>NW_023458559.1:66702585-66704193 GCF_013731165.1 Rhagoletis pomonella | reverse complement strand
GTATGGGCATCACAGCGTTGGTGGGGAGAAGTAAGTTCGCAAAGTTTTAACTGCACATATTTTAAGGAGTTTCCAATATTTATGTTCATATATTTTGCAGATCACGGTGCTGCCGAATTGGTGCTATTTTTAATAGGAAAACTTGCAATTACATGTAGTTTTCAGATTTTATACTTTTTCACCTCAGAAATATTCCCCACCAATGTTCGCAATAGTTTGCTATCATTTTGTTCTATGGTTGGACGCATCGGTTCGATGTTGGCGCCTCAAGCACCGCTCTTGGTATGAAAAAAAATATTTTTTGTTTGAATATAAATTTGTAATCTATTGGTACATTTGATAGGCCAATTACTATGAGTACGCACCTCAAATACTTTTCGCCATCTTTGCTTTGATTAGCGGCACCTTAACTCTACTATTTCCAGAAACAACTGATAAGGTGCTACCTACAACGCTACAAGATGCCGAGCATTTGAATGATAAAAATCTTAAAAATGCCAAAAAAATTGCTGAATAATGGTGGTTGGGGGTCGGAGAACGTTTTGTGTTAGAACTATGTTGTCAATGACCAATCTTTTTAGTTATTTTTTATATTACGTTTAATTTAAGAGTGCATGAAAGTGTTTGTCTGTGTGTAAAAAAGTGAAAATGTGTCACAGTCAAGGCATTATGCCTTAGTGCATAATTATTGAATTATAATCAGTTCAAAAATATAAATACAAAGGAACTTTTGTGGTTCAAATAGTTTTAAATTTTTTCTTTATTCGTTCGTGGGCTCTATTTAAAACTCCTATATCACTAGCTTAATAGTGAAAAGTTGCTGAGTGCATTTTAACAAATTTCAGAGGGGAAATACTTCTTAAAGCCATTGGGCCTTATGAATAAAAAATAAGCAATTGCTTTTTCTTAAAATTTCAGACCTTTTACTCGATTTGTTCGAACAAATTTCATTTAATTTCATTTATTAAACAAATTCATTAGTACAATAAGAACTTAAAGCTCTTTTATAGTACAACAGTAATTATAAAGCACAAACATAAAAAAAAAAATTAAGTAAAAGGTCTGAAATTTTAGGAAAAAGCAATCGCCTATTTGTTTTTTTATTTCATAAGGCCTATTTAAACACGTACATACATATCGCTAGCTTACAGTGCAACGCTGCAAAGTCCAGTTTTTTTAATTTTACTGCAGAGGAAAAAGCTTCTCAAAATAATATTCTTGAAGTATATTGCAAAAATTTTTAATACAAAAATTTTGCGTATTTAAAACAAACGGTAGAATTCGACACAAATTAAAGCTTTTCGTATCGTTTTGCACTTAGCAAATTTGAGTTTCACTGAACAGAATCGGATAGAAATGCAACTATGCGTTTTTAGTTTTCCTCACCTCCTACATCAAAAGGTGAATTCTCAAAAAAAGTGGACTTATCAGCTTTTCACTCCAAGCCAGCGATAAGTATGTGTGTATATAAAAAAAAAAGATATTTACGGAGTAACTACAACCTACAAATTTTTCATGTGGACTCACCTTCTAATTTTAGTATTTAGACCTAAATGATGGATTTTAATTTCCAATGATTAAATTGAAAGAAGTATGAATTTGTGAATG
>NW_023458559.1:66695953-66702485 GCF_013731165.1 Rhagoletis pomonella | reverse complement strand
TGTGGCCATGATTTTTCCGGCGGATGGAGTGACTTTAAATTTTTTAGAGGGTCTGCACTCTTCCTATGCCACTGCATAGACTCTTGCTTACTTTCAGGGTCATAGTGATGAACCCAAGTTTCATCTCCAGTAACAATACGATCCAAAATGCTTGTTGAATTTTCCCCACAAAGCTTAAAAAACTCTACTGCACTCCACTCTCACTTGTTTTTGGTGTGATGTGAGCATTCGCGGTACCCACCTTGCACTCACTTTTGAGAGATTAAGATGATCATGAAGAATAGTGTGTATAGTACCAACGGATAGGTTAGTTCTCTCTGCTAATAACTTTAACCTTTATTCGGGCGTCCTCCAGTACAACGACCTCAACTTCTTCCACATTTTCTTGTGTAGCGGCAGTAACGGGGCCGCCTGAGCGAGGGTCATCTTCAATACTCTCCCTGCCCCTTTTAAATTCACTTTACCACGTTTGAATCGTAGATAATGAAGGTGGAAAATCGTGATAAACAGCCACCATTTCTTCGAAAATAGTTTTTTGACTTTTTCCTTATTTTGAGAGGAATTTAATCACAGCGCGGTGTTCGATTTTCTTCAACTTCAACGACCGTAACTATGTGAAATTTTGTATTTGTAACATGAAGTAATGTAACTATTTATTGCAATTATTAAATTACCAACATCACTAGGAAATAACACCGATACCGAGAATACATTGAACGTCCCTCGTATGTATATTTAATACCCAGAAATGTGATATATCTTTAGGCTATTAGGTTAAGCGTTTAGAATTCGCAAGCTTTGTATATCAGGTTTTAACAACCTGCCAAATACTCACTAAAATATTTATTATCTTTTTTACCTCCCAAATTTGTGATTAGAGCAGTGCACGTAAATCTGATATGCCGATATAACTAAACATATGTACATATCTGTGGTCATATGGAAGAGTAGCTTAAGTCGACTTAAGCGAGAAATGAGATACCGTATTGAAATCGTTCTATACACTAAGGCGCATAAATGTGTGAAGTCCGTTTTGAAAAATTATGTATTGCAGTGAAGTTATTCGAGTTTACTTTTTAGCTTAAGTATATTAAAAAAAAATTGCATTAGTTAAAATAACTTTATATGCACATATCTATATTTATATATTCTGATCTGGTAATCATCATTTAACTAAATAACTTAAATTGATATGAGTTTTTTGTCATGCCCACCTTTAAAAGAAATATTTTGTTTTTCGAACATCTTATGTTAAAATTAGTTTTTTTAATAAAATTAAATTCTTTCATGCAATTACCTTACGTGCATATAAGCTGTTATAGTGAAATGTAATCAGATTGAAAAAAAATTAAAAATATTGCTAATGAGCTTATTTCTGTATAAGCGATTCTACTGAAATGAAGCTGCAAATTAACGCTACCGTATCTCGCTTTAAGTTTTTTTTTTTAGTGAATTTTTGCTGATGTTTTCCACATAAGTGTTAGTTGCTGAAAATGAACTACTTATTTACATATAACTCATGCATTTTGTACTAAAAACCACAACTGTATTATACACTTTTAAAAATGTAATCACAGTTTCTGAGAACAATTGCCAAATTTAATTTTTTTTACTCGCATTAAAAACTCTGTTGGAACAATTTTTGCGCATTAATTCATAAAATGTGCGAAATGGAATATTCGGAAGATTTTAATGTTTTCGGCGACGATGATTCTGTTCTGGATCTTGATTATAAATGTAGTGACATTGAAGAGAGTAGTACAGATTCAGAAGAAGGAAATTGTAATGTAAGTACACATGTAACAATTCATTTTTGCAGGAAATAAATCCAACAATGCTCTTAAATTTTAGGAAAGTAATTCGCGAACAGAAGCAAACAGCAGTAATCGTGCTATATCCAAATCTGTGCAGCAGAGACTACGTAATGAAGGCAAAACGTACACAAAATTGTTCCTTCTCGCTCCCTTAGTGATTTGCAATCCTGCAGAAATAAATGCAAAGATAAATTATTACCGGTAGAGCGACAAGAAATACATAAACAGTATTGGCAGATGGGGTCGTACCAATTGCGGCTGGCTTTTGTGGCTGGATTAATTGATATTAATTTAACCAAAACTGTGCGCAGAGATAAAAGTGTTACTAATCCAAGGAACAGGCCTAATTCATACAAATATCTTTTAATATCACATGGGGAACGAGTTTTAGTGTGTCAACGCTGTTTTAAAACGGTTTTATCGGAAACCGATCAATTCATAAAAACTGTAATAAGAAAAGAAAATAGAAGGCCGTAGCTGTTTTGGCAAGTGGGATCTTCGTGGAAAAACCCCAAACAAAAAAACTATATCTACAGAGAAAGAAACAGAAGTGGTTAATTTTATAAATAGGTTCCCTTTATATGAATCTCACTATACTCGTCGTGACACTTCCCGAAAATACTTACCCAGTGATCTTTCAATTTCTGCGCTTTACAGGCTTTATTGCGAAGACAATGATCATACCGTCTCACTATCGAAATTTACTAATATTTTTCAAACACAAAACATAAAATTCAAAGAACCAAAATTAGACACTTGCCATAAATGTGATGTGTTGAGCGCCAAAATAGCCACTTCTCAAGCAGATATGCTCTTAAACGTGAGCAAACAGATCATCATCAACAAGCGGAAGATGCTTATGAATTGAAAAAAAGTGATAAGAAAAAAGCTATTGATCATGTAAATTTAAAAGTATTCTGTTTCGATTTGCAGCAATGTCTTCCCACTCCACTATTGCGATCGTCGCTTTCATTTTATAAAAGGCCATTATGGACATTCAATTTAACTGTCCATGACTGTGCTACAGATCAACCGTTTTGCTATATGTGGCACGAGGCGTTAGCAAAACGCGGAGGTAACGAAATCGCGTCATGTTTATTTAAAGTATTAAAAGGCCTTCAACCCTCTATAAGTCAGGTTATTTTTTATAGTGACTGCTGCCGGGGCCAAAATAAAAATTCTTTTGTTGCCACAATGTTTGCCATATATATTCACTGCTCCGAACAACATTAAACGTAATTGATCATAAGTTTTTGGTCCCTGGCCACACGCATATGGAATGCGACAGTGATCATGCTCTCATAGAAAGGAAAAAGAAGAACACATCAATTAAAATCCATCATCCAAGAGACTGGTATCAATTTATTAGAACTGTTGGAGTAAAAAAAAATTTATTGTGAATGAGATGAGTAGAAACCAGTTCATTGATTTTGCGAGTGCTGCTAAAGATTGCTTCTTATGGAGAAAAGTGGATGGAGATGGGCAGAAATATAGCTGGGCTGACATAAAGTGGTTGCGCTTTACCAAAGGTTTTGGAACAGTTCATTTTAAAACTTCCCTAAATTAAAATGCGCCATTCAGAAAAATTAACTTAAGAAAAAAGGGAATCAATTCTATAAAAATTAATAATATCACCTATAAGCATCAATTCTAAGAAGAAACAGGACTTGATTGACATGTTACCACTGATTGACGAAAATTACAAAGATTTTTACTTAAATTTAAGAACTCAAGAAATGTTGGACTTTCACCCAGACTTAACTGAATATGATGAAGTGTTTGAATAATTATATACATACCTTAAAAACATTTATGATCTATAAGGCTTATGTTTCGCATCATTTTATATGAGCTTAAATGAAATTACTTGAATATTAACATATATTTCTATTTATTTAAATAGCATTCATTTAATTAATTAAATACATTCATGAATTAAAGTATTTTTTCCTTATATGTTTTGATATTTGTAAATGCGTTTCAATAAAACAACTTATGTTAATTTAACACTGTTCAATTCACGGTATTTATTTCAATATAATCGCTTAAGTTACTTAAGATTCACTAAATTGCAAAGTTCAGTTTAGAAAAAGCGCTTAAGTAAAAAAAGCTTCATAGGGAATAGGTTTTACAGATTTTTTTTAAAACTATTATCCAGGCTTTCAACTGACATTAATAATAATGCTTTCACCTACAAATTATTTACTGGAACAAGCTAGCTTAAAAATTCGATAAAATTACGAATATCTCCACACTGTGATATTCGACATAAGCTACTTTTCCATATGAACACAGATATGTATGTACACACATATGGACGTCTCTTGACGAGCTTGTCTACAGCATGGTACCTCAAGTATGTATAAACATGATAGCCACAATTTTCCGGCGATAAGCCGCCAAGACGAGCAAACAAAAAAGTGTGTGAGTATTTTTGTTCAATGAAATATCAAAAACAAAACAAGAAAGACAAAAAATAGTGATAACACGAGCAATAGCTAAAAACAATAATGAGCAGTGTGAAGTTTTAGTGCAGTTACCGCGAGAGGCATAATACATGCACAGGAGTACACTTGGCATAAGGTAAATATGTACATACATCTGTAGGTATTGTTGCTAATAGCACCCAGTGAGCAATATGATATACATACATATGTAATCGGCTCGGCCCCCAAAAGTGCGAAAGTATGAACCGCTCTAGGGATGTTTCGAATGTCATAAGTTGCGTTCGATAACAAAATTAGCCAACACCAGCCAACAATCAAAATCAAGAGCGTAAGCGAAAATTCTCTCCCAAAGAGAGGAAAAAGCAAAAAAGTAAACGAACAGGAAATTAGCAATCACTTGCAAAAACCAGAAGAAGAAGACACACCAGCTGACTTTGTTTATGTTTTATTTGTTAACAAACTGAAATTCATGTTGCCTCCATGGAAGAAAAAGGGAAAGTGAACGTTCAATGTTCGCCAGGAACATTTCTAAAAGTAAAAACTAGTGGGCACTATCATAAAGTCACATAGCAGGCAGCCAAAAAGCATATAAATACCAAAACTCGAAAAATGCAATTTTGTTTGCTTACAGAAATTGCAACCATATGTTTTGTGATCATATGTTTTCGTGTTGGATAATTTTTGCTGACTAAAATTTTGCCAGTACAAAATGAACGCTTCTCTTGCATCAAAATGAACGCTTGCTCTCTCAATTTTTGTGTGTTGGATATTTTTTTGTCGTTATCGAACGCCATCCAGTAAAAATTTGGAAAAACTATTACAAATTTTTTACTTGTCGAAGGCAACTATATTTTTCACATTCGCGAATTCGAATGCGAATGTGCTAATGTGCGAATGCGAATGCGAATGTTAGGAATAGCATTAAAAAATTTTAATCAGCTTAAGTCGTCGTTTATATTACTTAAAAGTTTTGTTAATTACTATGTAGAACATTGAACGAGTACTTAACCTATACAGTATTTTAATCTAGTAGTCAAAGCTCAAAAGGAGCATATCATATTTCAAAAAAAGTAATTTCGCTGCATTTTCTCCCATGAGGTGATTTCTTAGAGGCTCGTATATAAGGCCGGCTGCATTGAACAATTGCTCAGTTGGAACACTGGCGAGTGGAGCGCTCAAATATTCGCGGGCCAGATCTATCAATTTGTCGTATTTTAGTTTAGTTTTCCACCAATCGAGACGATTTTCACCGAGATGAGCTCGTTTTTCTTTAAGATAGGCCTTCAATTGAGCTTTAATTTCGCATTTTTTAATGTCAGATTCTACATTCGAAGCTTCGCTTTCGCAGGCGGAATCTAAAATTTTTTCTATGTTGCTTATAAGACTTTTAGCAATACTTGTTGAAGGCTTATCAATGTTGCTTGATATACTGCTTAACCGTTTAGCGCCTGAAGCTAAAAGCCGGTTATTATCCGCACCCTGGTTAGACAGACTTAGAGCCATTTCCATAATATTAGAGTGGAATCTCTCTCTTTTTTCTAAAACATGAAGCCCTTTTAATCCCTTTTAGTCTATTGTTGATTATGATCACAAAATCGACAGAATAGTGCTACAAATAGCCGCCTCCTTGAGGTACAATATTTAATATTTAACTGCAGCAAATTCATTAGTAAACTAGATGGCTTACTGGGTTAACACAAATTTTTTCAAGCTCACATAACGATCACGCCAACGCACTAGCCACCGAATTAAATGCGCCTGTTCGAGTTTAAAATTGCTCACGGCACTTCATTTATTCATCTGGTGAGCGCCGTGCGGTAGTGTTGTGCTGTTGTAGCGCGCGCATTTACGTTCACTGCCTTTTTGCTAAGTTTTTGAAACAGTTCAAAAAACTCAAATTAGCGCGTCGATCATCTAAAAAACAGCTACTTAAAAAAAAATTCCGCTCTCGAAATCGCTACGCTACAAATATACAATAATGACAGCTGAAATAACGAACCACACGCTGCCAACGGCGAGTGGTAGCGAACAGGTGAACGCTAACAATAAGAAGGTGGAGGATGATTGCACGCTCGATGGCATCCTTGTGCGTATCGGGCAATTCGGGCGCTTTCAACTCTTCAACTATGTGCTGTTGTGCATACCTATGATCTTCAATGCGTTCTTTTCCATTTCTTATGTGTTTACTGCGAGTACGGTGGTGCACAGGTGGGTGACTATAAAATTTTTAGAGAACATATTTGTAATAAATCAGAGACCCAGAATAATAAT
>NW_023458559.1:66682298-66695853 GCF_013731165.1 Rhagoletis pomonella | reverse complement strand
TAAACGAAGCGATATATCATTATTGCTACTGCTGATATTTCAGCACGTTACTTGGCTGCTTTTCCGTAAATTAATCTTCCAAATGCGGTTAGATTTGGTTTTCAATTTAATTGCTTCCACTTTTGAAATATAACGGCATATGTATATGATCATGACAACATGATGCATTTCTAGTATTTAATTGCTTATTCTCGTAATTTGATACGCATATGTATAGGTATGATTGCTCTACAAAAGTAACCCGCTTCGAACTTATTTCGGAATGCATGCTAAACGCAAAGACTTTCTAATTTAAATGCCTCGGTTGTTTAGTTTACTATCTGCAGGTGGCGCTGTACGTTTTAGAACTATTTGAAAGTTCTCAGTTATAGCGTAATCATCTTTGAAATTCGCCACCAAATTTAACTCGAATTCTGAAAAAGAAAATTGCAGTTAACACCTTCGGAATATTCAATAATATGTATGAATAGTTACCTATTTTGAAATTCTTTGTTATCAATGTCGGACAAGTAAATAAACGCGGCAATATCATATAAATGGGTATTTCCAACTTTGGGCACACGTTGCCATCTACAATTTGTATGGTTTGAATTTCTGTGGCGTCTTTGGAATAGCCCTCAGCGCAGCCGCAGGTCTCCACACGCACTAATTGCAGTTCAATTGATTTTATAGCTACTTCCGAGTGCTGTACGGTTAACTATAAGAAATTAATAAGAGTTAATTATTTGAGGATACATTTTTTACACCTGCACACACCTGACCCGTCAATGGCCGTGTTACACAACACTCGGTCTGATCTAGTTTGCCAGTTATTAGAAATCGTGGTATATTTATACGTTCCTTTGCAGTCTTTTGCAATGTCTCTGGACTTATACTGAAATTCACTTCTGTGTTGGCCAGCGCTTTGGTATCCAACGGCGTTGGCTTATTTTGTATACAGAATTGTTGAGTCTTCTGTAACGATTTAGCTAAAAAACTCCGTTTTACATCACATCGCAACTGGTAATTAACGTTAATAAAAACGCCATGATATGTTTCATAAAGCACACGAGGTTCCTTGTTGCAGACCAATGGTAGCTCAAAGTGGAATTCAGAATTACCAGAAGCCAATTTGCCAGGCGCTGCTAGCTCTAGTGTTGTGTTAAGTAGTGTTATGGGCTTTACAGAATTATAAAATGCATCAAAAAGACCAACATTTTTTGTGCTTAACTGCAAGTTTACAACGCCCTCCAGTGTCAGCAAAATGCCGTCATGCTTTGCCTCAGATGGGCAGTTGAAATGCACGCAGCCTCTTAACAGCTCCTGAAAGGATTTTGGTGAGTAAATATTAATTTGTCAGATTTCTTAGTTTCATACGCCTTCGTGATATATTTTATTCTCCTTATTTAATCTTATTTCAAAGTTGATTGCGCTCATATTGCCACTAATTTAACAAAACAATCGGGAGACGCAAAAACAAACCGCGCGTCCAAAAGAATTCAATCAGCAATCAGCTGTTTGGGTTGGAAAGGCTTTATTTACAAGAGCACTCAAACTGTTGGGCTATATACATCGATAATGCAGCGTTTTTGCTGCATCCAGTGTTGCCAAACTTTCGCTTTTCCTACCAAAACTGGTAGGTTTTTTCCATTTGGTAGGCTGGTATGCTTGATTGGATTTTGGCAGGTTTCGGGAAAATGAGTAATAGTTATTTGCGGAAAATAGAAAATATGTACGTATCTCCAAATATTTTAGCAACCTTTTTTACACAAATATTTTACCGGTGCGTTCGTATAATGGCGGCCACAAACATGTAAATATACCTGATTCCTAAGTACAAACGTATACCTTATTATTGCCAATATGCAATACGGACATCCATATATATGGTGACCTAAGGGTGAAAACGTGCCAAGTCCATTTTTAGAAATTTTTCAAGAGACGAAAAATCGATGTAGTTTCGTATTACCTGTCATTCTGCATCAAAAACTAAACTTTGAAGAAAAATGGACTTGGCACCTTTTCACCTTTAGGTAGCGATATAATTTATGGCGTACTTGGACCAAGATTCCAGAAAAGTCTGCCAATGGGCTCGTACACAACCATATTTCAGGCGGAAGTCTTCCCAATCGAGGTCTGTGTTCGCGAATGTCATCGTAGAAGGCAAATGAGGCCAGAATAAATATTATGTCGGACATTCAGGCAGCGTTAAAGGCCTTAGAGTCTTTTAAAACGGCATCAAGGCTTGCAAACTCTTGAACCACCTGCGAGCCCACAAAAGCGTCACGCATGAAGGGTTTGAAGGCAACGAAAGGGCTGACTGTCTCGCACAGCGTGAAGCCCAAATGCGTTTGCATGGTCCCTAGCCTTTCTGTGGTACATCTAAAGGATACACTGCAGACCTACTTAGGAGCTAACTGGGAATAATCTCAAACTGCTGCCTTTGGCGGAAGTCAAAGGGAATGAGACAATCAAAGATATGCATAACTCTTTCCATCAGGAACTCCAAAAGACACCTTGAACTTAGAACTCTTACTGGCAACCTGACAGCACACTGCAAGTTAACGTACGGCTTTAATTAAATGGGTATATTCTATGTGCCTGTCCACGAAGCATGAATCGTAGATTGAAACACCTTGAAGAACGATTGCCTTCTCCATCTAAAATTTGGAGCATGGCCTCATCCAAAGTGCTTTTTAAATAGCAAAATACTAGGTTCACATATAAGTAGATTATCCTCATTTCTGAGCTTAACTCGCTAATCTGTAATTAGAAAAAGAGATTAGCCATATAAAATTCGTCCCTTGGTAATCTGTAATTATAAAATAATCTCAGATTTAACCGATAACTTTTCGGTGTCCATCCTAGCTTTATCGAGATTTACCTGTGTAAACGGGGTGATTAAAAAACGAGCTTTGGTTGAGATAATATTTATATGTGAACATACTTTAAGGTTGGAGTGATTACAATTTTGATTTAGCACAATATATCTTCTTAGGTCACAGCACGGGTATCTTCGGCGTAATAATAATAGTATCGTCACTAGAGCTCGGAAAAACTCTTTGGGGGTTCTGGGGAATACTGTTGCACTCGAAAATATAGGCTGCATTTCTTTATACATTCCGGATAATCCCATTTCACAGCCGGAATAAACAGAATGCGTTTGAAATATACATCAACATATCATCAGGAACGTTCTAAGGAATAAATAAACAAAAAAGTTTATTCCAAACGTTCAGAATGAATAAAGAAATGCAGCCATAGTTGACCGCGGACATAAGTTTATGGGTCTTTCTTCGCTGTCAAAGAGGTTAACGCGGCTTTATTTGCTGTCACCTATGTTAAGAGTCGTTCGTCGCCGAAATTTTTTTTACGCCTCTTTTTTCGCTATCAACTTTTGAGCTCGCGTCTTTATTCGTATCTAGTGACGATATGTATGTATGTGTAAAGATACATATATTTTACTCTACATGGATAAGTCTGTACAGTAAAATGAATCGTTATACGCAGTTAATTTGGTTTTATTAATCTAGTTGTGTTTTAGTTTTACTAAATGTTATGTTATCAAAGTTTTTAAAAAAATTTACATTGAAAACAAATATTAAAACTCAAAAAAATGTTTGGTACGTTTTGGTTGGTTATGGTAGAAAAACAAAATTGTCTGTGGCAACGCTGGCTACATCTAATGCAGCGTTTTTGCTGCATTTAAAATCCAATATTTAGCACTTTCGAACATATGTTTTCGAAGAGCGTTCATGCTATCGCATTTAGCAAATGTACATTTACGCGAGTTCGTAATCGTATGCTTTTGACAAACAGCCGTGTTCCAGTCGCTTATTCAGATCCGTATCTATTACGATCAATTCTCACGCAGAAGATAATGTGCAAAAACCCTACTGAAAAGGAAAAAAAAAATTTAAACCAAAACTTCAATACAAAAATTTGAATTGTTTTAACCATAACCAAAAATTTGTTTGTGTATGTATTCATTTGTCGCTGCTGTCAATTAAAATTTCCTCACTTAATTAGGAAACAAAACAAACAGGGTTGATCACAAATTGATCCAGATTTCTATCAGCATCACATCGTTGTCGAATTTGCGTAACTTTTGTTTATCCAAATAATGTAAAATAATAAATGAAATCTTGATCGGCGATCACTGAAACGCAGCTAGCCACTGTTTACGCGAAAAAGCATGTTGCCACTTTTTTTCATTAAACCATGTTCGAATCGTGGAAATTTTGGAAGATCACAGGGTTGCTTTTAGCATTTAGATTCTTAGGGCCGGTTACTCAATGTCTGGTTAACACTAATCTCCGGTTAAACATAGTTATCGACGTTACCGACTCCCTGTTGTATGCATGGAGTCGAAAACGTGGATAACGGTGTTTAACCTCAGATTAGTGTTAACCAGACATTGAGTAACCGGCCCTTAATGTACAAATGGAGTTGCATTTAGTTGCATTTAGGTGACGAATTTTGTATGGATAAATGTACATTTAGGGCCGGTTGTTCAATGTCTGGTTATCACTACCACTACACTATCGACGATTTCGACATCATGGCCCTGTCTCCACAGGAAAACACTGATGTGAAAACTATGTCACAAAATATATTTTCAATGGAGACCGCCTATTTCTCATGTGCTGCAATATATGTCAACGCTTATTGCTTGACATCTATTGCAGGCAATTCGATAGTTTGACAGCCATTTTTTCATTTGAAAGAAAGCCTGCTGGTGGTAACATCGATGTTATTTTGACAATTAATTCAATATAAAAATCTGTTCCCTATTGGATTATTTATGATTACGTTTTAGGAAATTATTCAGCAAGTTTTTTAAAGATTTAAATAGTTTTAAACACCGAAATTGAGAGAACGTTTTCTGGTGGCGTCATGCGGCAAATGCTTATTTCAAGACATCAAAGTGCCCACACACAAAAACTTGCAATCATATTGCTCGTCAAAATGACAGTTGTTAGGCCATCGGTGTTTGCCTGTGGAGTTCTGCGGTAAGGCAGTCAATATGGCGGAACACCTTGTGTTATTGCATCACGCTTTATTAGGAGATGACATTGGTCATGATGACAATTTTGGTACTAAAAACTGAAAGAAAACATGGCTTACCTATTTTCCCAGTGGGGTATTTATTGTGATATTTTTTTATTTTTGTTTTTGGTTCAAACACAGATACAATTTTATTTATTTCATTAATGTTCAGTTTTACATGGAATAATAAATGTTGAAATGAAGAAATATTTTTTATATTTTTTTTTGGTTAATATTGACTCACTGGATTTTTTATGCGGCTTTTTATAACTTTTTTACGTGGAGTATCCCGTGTTTTTGTGTGAAAGTAACCGGCCGTCTTCACATGCTTGAAAATCTCACATGCGTTCTGCTTTTTTTCTCTCGCAAGCGAGATAGAGTTTTGCTGACTGGGCATTTGACAGCATACTTTTTCATTTGTAAAATGTCGCCAAACAAGAAGGTTCAAGCCTTGCAGGCTCTTAAAAGTTTGAGAAAATTAGAAAATCTGCATAAAGAGAGAAAAAGACGCAAGAAACGAAAGAAATTTGTATTTGCCTCCAAAATAAACGATGTTGCTACTCCGAAGAATTCTGCGAAATGAGAACATAGCTGTCAAACAACAAAAATGACAGTTGAAAGCAAGCGAGAGCTCGCATACCGCTCGGTATGCGAGAAAAAGCATGCTTCGTACTTTTTGCGGTCTACACGTGCGGTTTCTCGCATGCGTCGTCACGTAAACGAGATTTTCCAGCACGTGAAGACGGCCGGTAAAGAACTTTTTTATCGGTGTACAATGTTATCGACTTTTGATAAAGAAAAATCGACCGTTGACTTAAAGGCCCTAACACGCATTGATTTATCGGCCAATCAGTTGACCAACCTACTTAACGAAATTCCCTACAAACGCACCAACTGGTTGGCCGATTTCATTTGAGTGACAGTTTTTGAACTGTTAACAACACAACAGCACTGTTAAACTTTTAAGCTATGCTAGGAATGCTTCTCATTTTTATGTATTTGGTTTTGCTACCGCCTCCGTTTGCATAAAGTATACGCATTTTCACTACCGAAAAACACATGTTAACGTTAATGCGCCATTAAAACTTGTCTACACACAGAGCATCAAGTTGACCAACGTGCCTCTTCATTCCCACGACAGCCGGTTCTACGTACCGGAATGACTCGGGTTTCACCCGACCAAGGGCTGTTGTTTCGGCGATCTAACCCCGTTTAGGTCGGCGAAGTATCTCAGAAGTTGTCCGTCCATAGGGCAGCATTCACTACGCATTCTCCTACTCAGGGCTGGCATCGAGTCAAACCCTGGGCCAGAAATATACACCTGCTGTGTATGCCGAAGACGTTTACACCACAACTCCACCTCAGTCAAGTGTAATGCCTGCGAGGGGTGGAGTCACCTCAGGGTCTGCTCGGGACTACGGACTCACAGACAGTGGACCACGTCGTACGTGGCCCCCTGTTGCTCAAATAGAGCAGCCTCCACGGCAACCCATAGTCCGCCCGTGCAGCCCCACACACTCACACAGCAACCACACATAGTCGCCACAACACAACAACATACCACAGCCACCACAGACCACATAACACACACAACTGCACCACCACCCACACGCCGCCGCCAACAACTCTTGGTTCCCCCTACAATCTGCACGGTATGTCAGACCAGAATATTCCGTAATGTGACATCAGTCAAGTGCAACACCTGCCTTGGCTGGTGCCACTTTAGGGCATGTTCAGGTCTGCGCACCACGCGAGATTGGACGGGGAACTTCGAGGGCCCGTGTTGCGCTGCCCGGTCGCTGGCATCAATTGCGACGCCCCCCAATACCACCACAGGGAGGCAATCACCCCAGCAGCACACACAGCCAACGGCGGCAAGAACTTACACCTCACTCACACCCCACATCACAACACGTCTCCCGAACCACATGAAGCTCCTCCAATTCAACTGTAACGGGCTACAGAGCAAGATTGAGGAGATAACCGCCTTTATGTGTCGGCATGGTATATTAATAGCTGCGGTCCAAGAGACGAAGTTGCACAGCAATTCAACTTTGTTGAATTGTGCCGGGTACAACGTGCACCGTCGAGATCGCGAGCGAGATAATGGTGGTGGCTTAGCGTTCATAACGCACCACACCGTGCAGTATCGTCTTATCGAAGCAGACATCGACCGCAGGGATACCACCCTAGAATGTCAGGGCATCGCTATCCGGTCAGGCGATGTCGAGCTCGAAATATTTAATATATACATACCCCCTGTCACCTGCTGCCCGGCAGGATATCACCCTGATATAGGTGCGCTCCTCAGAGGTGAAAACCGTATGGTAGTAGGTGACTTTAATGCGCACCACGATCTTTGGCACTCAAGCCTGTCAAACGATCGTAGGGGAACAGACTTGGCTGAGCAGATAGACGATTCGACATTCTGCACAATGAACGACGACGCACCCACCAGGATTATGGGTAACTGCAGTAGCTCGCCAGACATCACAATAGTCAGCGCTGGTCTGATAAACAGCATAACGTGGCGACCTATGCTGACTCTAGCATCAGACCATCTACCCATAGTCATCTCGATTGATAAACCAACCGACTTTGCCTCCGCCAAACACCGGACCTATGTCAACTTTTCTAAAGCTGACTGGAAAGGTTACGCGAAGTTTACTGAAAACACCTTCACATCGCTCCCCACACCAACCGACGTCCACCTCGGTGAACGTAAGTTCCGCAGGGCTATCACTGCTGCTGCAGCCCGCTTCATACCGGCAGGGTGCATATCGGACCCACGTCCAAACTTCCCTGCCGAAGCGGCTGTTTTAGCAAACGAGCGTGATAGCCTTCGTCAGGCCGATCCCGGAGATCCCCGTATCAGGGATCTCAACGCGGAGATTCGGCAACTTGTAAACGTACATAAGCGGAAGAAGTGGGAGGAGCATCTGAAGACTTGCAACTTCACCTCTGGTGTGAGCAAGCTTTGGTCAACCGTGAGGTCATTGTCTAATCCGACGAAGCACGACGACAGAGTCGAAATTTCCTTCGGCGACTATGCTTCGTCGGACCCGGAGCGATGCGCGAGCTATTTTAGCCGGCAGTTCATACTGCATCCTCCGGTGGACAAAGCCAAGCGTCGAGTGACCAGAAGGCTGCACAAACTGCCAACAAATTGTGCCCCCCTTGCTTTCACTTGCGGTGAAGTTCAGGTGGCCATCGGGAAGGCGAAAGCCTCCAAAGCCATGGGTCCCGACGGTATATGCATGCTGATGCTGAAAAATTTGGGTCCTGCGGGGGTAGCGTACCTAACGGAGGTCCTCAATTTGTCAATGGCCACACTCATCATCCCAGACATCTGGAAGGTGGGGAGAGTGGTCCCACTGCTCAAACCGGGGAAACCTGCAAACAAAGGAGATTCGTATCGTCCGATTACACTCCTTTCCCCGGTAGCGAAGACACTCGAGGCCTTGCTACTCCCGTACTTCACAAATCACCTGACCCCAGCGAAGCATCAGCATGGTTTCCGTAAAGTGCACAGCACAACAACAGCACTTAACGCCATAAACACTCAGATAACTCGTGGCCTTAACCGTAACCGTCCCTGTGAGAGAACGATTCTAGTAGCGTTGGACTTGTCAAAGGCGTTTGACACCGTCTGCCATTCCACGCTACTAGAAGATATAGAGGCCTCCTCTCTCCCACAGAGGCTCAAACGGTGGTCGGCAAATTATCTAAGTGGTCGACATTCGTCGGTAATGTTCAGAGACAAAACGAGTAAGCAGCGAAAAATAAAACAGGGGGTTCCTCAGGGTGGTGTCCTTTCCCCGCTACTGTTTAACTTTTATATTTCAAAGCTCCCTCAACCACCAGAGGGAGTCTCGATTGTCTCCTATGCCGACGATTGCTCGATTATGGCGACTGGGAATGGAATTGATGACCTGTGTTCGAAAGTAAACGGCTATCTCTCCGAACTTTCTCGCTTCTTCACTGCAAAGTGTCTAGCCCTCTCCCCTACGAAATCCTCCGCGACCCTGTTCACAACCTGGACGAAGGAGGTCAGGCTACCGCTGGGGATTCACGTCGATGACACACCAATTCCGACGGTGAATAACCCCAAAATACTCGGAGTAACTTTCGACAGCCTGCTCTCCTTCTCTGCGCACTCAACCGCTATTGTCAATAAAGTACAGAGCCGCAACAAGGTCCTCAAGTCGCTAGCCGGCAGTACTTGGGGCAAAGACAAAGAAACGTTGCTGGCAACATACAAGGCAATAGGCCGGCCGGTTCTGAACTACGCAGCGCCAGTGTGGTCGCCTGGGACTAGTAGGACGCAGTGGACGAAGCTACAGACCGCACAAAACACCGCACTGAGGACAGCGACGGGATGCCTCCTGATGACGCCTGAACACCACCTGCACGGCGAGGCGCAAATGCTCCCGGTGAAGGAGCACAATATAATGCTCTGCAAGCAGTTCCTGATTGGGACCCACAGAAGTGGCCACCCGTGCAGACAGCTGCTTGCAGAGGAGCCCTCGCCTAGGCACGTCAGGAGGCATCTATATGAACTAACGGACGAAGTCCAGAGGTTCATTAAGCAACCTCTGGACCCGACAGCCTACAGACAGGCCTTGAACGGCATTCACAGGGACTCAGTCTCGAGTTATGTAGACTCTAGACCTGTGAATGCCGTTCTAGGCACACCACCCCCGGACATTGACGAGACGGAGCTTCATCTGCCTCGGGAGACGCGCACCACACTTGCACAACTTCGCTCCGGCTACTGCAGCAGGTTAAACTCCTACCTGAGTAGGCTGAATGAGGATGTGCCTAATGAATGTCCGCCATGCGGAGAGACCCCACATGACTCGAAACATCTCTTCGCATGCCCGGCAAACCCGACATCCCTAACGACCTTGTCCTTATGGGCAAACCCCGCAGAAGCTGCACGCTTCCTAGGGTTGCCGTTAGTGGAACTTGACGACAACGACTGAGATACCAACCGATCTGGGCGGGGTTGTTGTAGCCGCTACAACAACAACAACAACCAACGTGCCTCAAAAATTTTTGATTTTTCTCCAACCTGACGAACAACTTGACGAAGGTTTGCCAACTTGCCTACACATGGCTTATTTACCACCAACTTTTAGCGGTTGGTCCTATGGTTTCCGATAAATCGATCCGTGTGTAGGGCCTTTTATTGTTAATTCAATCACTGGCGGAGTTGGCTATTTTTAAGGTGAAATTAGTCATGAACGTAAACCTACCATTACGTAAACGCGAGTCAGCTGCCACGATCTGTCTTACCAGAGCGCCATGAATATGAAAACTCAACACCGCTGCTGATTTCTTCCTTCTATAGATGGTTGCCACTTCATCAGTTTTGCAGATGGTAAACAAGTTGTAAGTTCCTTTTCACAATATGTTTAAAATGTTTGAAGTTTACTATCGCATAAGGTTTTTTGTTGAAAGTTAGTAGTTTATATTAAGCTAGCATCTATTATAGCACGAAAAATTGTAGTTGAAAAGGTAAGTTTATGAAAAGGCATTGATGAGTGGCAACACTGTAGTAAGCAACACTGAGGGCTCCAGTAATCGACAAAATTCTGCGTATACAAACAGCGTTTAAGCATACGTTCTGCGTTCTTGACTAATTTCAGCTTAAGTATAAGTTCTGCGTTCATGACTAATTCCACCTTTAGTATTTCAGTTTGGGATTAGATTAAAACTGTTAAAATAGATGAGCACAAAATCAGCAGAGACCATCTCAGAAAAGCTGGAAACACCATGGAAAATTTGAAGAGACTGATAAAATCGTATGAGGAATGGGTGGCCGCAAATCCCGAAACTGTATGCGACGTAGAAACCACAACAAAATGGGTATCCTATTTTATCGCTGGTATGTACTTAATGCATATCCGCTTGCACCAATAAAATGAATTTTCTTTTAGGACGCATTTCTGATTCAAATGTTGTCTCCGAGCTCGTATACACTCTATCCAATATGTTGGTGCTCTACAATGACCGCATAATCGACAAGTCGAGGAACAACAATCTATTGGCTGATTTGGCACGAGTGAACTTCGACGCTAGTACTAGTGTTGTAGCACGTAGCAACAACAAAAAGGAAAAATATGTTTATCGACTAAAGGTCATGTTGACTACATTGGAGTACTGTGAGGTTTTGATTGAGATTTCGGCCAAACGTATTTTCGGCAATAGCGGTAAATGGATATTCGTAGCGGTGGTACAATTTGCCAAAGCAGCTGGTCGCTTTTTCATACTTAAGCACTGTACTGAAAAAATAATCACTACACCAGCACTTCCTGCGCTTAATCGTCGCGCACTTATCAAAAAACAAAAATCCGCCCTGAAAAAAGGTGTAATAGTAGAAGAAAGAAATAATTTCATTCAAAATGGATTTGGCGATAGCAACTTTACATTCCAATTGAAACGCTCTGGTCGTGTAGTGCGCAGAGTAGAAGGTGCACCGCCGCTACAATATCGTGACTTTAAGTTGCCCGAAGATCAACAAGAAATGGTTGCTTGCAAGCCAATAAACTGCTCCTTGGTACAAGCCGAGTACCTGTATATAGCTAAGCCACTTATACACTTAGCGGCAATGGGAGTATTTGGTCAAAAGCGCTGGCAACAGTATGTGATATCGTTGACATTGGATTTGATCAGCATACGTATGTACCATAAATATCGTCAACATATGCACAAGGAACAGAAATTAGAGCTATCACGTCGATGCCTCAATCTGTTATTATATTTAATGCGCTCACCATTTTTCGAACGTGTGACAAGCTCGCGGTTAGATCGTGTGCTAGGGTTTGTCGCAGATAATGTGCCACTGCTGAAGATGGTGGCCGGACCGGTACGAGAATATGTACCCTACTGGCAGAGTACATACTTCTACTTGTGGTCGACATAAAGATTTTAGTCGCAAGTGACGATCGTAAACGATTACATTTTAGAATTACATATATGCTTACAAGTTCAAGAATATGTATTGTGAAATGTATTTAATTTACTTTTTGTGAGGTATATTTATATAGTTATATAGGGAATAAGGTCAATTGCCCGTCAAGCGTAGTAAACAAATAAAAATATACTTTTATAAAACTATTAAATTAAGTTGGTATAATTCGTTTTAATTGTAAGACTCATTGACCAGAAATGGTTGTATTACATTGGCAACTGAAGTTTTGATTTATATAGAGACGTTGCTAATAATCATGAATGTGCAGTCGAGTCTACGAAACTGGAAAGATCCTTTCACGTATATCCATTCAACTAACATCCCTCTCCCTCCGAGTCTGTTGAAACAGCACGTTTGCTGGGTCTTGACCACAATGGAAAGTTTCAACAAATCTGGGCCGTACGAAGTAAACGCTAGAACAACAACATTTAACGCTTACATCCGCATCAGTACTGCAATAAAACATTTTTCATTTATTTTTGTTGTAAAATTATATCCTTGTATTTCCCTTTTCCTTTCCATTCTGGCAAACATTCCTTTACAATAGGTCTTCCTGTAGCTAAATATTTATTACATGTAGAACATTTTATTACTCCCCAAAAAGTTCTTAAAACTAGGAAAAAAATGTATTTGAGTGTTTTTTTTATGTGCTTGTTTGTGTAGATCTGTGAATACAAGTCACCACTCTAATGATTTACTTAAACTGTTCCATCTACATATATGTATGTGTTTGTATGACTAATGCTCTTCACCTGCTATCGCTTATGAAGACACCAATTTTCTATGACTTCTTCAACGCATGTAATTTGTACATATTTCATTGATAAATTTTAATCTAAATTTGCTTAGATTTTTTAATAATAATTTATATTTACTGGTAATATTAATTTATATTAAGCTCTAACGGATTCTTACGTTTTCTGTTAGTAAAATCGTTTGGTTCTCTCAGTGGAAATTGATTATTAGTCATTAGGCATTAAAACGAAACATCTGACGGTTTTTACAGTTTTTGGACAGGAGCTTAAAAGTAGTAACAACAAAATATGTGTTTGAAGAAACTCGCTGTAGAAGGGATAGTTATTCACTAAAAAAATATTACAAAAACAATTTGTAGTACCAATAAACACATTCACACTCAAATATGAGAGAACAATAGCAAGCAGTGCCTGACTTCCTGGTTAGAATTTTAAATTGAATCCAGGGCCCATGGCTAGTTGACGCTGATCAATGCCTGCATTAAGCACAAACCCAGTGTTCGTGGCGGTTTTCTTATTACCGGTTATGATGCCCGATATTACTTTGCTATTGCTGGAAGCAGCACCTGCTGTTGTGCTGCCATTGCCACCTGTACTGCCCACAATTAATTCGTCCCGGCCCAACTGTTTGAATTGCGAGCCACCTGAGGGCGGTTTAGGCGATGAGGCGAGTGCTTTGCGCGCACCCAGTTCACTTTTCGCCGGCCAGGTGGGGAACATAGACGGATCGATGGGCAGAGGCAGTTCAGTGAAGTGGCTATGTTTTAGGGCCGCGTCTGCGGTTAGTCTTTTTTTT
>NW_023458559.1:66664654-66682198 GCF_013731165.1 Rhagoletis pomonella | reverse complement strand
TGAAGTGGCTATGTTTTAGGGCCGCGTCTGCGGTTAGTCTTTTTTTTTGGATCGTAAGTAAGAAGACCCTGCAGCAACTCAATGCCTAAGTCGGTGGTTTTTTCAGCGAAACGCTTGCGTAAATTGGAAACAGGATAGTCGGCGAATTGCGAATTTTGACTTAACATATTGCGGACGGCAGGTAAATCTTTGTATCCGGGCCAAATGCGTTCGTTTGGTGTGCCAAGTTCCTGGGAAAAGGAATAAAGAAAATATATTTAAAATTTTTGTAAAATGTAAAAGAATAACAAGTCAATTGTATAGGTCTAAATCTGTACGAAACCGATTGGGAAAGATCGACTAAGCTTTTACTGCGGTACACAAATTTTATAAAAAGCGGGCGGGGAAAGGGAAATCTCTTTTCATTTTGAACAGTGCATTCGGTTACAAGAACTTTTTAAACCTACATATTTTGCTGGTTTTTGACTCACCTTAAAAATTTTGTTCAGCTCATCAGTTTCCGTCTTGCCCGGAAAGAGTGGACCCATTTGCAGGAACTCGCCAAAAATGCAGCCCACCGACCAAATGTCAATGGGTGTTGAGTATTCCGGTGAACAGAGCAGCAACTCGGGTGCGCGGTACCACAGTGTGACTACCAGTGACGTGTACTTTTTCAGTGGGGAACCATATTCACGGGCCAAGCCGAAGTCACCCACTTTCAAAATACCTTTGTGTGAGAGTAGCAGATTCGAGGTTTTTAAATCTCGATGTAATATCCAATTGTCATGTAAATGTCCGACTGCACGCAGTAGCTGCTGCGTCAGACATTTTACTTCACCGGGCAGAAAAAACTGTTTGCGTGCCTTCATGGTCTCCATCAACGATTTGAGGTCATGTTCCACATAGTCCATAACAATGAAAATTTTATCCATATTCGAACCGACGACTATCTCGCGCACTGTAACTATATTTGGGTGCTGGCCTTTCAGAAGCGTATTGATCTCACGCAATGACGTTATGGGAAAGCCTTCTTTTTCTTTCTCCATTTTCAGGCGCTTCAATGCAACAATCTCGTTGGTACGTTTGTCCTTGGCGCGGTAGACCACACCATAAGTGCCCTCTTCTATGCGATTCAAACATTGGAACTCTTCGACGGAGCGGCAGCCCTGTATGCCCGGGAAGTAGTCAGGCAAAGGCGCACCTTTGTCGTCCCGTGCAGGCGAATCATTCCGACCATCACCTTCTCCACGTCGTCTTGTGCCCGCAGCAGTGGCCTCAGCTTCTGTTTTGTGCGCCGACTTCATGTCACGCTCTTCGGAGCGTGAGCGTGAACGTGTTCGTGACCTTGAGCGTGAACGTGATGAACGTGAAAGTGAGCGCGATGACATTGAACCTGAGCCAAAATGTGAATGTGAACGGGAGCGGGAACGTGAGCGTGTTGCATGTCGCCGTGGCGAAGAGCCACGTGAGCCTGAATGAGAACGGGAACGGGAACGTGAATGTGTGCTCTTGCGACGAGGCGTATGTGAGCGTGAGCGCGAAAGTGTACGGGAGGGAGAACGCGAGTGTGAGCGGGCAGAGCGTGTACGCGAACGCGATGAACGGTGTTCACCATCTTCTTCATCGTCGTCTTCGACATGTTTTTTACTCTTCTTTTTCTTGTGCTTCTTTGCGCGATGCTGACGACGTATGGGGGATTTGGAAAGTTCGCCTATAGAAAACGGGCTTTCCGGTATATCAACGTCGTCGTCCTCTTCAGCATCATCATCGTCGTCATCAACGACATTGTCTTCATTTTGAACACCATTGTCTCGTGCTTTGCGGGAACGATGTTTCTTCTTTTTCTTTTTCTTCTCGGCTTTGCTACGCTTACGGTGATGTTTTTCACGCCGCGCAATTGCACCTTCCTCTTCAGAGTTACTCTCGCTGTCACTTTCACTATCGCCGCTTCCGCTCTCTGTTTCCATCTCCTCACTTTCGTTCTCCTCGTCCTCATCGTCGTCGTCATCCGCTTCACTGTCTATCGCTTCGCCCTCTTCCTCCTCGTCACTACGCTGCTTAGAAGCTATCGCCTTCTTGGATCGTTTCCGTTTCACTTCCACCTCAACAACATCTTCCTGCTTCTTGCGCTTCATGACATTTAACCCCGCTGTAACGGAAGCTGCAACCGCACTTGGACTCAAAGCACTGCGTGCTCGACGACGCGCCTCCAACTCCTCTCGCGCCATCTCCTTACGCTTCACTTTCTCACGCTCAACGGCCAGTATTTTTTCGCGACGCGACAGCATCTCTGGGTCATCGGGTGATTTTCGCTTCTCCGGCCGCTCCACGCGTTCTGTACTCACTACCGTCTCTGACAGCACTACTTCGCGTTCCTTGTTGCGATGCTTATGCTTGCGGCGTTGACGATGAGCTTCCTCTGCTTGTGTGCCCTCCACCTCAACGAGCTCCGGACTATCAAGCACCTCAATAACGGATTCACGCACTTTTTCATGCTTTTGACGATGACGTTCGTGGCGCTCTGCATCGCCGTACCGTTGCCTTTGTACCGTAGACGTTGACTCATAGCTCTCCGCCAACTCGATAACATCGCCGCCACTGCTCTTTACGTACTTATGTCGTTTACTAAGTAAACGTGAACGCAAATCCTGTTCAATACTCTCCGAGTCATTCTGCGCATCGTAGTTATATTTACGACGCTCGCGCTGAATCTCATAGCTGACCTCATTGTACTCAATATGCGAGTGCTTGCCACCTCCACCTCCACCGCCATACTGTTGCTGCTGCTGCTGGTGCTGATGTCTATTGTTGTAATAGTCAAGGCCACCATGGTGGTAGGCACCACTAGCGCCGCGCTCATAGTAATCCGGTCGCTGCCGCGGCATATGAGGATGTTGATATTGTTGGTGATAAGGGCCGCCACCACCACCACCGCTGCTGCCACTGTTGCGACGCATGTCATTATTGTGCGGTTCGTAGTGTTTCGCGTAACGGCGCTCGCTGTTCGGCATCATATCTCTGTGGCTGCCGTCGTCGCGTTCATAGCCACTGCCACGCTGATGATAACGCGCCATTTCTTCACGTTCCTCGCCGCCTCTACGGTGGTCGCCGCGGGTTCGCTCTATATCGACTGGACGCACGCCTCCTCCACGATCATTGCGCATGTCTCGTTCTCTACCATGCGGTTCTCTGGTGTCGCGCTCGCGCTGATCTCGTTCCCTTTCGCCGCGTTCACGGCCACTAGCACGCTCTCTTTCATTGCGATGTTTCTTTTCTTTGGAATGTTTCTTCTCCTTGGACGATTTTTCTTTCCGTCTCGAACCAGCGGGATCACGCGAATGCAGCACGTTGGCCTGTGGTGGTTTGATGTCCAAAGAGTCCGCATCTTCCTCACCGCTAATTAATTTTAATTATGATGAAAATATGAAATAAAATCGGTAAAACTTGGGAAGAGAATAGATATTTGCTATTTTTTTTTCTGTTTACAGTTATGTTTTTAATAAAGGTAGAATGCTAAATTTTGCAAAGTAATTAAATGAAATATGTATGCAATGTATGGGCAACAATTTTATGCAATATGTTGGCTATAGTTAATGATGTTCATTTGCACTTTGTATAGGCAGCAGCAGGAGGCGCCGCCTGCACCATCCATTCATCCCAGTTGGCGTGTGTACCGCTCCTGTTCCGGTCGAAGTCCCATGTGCAAGTTCCAAACGTATTTGGCGCTTTGCAATGGCCAGTCGTTACATTTATTTCTCATTATTTCTTAGTTAATGATGTTTGAGGGATTTCATTTTTTAAATATTTTTTTTTTACTTTTTTGTAACTTACTTTCATAAAAAATCAACGAAAACTTAAAATATCACCTTGATGTCAATTTACTTTTCTGGCTTGGTCAGCGTGAGATTGCTTCAAGGAGCTTGCTGTCTATTAGATTAAAAACTTCCATGATCAAAATGTAGTAGTACTTTTGTTTATGTCTATGTTATTAAAGTATAAGTATAAGATAAACAATTGGATATGTAATTCACCAAAAAAGTAACACGAAAGAAAATGTAGGTGGAAAACGTTGCGTGTTCCATGCAAACTAACCGTTTCCGTTTAGAATCAGCGCAACATTTAAATTTTAATTACATTCATACATATACGACTGATTAAGTCGCGAAAAAGTTTTCAAGTTAGTAAATTAGTAAAGAGTAAAGAAATACGAGACTTTTTTGTGAATACATAAATATTTAAAACAAATAGGCCTCATTTTAAGGTGTATTTCATATTTAAAAATAATTTCTGGCAAAGTTATTAATTTACCTGTCATTTTCGTGATTGATTTTGTTGACGTTTTGTAATTACTAAATGTTATCAGCCTAAATCAGTCAGATAGGTGATTACGTAATCGACGACTTCATGATTCAGAGCTATGTTGAGCTTGCATACCCTGGTTCGAGGTTAGTGACCTGTTTGACTAGGACATAGACGTGTCTACGATATTATAATGATCCAGGAAAGTGCAGCGTGCTGCTGCAACTACAATAACACCACCGGCAACATGCTCTTTCGACAACAGATCGACTTTGTATTGGTCCCGACCATTTTTAGCGTCATTAATTTGTAAATACGTATGTACATATCTGGTGTCGGACAAATTAATAGGATCACGACATTTGACTTTTTCTATTAAATTTTTATGAAAGTGTAGCTTGTTATGTAGCAAAAATCATATCAATCCAAATTTCAAACTTTGAGCAAAATTTTGAAAAAATTCCAAGTATGTTCCATGGTATGCGTGACACTGTCAGCAAAAAAAATTTCAAAAAACTACGGGATTTGTTACCAACTTGAAACTTGCTCTTTATTATACTGGATTTAATGGGCTACAAAACTGCTACTTCAAACTTGCACTGCATTTTCTACAAATTCTGATTAAATCATTTGAAATTTTGATGAAACTGTCAAATTTTGCAAATGTTTGCACAAAATCTGAAAATTAGATTCATATGGTGTTTGCTAGATAGTGAGCTATACTACTATAAAAAATTAATAAAAATTAAACAAACAAAAGAAAAATATTCAGAACTTGTGAAAATATCGGGCCCCTGTAAATTTGTCGGTTATATTATGTCATATTTTTCACCTTCGTGAATTTTCGGAATGCGAATGCGTGTTAGGAAAAGTTATCGTTTTTATTACTTCAAAATTTTGTAAATTATTAGAACCTTGAACGAGTGCTTAACATACTATACAGTTTTTTAATCTAGTAGCCAAAGTTCAAAAGGGGCATATTATATTTCAAAAAAAGTAATTTTGTTGCATTTTATCTCATGAGGCGATTTCTTAGAGGCTCGTATATAAGGTCGGCTGCATTGAACAATTGCTCACTTGGACGCTGGCAGGTGGAGCGCTCAAATATTTGCGGGCCAGATCTGTCAATTTGTCGTATTTAGTTTAGTTTTCCACCAGTCGAGACGATTTTCACGCAGATGAACTCGTTTTTCTTTAAGATAGGCCTTCAAATGAGCTTTAACTTCGCATTTTTGAAGTTTTCAGATTCTACATTCGAGTCTTCGCTTTCGCTAAAGGAGTCTAAAATTATTTCTAGGTTGGTTATAAGTAGGGAACGGATTTTTAGGACCTAAAAACCTATAAAAAAAGCAAAATCAAATAACAAAATAGGCTAGAAAAGGCAAAATAAAATAGGGAAATAGACAGGAAAAGGCACTAGACATCGCAAAAAGAGGCAAAGAAGGCACTAAAAAAAGACAAAAACCGAAAAATTCTAAAAAAAATACATTTATTTTAGAAAGTTTTATTTTTCAAGTAAAAAGACAATTACTATGTAGTTTCATTATATGATACAATGGCTGCGTTTCTTTATACATTCTCGATAATCCCATTTCACAGCCAGATTAAACAGAATGTGTTTGAAATATATGTTAACATATCATCAGGAACGTTCTAAAGAATAAGTAAACAAAAAAGTTTATTCAAAACGTTCAGAATGAATAAAGAAATGCAGCCAATAATTTTTAGAAGGTATTTTCACTTCAAAATTTTTGATATAAACCGTGTCTGTGACAAACACTCAATGTGGCCACTGCTACGATATAGAACTTGGGGATTTTCGCTTGTTATTTTAGAAATTTTTTAACAGAACATGTAAAGATTTATATGTTTCATAACTGATCACTTCATTTTTAATATACATATACGTACTAAATACATACATTTTTGCCACTGCTAATCACATGAATAAAAATCATAAAAATGAAAAAATAACGGCAATATTTCTTGTTTAAAATGTTTTATATCCATCGCACACCACGGATTTTATCGGCCGCCGATTTAGTTGGCCTCGCTAGTCTGTATTAAACAAGGTGTGATTGACAACTCAGGTTGGCTCTCTTTTAAGGTACTATTATGCCAAAAAATATAAACAATCGATTCAAAATTCATACAAGTTGATACACAAGTGGCGCCCAATTTATGAATGGAACGTTTAAAACTTTCATATTATCAGGAATAAGGGCTTCTTCCTTGCCCTTTACAATTAAAGGTATAAAAGGCAAATATCTTAAAAAAGGCAAAAAAAAGGCAACATCAAATAAGTATACATATATGGAATCAGGGAAAGCTGAATCGTGGACGTTCCTAATCAAATATACTCTATATCTTTAGCAGAAAAAAAGGCAATTTCCATAAAATCCGTTCCCTGCTTATAAGACTTCTAGCGGTACTTGTTGAAGGCCCATCAAGGTTGCTTGATATACTACTTAACCGTTTAGCGCCTGCGAAAGTGTACAGCTTGTCCTAATTTAATATTCACAATTATTTTTACGGCAAGATTTTTCCATTAATTACACGGTGCTACAAAAAAAAGCAGAGACCGAAAATAATTATTATTCTAATATTTAGGATCAAAAACGTCGCCTTGTTTCAAGAGAAATTTTTTTCGTCTTTGTATAATAATTATTTGCGAGAAATATCTTTTTTCGTCTCGCGGGACGATTATTTCAAGACGAATATTATTTAAGTCTTCTCATAATAAATTATATGGGCTTTTTATTTTTTCGTCTCTCGGGACGTTTATTTCAAGACGAATATGATTTAAGTCTTCTCATAATAATTATATGGGCTTTTTATTTTTTTTTTTCGTCTCTCGGGAACGTAATTTCAAAACGAATATGATTTACGTCCCACGTTTTTCTTAATAGAATTGGTACACTTAAAGCCGATTTCACGAAATTTTTTAATTGCAATTCAATTGACATTTAATTTAAATTTTACTTTTTATTAAATTTTGCATTTAAGTTTTACGCCATTCACCAATACACAATTGTCCTAATTCGGTTTTTCTGGCATTAATGAACTACTGCTGCTTCGAAGTTGAAATTTGGCGAAGTCAATCGCCATGGCATATATAAGATGACCAAATTTTGGAACATGGGGCCACGCCCACCTTAACCGCCCATACAACATTATTTGTAGCTTTAAAGATTTTCAATAAGAAGTGAGTAAATTTTATACGTATTTTTATATAAAGTAAAGTTGTAACACATTTACTCAAGAACCTCTGGACCGATTTTGACGAAATTTTGACATAAGACGTAATAATTAACTAGCCTGTAAGAAGCATTTGACTTTGTAGACTGTAAATGAATAAATAAATAAAATATTTGGAGAAGATTTAAATTATGTTAGTTTGCTATCCGGTAAATACCTATTAAAAAAAATTAATGCAATTAAGTTAAATTAATTACTTCAATATTGGTGCCAGTCGAAATAATGTTGAAAAGGATTTATTTCTAAGCAACATGTAGGAGGGTTGCCATCTGTTTAAAAAATTCAATTGAACATGTACATACATGGGAATTAGGTAACTGGAATACGTATCACAATATGGGTGTCAGGCGAGGTTGGTTGTGGTTTGAAAATGTGTACACGAAGGCGTCAGAAAAAAATTTTTGATGAGGGTTGGTAACTATTTAATTATTTAATAACTATAATGAGTTATTAAAATATGGATATCAATCGAAAGAGTTTTGAAATGCTTCATTTCTAAACTACATGAAGTAGGGTCGCCATCTGTTTAAAAAGTCAAACTGAGCTTGAATTAAGGGAATTAGGTAATTTAGATATGTATCACAATCGGCATCAGACGAAAGAGCTGGCAGCTTTTAGTTTGAAAATAATATTTTGATGTGGGTATTGAAGTATTGAAAATAGTTAAGCTGTTAATGATAAGTGCATTAAGTACGAAAATAAGGGTTTTTGGTATAAAAAATGAAGGGTTCAGGAACTATACGGGACCTATTTTCATGTTGTACTCGACCATACCTACAACCTACACTAGCTTATGTTTCGGGTGTATTTCATGACTTTTTGTAGCACCGTGTTATTTATGAACATATAGTTTATTCTATAATATAATTCATATAAATCCAAATTTCACACTATATATAAAGTTCACAAAATTTTTAAAAGTGTTTATCAAAATTTTCTACATTGTATTCAGAACTTCTATAAAATTATCGAGTATACAGTTTTGTAGCGACGATTCAATTTCAATCAATGAAGTGAAAGTTTCAACTGGCTAAAAAATCCCGTTGATTTGTGAGTTTTTTTTTTGGTGACGGATTTTTTCACTTTTTCCATATAAGCATGAATATCTTATGAAATAAAATGCGGAAGAGCGTTAGCAACAGAATTTCAAAAATCAACGCCAGTTTTTGTAAATTGCACTTGTTATATAACAAGTAATTTTTAGCAAAAAAAAAACCGACTTCAACTCTCTTATAAAAAATATATATATATATATATATATCTCATGATCCGCTGATCGGATCTTAACCAGATTAGTATGGGACCACCTCTGAGACACTACCTTTCCGATGCAAAAAGAATTATCGAAATCGGTTGACGTGGTCCAAGGTTATGCGGTAACATACATAAAAAAAAAAAAAAATATATTCCGACGAACTGATAACCTCCTCCTTTTTTGGAAGTCGGTTAAAAAGACGACGCAAAAGCAGTCTCCAAAAAAAATTCTCAAAAATCAACGCGATTATTTAGCCGTTTGTACTTCTTGGATTAAAATTGAATGTGCTACAAAACCGCGCACTCGAAAGTTTTCTAGAAACACAGAATAAAAAGTTAAAAATTTTGATGACGATTTGTGAATTTGGCTGACTTCCAAAACGTACCAATACAATGTTGGGATACCGTTCTACTGAAGCATTAAAACTGTTGCATATGCAGGGTTGCGAAACATTGCAACCACGTACATTGCATATTTTGAATATTCTATATAAGAATGAATAACCTTTCGTAATTTTTCATTTTCACAACACCAATCGCAACTAAAAACAAACGAAGCATCAACTTTGTTTCGGATGCAATGATTACTCCAGCGATGCGCTTCGATAACTTTTCGGATGCATTGTGGAAAAGTATACATTGCCAACATTTTGTAGTTGGACGTTAGGAACATTATAATTTGCACGTATGCAATTGACGTTTTGGAAGTCAGCTTTTATATAAAGTGTGAAACTTTTATTTACATGGTCTATATTATAGATAGAGAAATGCAAAAAAAATAAATAAAAAATCATGAAAATAATTGTGAAATTATATTAAAACAAGGTGTAAACTTGCATTTGTCGCCTAGTGTAGATGGACTGTTGATCAAAACTGAGCCAAAAGCAATTCTTTTAATATTCACAATGTTTTTCAAGTTTAGTTTTTTTGTTATTATTTTATAAAAACATTTGAGGTACTAACACCTGTCTGGTTATCAGGTTATCTGGTTAAAAATTATTATTCTCTAGTGAATTTTGTTTTTAAAAATATAACCAGGCAGGTGTGAATACCCCATTCGTTCGTGCTTTAACCAAAACCATGTATATCAGGCAAGTTCTGTAATTCACTTCCGAGTGAATTTCAACCAAAGTCACTTTGAATTTAAATTGTATGGGGTGAAAATTCACTCGGAATTTAATTGCAGAATCTGGCTGTATATATCGGAATTCTCGGTGATTAAAAATTTGTGAACGATAAAAAATAACAAAATTGTTGTCGACTTCGACGTCGATGTAATTTGTTCATCAAAAAATAGCCCTCGTAAGTCCAACTTCAGCTACGCTGACCACAGTATGTCTGCGAGGCGAGGAACACCTTTCCGGTAAAATAGCGTAACTGGAGTTGGACTTAGGATGGCTATTTCATTGAAGAAATAATTACACCGACGTCGAAGTCGACAAACGTAATAATAGGGCCGATTTTTAATATTTAAAACATCACCATTCACTAGATTTTGAGCACCAGTGTATGTACATTAGGTTTCGAAATAAGTAAAGTCGATATTTTAAATATCGAAAAAATATACCCCAATTTTTTATTTTGAAATCAAAAAAGATTCAGGGTCGCTCAAGGCGGTCAAAGTTTTCCATATATTTTACATGGAAAAAAATAATTTTTCGTAGAAATGGTATAGAATTCTTGAAAATCAATATTTCTCGATCGCAAAACTATGGTTCTCTGCAGGAGACTTCCAATACATTACAATATAAAACTGTTCAGTTCCCCATTTTGTAATACTACAGGTTTTTCATTTATCCCCCCATTGCATTGTCTAGTATTTTCTGGGGGTTTTAGCGGACCTATAATACATACTCACTATGCAAAAACGGTTAACTAATAATTGGGTATTATTATTGGAAATATCCTGAAGAGAAACAGAGTTTTCCGATTGAAAAAATGAGGATTTACAAGAATTATATACCATTTCTACGAAAAGTGGTTTTCCCCATTTAAAATACTTCGACAACTTTGAACGCTTTGAGCGACCTCTAAATATTTTTTGATTTCAATATAAAAAATTGGGTTATATTTTTTTCGGTATAGAACAATCCTAGGGGGTGAGAGCATAAAAATTCCGACTTTACATTTTCACATGGATTTTTGGTTCACCCCAATGTACATCATGGTACAATAAATACACGTATTGTCTTCCCAGAGAGCGCATATTCCGATCTGAGTTATTTGAAAAATATCATTGTTGTCGCCACTAAAAAGTCTACGTACGCCGAAAAAAAACGTTTGCTTACTAAATAAATTGAAAATTCGTATGGCTCACTTCATTTCAAATTTTTCTTTTGAAAAATTATAAAAATGAAATTGACCGAAACCAAAAAGCAAAACCAAATAAAAGTACAAGTATCAACATTGAACTGCATAAAAATGAATATAAGGGAGCACGAATTGCGATGTGAAGCAAAACTCTCTGTAATTATTGTACTATCCCCGCAAACATATTCTGAGCGTTCAGAATATATGAGTCCGAAAGGAGTCCTAGATCATGATGCATGATTGAATCATGGTCCTAAATAGGTAAGAAATATGAGTTTCAAAAACAAAAAAATGAATATTTTAGGATTCATATATTATCCAAGATATTTGAGCCCATATAAAAACAATAAATATTAAGCTAAACTTGTTTATACAGAAATCGAAAATAATGAGTAAACAAAAAATGTACAAAATTAAGCTGCAGCAGCTGCTATTGAATGCATGCTGTAATGGGTATATGCACGTAAGTATGTACATATGTATGTTATTTGAAAGGAATTTTTGCTGAATGCCTTTGCAAATATAGTGCGTTCAATAAGACTCAAAGAACAACCTAAAATGAGAGTCCAAATGTAGTAATTTATAAAGCCGATAAGAGCCTCAAAAAGAGTCTGAAATGATTCATATATGAGGCCAAAAATTGTTTTAAAAGAGTCCAAAATGAGCCGTATATGAGGCCAACATTACTCATATTGGGGCTTATTTGATATATGAAATTAAGCTCATATACATATGTCGACCTTCGGAGGAAGGTAAACACTCTCATATCGGACTCTTAAATAAGCTCATTATGAGCGTAATGGCTCCGAAATAGGATTCCCTAAAGACTCATTTATGACTCCAAATGTTTGCTGGGATGATGTACATACCTGTGAAAATGTAGGTATATGTATGCATAGAAATAAAGGCAATATATATGTAAATAAATATGAAACGCACCTTAAATAGAGTTTCCGCTGCCGTAAACTTGAGTGCAATTATGTTTCCATGCCATTCTGCCATCAGCAAAAGACATCCACTTAATCTTAATTAAGTTGCTAACTCAAATTGCAAGCATATACGAGCACACATTTCTTTTATTTTATTTTATTTTTTGTTTTTGCAAATTTGACGTTTTCTTCAATCGATTCAACAATAATAAGTAGGTCTGGTATACTTACACAAGCAAGTCATCTCCTTAAAAATAGAGTTTTATAAGTACGTTGACCTGAATAAATCTTCTACGTATTATGAATTACTCGCTTGCACTCACCTTGAATAGTTTTGTTTACCGCGCGAAGCCCCTTAAACAATTCAGTGAAGCAATTGTCCAAGGCACACAAAAAGTAAATCGACATCAGCAGCATTTACCTAAAGGCTCAGTTTTTATATGGAAGAAATAGTGAATATAGAAATGTTTTTTTCTTTTTTTGTAAAGAAGAAAGAAATTACTGAAATATGTTGCATTAAATGTAAAAACTTTTTTACAAAAAAATAAATTTACCACACCAACAAGCCTCTCGTCCAGCTCAAATTTGTCGTACTCTATTTTATTTGTAGTGCAGCGCGGTAGCGCCAAGCTGTTACTGGCAGCGATAAAAGGGAGAGGAGTTGGACGACTAGTAGCCAGCCAAACACTAATGTCGCTGCTGTATATATTTCTGTCGCACCCACCTGCGTAGACGTCATCATGGCTAGTGGGGAAAATCGCTCATGCCACTTAATTTGTGGTTGCCTTGCATCAACTGTGCAGGAATGTATGACAAGAAGTTGATCAGCTGGTCAAACAGCCATTATTATATTGTTGATAATAGGCTAGGGTTTACACCACACTTCCGATTTTACAGGGTAACAGGAATACATTAGGCTGGACTCTCTCCCTTACAAAGCCACTTAGAATCTTGTATAGCGTCTTGTTACGGTGCTGACGATCATGCGCGTGCACCATCGCTGTTTAGACGAAATGCGACGTGATGTGTGGGGTATATGTCAGACTGCTACGCAAAGATTTCACACTTGTATCGACTATTATTCTTCATACCATTTATATTATTTTTGCATCAACATTACGAGGAATTTACGAATTCATGTTTACATTTTCATGACATTTTTTAAGAATTATTTTTAATTTTTGTTTTATATTTTATAGCTTTTTAGATTTAATGTGATTTGATGGTGGCCATCGCGCGCATCGTTCTTTGGACATGTACACACTTTTTGGCCTATTAGCAATGAAAAAACTTGAGTAAATAAAAAAGTACGTAATTAAGTGATATATTGTTTAGACCTAATGGGCTGGAGATTGGACAAATGGAAATGATGTAGGGTCAATGAAAGTGGTTCAGGAAGGGGCAAGGTTTAGCTGAAACTGGGTGATATTAATGGATAAGCATACTATGGATAGGTTTTGTTGGTATTCTTTGTATAACAAGATGAAGTTTTGCAAAACTAAGCAATTATGTATATAGGTTAGTATTGTTTTACTCGATTTATAGTTTGATATTAGCCATAAGTTTAAAAACATTTTTCTTTCTAGTTTGCGCGATCAAAATTGCTTAATTTTGCGTCTAAAGCTGCGCCATGCTTTACACATTTCATTTAATTACATATGCAAAAATTTCATACGTGCTTTTACTCTTTCAATTTCCTAAAAATCACAATTTAACAATCTTTCAAAATAATGCGTAAGTTTTTTCCATGGAAATTTGTTTTATTTGCCCTTCAACCCAAATATTCTACATGTGTGACTGTGTCAGAAGACACGAGTTATACACACAATATGGTCTCCATACTACTCCCCCCCGAAATAATTACATGAACTGGGCAAACAATTTTCCATGGTCTTTCAAGACATAGCATACACACCTTAATGCATAATTATCGTAGCCAGGACTTTGCAATTGTCCATCCTCACTGCCAGACATGTTGGATGTTGGGAAATGTGATTCACTTTGAATTCAGACAACAAAATAATTTTTGATGGTGTCTGGCGAAATGCTGTCGTTGCTTTGTCTCGGTTTTCAATCGTCTCACACGACAGACAAATTAAAGTGCTCCAATTTTTTTGCCAATCTTTCGACGATTTATGGTTTTTTCCACACTGACGAAAATACTGCAATTTGAAGCTCAACACTTTTTCTACAGATTGCAACTATTTTAGTGCAAATTTATGTGATTTTTTCAAGCAAATTTCGCTTTTAAATCACCACCAAAACACGCTTCGCACCATTTGTGAAATTTTTCGGATCGTTTGTCAACGTTTGTCAAAAGGGAGAAAGAAGAAAATGGCGCATGTCAATGCTGCCAGCGTTCAAAAATTTTAGTGAGGCCATTACAGAAAAGGAAGAACTGTCAACTGTCAGTTGGGACTTCATTGAAATTCATGATGCATGCAATAATGAAAGGTGTTATACGTTGGCAACTTCTCGCTCTAATCCGCCATCTTGAACTACCTTAGGAGAAACTGTGTTGTTTCTTGGCTAATTTCACTGAACATTTCCCAAAATATTAGAAAAAAATTCTAAACAAGCTACATTGATTCAATTTTCGTTGTTCGTTTTGTTCTTATTCGCTGACATTTGTTTTCTAATTGCTTGAAATTTGGTAAGTATTGTAAATTCTTAGAAATAAATTAACATGAGAGGGAAATAATATCACTTTGAAATAGGGTTGCTATTGATATGACCGATACTGTATGTATATAATAAATTTTGTACAATTAAAAATCAAAGTGCATTTACTAAAATGAACACAACGTATTAATTATAAATTCTGAAATATATTGTTAATTTCAAAAACAAATAAATAATTTGGATGTACGTGAACTTGGGTAATGTATAATTGTTTATATGATTCCTCAAAGTATCCCTTATATAACACTGTGGAACACAACAAAACCTTAGTGCGAATATATAGGTTTGATAGCTGTTGGCATACGAATAATGCCTCATACTCAGATTTACTAGATCAATTCGTGTTCTCCGAGAAAAAAAAATTTCACGATCCAAAAATCTGAAAAATCTTTTTTCTCCAAATTTTGAACATTTATCGTTTTTGGCCTATATTTTATGGCAAATACCATACAAAGCAAATATAGGCCAAAAACGGAGAATTTTCAAAATTTTTAGAAAAGAATTTGGCCGCTATACTCAGATTTTTGAATCGTGAAATTTTTTTTCTCGAGAACACGAATTGATCTAGTAAAACTAAGTATGAGGCATTATTGGTATGGTCAACAGCTATCAAACCTGATATATGCGCACAAGAAGCCCATTTGAAAGAGGGGGACAAAATATCACACGTAAATTAATTCCTCTATTTGGCCTGTACAATATAAGGGAAACATTTCAAATTCACAAGGGATAATTTTCTTAGTGATGCGGCTTATAAAAGGAGTTATATATGCCATACTGTTCTAGCTGGGTATTATCAGCTCAAAAATTTTAAGCAAATTATCATATTCCTGTGAATAAAAACGCGCCTTATTTTATTATTTTAATTATCTACAACTTTATGAGACTACCAAGCCATATATATACCTATTCAGATAATCGGAACGCTGTTGAGATTTTAGTACTTTTTCAACTAAAGGGCTTTTTTTCTTCCCGTTTTTCTTGTACTTCCAAAATACAATATTGACCTAAGGTAGTTCGATTTCGGGCTGTCACAACGTACAACACCCTTTCATTATTGCATCATGATTGAAATTCATTGGAATGCACTACCGGAAGTACAGGGCAACTTTTTTTACTTTTTTCTTTTATTCTTTCTTTCATTCTAATCCATTTTGTTCATCAGCTGATCTCTGCCGTTTGTTATGTGAAACAAGGAGGCTAATTGGTAAAAGATAGTTGCAAATATATATTTATAATCGTCCTGAGATAAAGTAAAATGTTACGCACAGTTACTTTACTCAAGATCCGACAAGGTGAAACTTTAATTGTTGCCTTACGTCTGAAGCATCTGTCTTCCCAACCTAAATCAACTCCGGATGGCACACACAGCTCCACTTTGGACCGTATACGGGCAGAACTAATTGCGGATAAAGAGAAATTAAAATGGCGAAAGCCGATTGGCGAAAGGCCTGGTGATTGGAATAGTAAACTTAAAGTATTCGAGAATTCAGAACAAACCTCCGATTATATCATCGCTATGCAGAAACCGATTAATCTTGGACCAAGGGCACTTAAAGAGTGGTGGCGAAAACGGAATGAACGTTTGGAGAAACATATGCAGCAATATATTCCAGAACGACATGAAATACTCGGCCCGGAGCTAGCCGCGGCGCACTTCTTACTGTATCGAGGGGGTGCTGTAAAATTTTTAAACGAACGGGGCTGGATGCGTGCCAACGAAGATAGAGAGTTCAACTTGCCAAAGAAATATCACCCAGCATTTAAAGTTGAGGCTTTACGATGCGATAATATGACGCTTTATTATGAAGGATTAGAGAATTTGCGTAATTTAGAAGAGTTAAAATTCTTATCATTGCACAATGTTCCCACTTTTGATGATTGGTGCCTAGATCGGGTGTCTGGTTCGGGATATACAAAACTAGAAGTTTTAGATATATCGGGTACAAGTTGCACAGTGAATGGACTTTCGTGTCTGTACCGCATACCAACGCTGAAGTTACTAATTGTAGACGATCCCAAAGCAACGTTGGAGTACGAGCTGGCATATTCGATGTTACAGGAAGTAATACCCAATTTGAAAATTGTCGGTGCTTCATCCATACACGATTTAAAAGCGAACTGATTTAAAATTCGAATCTTTTGTTTAGCAGCGAGTTACTAAAATTAATATAGAAAAACAACTTTAAAAACATTTACATATTTATATCTCAGTAGAGTCGCTAATTTTGAGGTGGCTTAGACCTAAAATATTCCGCTTTGATATCGGCTCGTTCTTCCACAGGTGGGAGATAAGGCGCAATTCCCTTAGCACGACGATCTGACCGCACTTTATTCTAAAACGGAAGATAATAAGATTTGCAACTTCAATAAATATATAATTTATAAATACCCAAAACTCCTTGCAATTGTTGTAGTTCGCGAAATATACCTCGCACTTGTCCTTGTCGTAGTTGTATTTGCTGAGGCATTTGAATGACAGTTCCTGTTCCTGCAAACATGGGTTGTCACGTTCTGCATTTAGGTTTCGTGGCATTTCAATTTTTTATAAGTTTTAAAGGCTTTTAACATTAAAAAGTTATATAAATATCGGAAACTATTTTGATTTTTGTGCGCTGTTGACAAATGTTTAGAATGTGGCGCAAAGAGCAAATACTGAAAAAAAGTAGCGAATGTCACAGCAAGCCACAACGAATAAAGATGGGACGTGGGAAGTGGGAAGCTAAAGACCCCGAAGGAGTATTGGATACCATAAAAACAAAACGAGTATTATCCAATAATTAGGTATGTTGTGAAACAGGGCCCTTTCATTATTCGTGCAACTTTGTTTGCA
>NW_023458559.1:66650320-66664554 GCF_013731165.1 Rhagoletis pomonella | reverse complement strand
TTGCGTAATTTAGAAGAGTTAAAATTCTTATCATTGCACAATGTTCCTACTTTTGATGATTGGTGCCTAGATCGGGTGTCTGGTTCGGGATATACAAAACTAGAAGTTTTAGATATATCGGGTACAAGTTGCACAGTGAATGGACTTTCGTGTTTGTACCGCATACCAACGCTGAAGTTACTAATTGTAGACGATCCCAAAGCAACGTTGGAGTACGAGCTGGCATATTCGATGTTACAGGAAGTAATACCCAATTTGAAAATTGTCAGTGCTTCATCCATACACGATTTAAAGACGAATTGATTTATAATTCAAAGTTTTGTTTAGCAGCGAGTTACTAAAATTAATATAGAAAAACAACTTTAAAAACCTTTACATATATATCAGTAGTGTCGCTAATTTTGAGGTGGCTTGGACCTAAAATATTCCGCTTTGATATCGGCTCGTTCTTCCACAGGTGGGAGATAAGGCGCAATTCCCTTAGCACGACGATCTGACCGCACTTTATTCTAAAACGGAAGATAATAGGATTTGCAACTTCAATAAATATATAATTTATAAATACCCAAAACTCCTTGCAATTGTTGTAGTTCGCGAAATATACCTCGCACTTGTCCCTGTCGTAGTTGTATTTGCTGAGGCATTTGAATGACAGTTCCTGTTCCTGCAAACATGGGTTGTCACGTTCTGCATTTAGGTTTCGTGGCATTTCAATTTTTTATAAGTTTCAAAAGCTTTTAACATTAAAAAGTTATATAAATATCGGAAACTATTTTGATTTTTGTGCGCTGTTGACAAATGTTTAGAATATGGCGCAAAGAGCAAATACTGAAGAAAAGTAGCGAATGTCAAAGCAAGCCACAACGAATAAAGGTGGGACGTGGGAAGTGGGAAACTAAAGACCCCGAGCAGTATCGGATACCATAAAAACAAAACGAGTATTATCCAAGAATTAGGTATATAATACATATTCACATAGTAAGTTTTATCGCTACTAAAAAATAAAATATAATGAATCGGCACATTTTTAGCACACGCTATAAGTTGCGTTCCAAAAGCTTCACGATTTGCAGGTTTTTACAGGAAGCCGTTCCAGGTGACCACCTTCCATAAGATTTATTAATGGAGAAAACAACCGTTCCTGCAAATCCTGTAAAACCTGAAAATCGTGAAGCATCTGGAACGCAACTATATAGTTAACCGGAAAGATTCGAAAAATTGGCAACGAATATTAAATACACCATTTAACAACACTATTTCTTTGACATTAGGTGCGTTCGCGTAGCTGTTAATTGTTCAAGTTTAACCAAAACTTACAGGTTTTTGCGTTCACGTACGCAAAAAACTTGCAAAGTAGGGGAAATTGAGAGAGCAAAGTGACATTTCATTTTGAGGGGAAGCTGTTAGTTTCTGTTGGAAAAATTTTTGCCAACAGGGAAACAGCTGATCAAAAACAGATGGTTGGCATTTACGCAAATCACAAAATTGAATTTGATGGTTTGGAAGATAAAAATTACAAAATGCGACTAATTAAACTTGTAAGAAATAAGTAGTTATTTGTTTAATCAATAAACTGTGTCAGTATAACACTTTGCGACGACTTTTCGTACGTTTTATATTTTACACTTTTGTATGTAAACAAAAATTATATCAGCTGTTCGTCTAACTTGCAAGTTTCTGCAAATTTTCTGTTCGCGTACTATTTTGGATATTTCTCTCTTGTGAGAGAACAGATGACATTTCGCCGGAATTTGGCAGTTGGTTGGTTTCTGGTGGAGATTTTAAACGAACGCACCTATTTTCATCCAAGGCAAATTTATACAAGGTGGTGTTCAAGGTGAAGTAATTATGAAAAATTGACTTTAAAATTTGACTATAATAGGGCTTTCGCACAAGGCGATTTTTTCAGGCAACTTTTGCGTTCAACTCACGCAGGGTTGCACGGAAAAAAAATTGAATGGCTAAATATCGAAATATAAAAAAATATTCGCCATAAAAAGGCGTTTGAATTGTTGAACTTTGCATTCTACTTTTGGTTGAACGGCCTTTGAACTAATCGCTTTCAATCGCCAGCCAACTTTTCAACTTTTTTTTCGTGCAACCCTACGCGAGTTGAAAGTAAAAGTTGAACACAAAATCGCCACGTGCGAACACCTTTTAAGGCAGCCGAATGTCAGAAAATAAAGCGAGAGAGCTGGTTTATTACTTACCTCTTGTTTACAACAACCATCATTTTGACTAGGAATGTTCGATATCGTATCGATTTTTCTGAATATCGATATTTCATGGCACGATAATCGATTTTTTGAATCGATATTCCAAGGTCGATATATCGAAGACATCGATACTTTACCCGCAATATCGATATTTAAGTTTACATATATTTTTATCTACAAAAAAGTGTATGGAAAAATACTTAAGTAGGTTTAATCAGCAGCTTGTGTGATTTATTTAGCTCTTGAGTTTGACAAACCGCTTGAGTCGACCGGCATGCCGTTTTAATTCTCAGTATATATACAAGATGGAAATAACACAATTAGGTGAGTTGATATCCTATTCAATTGGAAGTAAGATTTTCAACATCGATTTTTCCGATATCGATATTGTTCAGCCCGATATATCGCCATATCGATTTTACATGCAATGAACTAAATCGATTCATGATATCGATACTTTCTTAAATATCGAGCATTCCTACATTCAGCACTGCCGTGGCGAAAATCTCCACTACTGGCAAAATTCGCCAGTAACACCACCTTGTATAAATTCGCCTTTTTTCATCGCATTTCCTTCGCCTTGACGGGTGTTATGTCAAATCTCAATTCGCTCCAAAGTTTACAAACAAGAATGATAGAATACAAGATTGCGCCGTCCTGTGCGTTGACATTTGTGTACCACAAATAAACAAAGAATAGAGCGAAAAGAACGAGTTGAAACTGCCAAAGCAGTTCACTTTACAAACAAAGTCAGCTGGTGTGTCTTCTTCTTCCGGTTTTTGCAAGTAATGGCTAATTTCCTGTTCGTTTACTTTTTTGCTTTTTCATCTCTTTGGGAGAGAATTTTCGCTTACTCTCTTGATTTTGATTGTTGGCTGGTGTTGGCTAATTTTGTTATCGAATGCAACTATTAGCAACCACTTACTTTCACTCTTATTTTAGTTTGACCTGCCAATTAACAATAAATACGAAAAAGCGTATTAAAAATGAGAAAATACGACTTCCACTTCGATAAATAATCGAAAAAAACTAGTGAAGACACCGATTGGAATGAGTGGAACGTGAGTTTTCAAATAGTTTTCAGCGAAAACTGGTTTTCATTTGACAGATTTTACATGGACGAAAACACATGTTTTAGGTCGAAAACCAGTTTTAGCAACGAAAACATGTTTTCGATGTCGGTGAGAACATGGTATTAAAAGCGAAAATAAAATACATGTAAGGCCAAGGCGAACAAATTCGCCTTGTGTAACCGCAGAACTCCACAGGCAAACACCGATGGCCTACCAACTGTCATTTTGACGAGCAATGTGATTGCAAGTTTTTGTGTGGAGGCACTTTGATGTCTTGAAATAAGCATTTGCCGCATGACGCCACCAGACAACATTCTCTCAATTTCGGTGTTTAAAAACATTTAAATCTTTAAAAAACTAAAAGCAAAAACAAAATACATGTAAGGCGAAGAAATCAGCTGATTTTACAACACCACCTTGTATAAATTCGCCTTCGCAAAGAATATAAGGTAAACAGCTGATCGATGTATTTGACTACTGAAAATATTTGGCGCGAATTTTTGTTTGTCCATTTTGACGGCTGCTAATTTCTGCTAGTAAAAGCAAAGAACGTAGATAACAAGAAGGGACAACTCGTTATAATTGTAGCAAAAGTGAGTAACAGGGGCGTGCGTTCTCTCTTTTGCTCTAGTACGTTTTTTAATTGGATGATGATATCTACGTTCTTTGGTAAAAGGTTTGCATAGTAAATTCTCCAGTAAAAAATTACAGAGAGAGCGTAAAAGGAAAATAGAGCGTAAAGTTGAGAAGAAAACGAAACTAGCAGAACAAGTTATTGAACACAAAAACAGTAAAAACTTGCAAGTGAATAGTTGTTGCACCGTTTTGACATTCTGCTGTAAATTTATAAATCAGTTTTAAAATCTTTGCGTTACACACAAGCACTTACACAGCTCAGAACATCATTAATATTTTGATTTCCACTCATTTTACTTTTGTTTGTGCTAAACCAATTCAACAAATGGCGGCTTTTGACGTTTATTATTCTTCTTCTGCTAGCTAATTTCTGCTAGTAAAAATTTCACTAGCAAGAATTTGCAACCCTCCCGTGTTGTTACGCTCTCGATTCAGTGCTCTCTTGCAAATTATGGGTTATTATACACTTTTCCAGTAAAAATTTACAGGTTCCAGTACAAATTAGTACTATTTGTTACTATACACACATACAATTTTTACTGACAAAAAAATAAGAGTGTAAGAACGAGAGAGAGCTGTCAGTTTCTGCTAGTTTTTTGGGTTAAGAAACGCTTTCCAGCAGAAATTAGTGATAATTTGTGATAATTGTCTATTAAGAAACAAAGCTATAAATTCGCCTTGAACACCACCTTCTATAAATTCGCCTTGCTTTTGTTGTTTATTTAGCGCAGCTGTCAAAATTTTAGAATCAGCAAGTGGACACGGAAATCTTTGTTTTTCATCCAGCAAATTGTCTGATTGGTACACATGCTCATTATCCAATTAACCAGCAAAGTCTAAAGTCATAGTATCGCTATAAATTAACAAATCAATTTGGTGCGTGATAAGACATCAGTGAGTTCAAAATTCAGAATTTTCATTATACCCTTCAAAGTATCTACGGGGCTTTGTACGAATTGGCCAGATCCAAAGCAAATTTTTGCGGGGTACTCAGTCGTGTGGGGTGACAACAAGCGTTGCGTGCAACGAGTGGCACACATTGCGCAACTCCAACCAACTACCGCTAAATGGTGCGGTAATCAGTGATAATTGAATGGAAATCAAGAAAGTACATACATATATACATGTAATTGAAAGAAAGTTGACAAAAAATCCAAGAAGCAAAACTATCAGTACCTGTCCAAAACGAAGCTATGAAGAAACGGGCAGGGGGTTCACGGGGCAACAGCTCGCCTGATGATAGTGGTACTGAAATTCAAGGTGATGCAAACACAGGGGCTAAAACCAACAGCAATGCTAACTCTAATAAAACAGGCGCCGCCAGCGCGCCCACCACACCCACCAAGCAGCGAAGCTCATCGTCCATTTCAAGGGATAAAGGACTTGATGAGTTTGCCGAGACATTTGTAATTGTTAATGAACGGCCCGTGGACGATATATCGCTTGATTTCTTCTATAAACCGCATACAATAACATTGTTCGCAATCTCTGTACTTTCTGTGATGTTCTTTGCTTTTGTCAGGTGAGTTCTATGGTTAAAATCATGAATGAAAGGTTTTGAAATCCTACGTACATATGTACACAATATTGTATGCATGTTTAATTTATTTTTAATGTTTGCATAGTTATATACACTTTAATTACTGGTGTCTCATATCTTGCCAATAAGATGTTTTAAAAGATTTCATGAGAATTTAAACAAAATCGTAAGCAAACTAAACTTTGTTAACCCTTACATTTTTGCCGCTATCCACTCCAATTTCAGCCAATATTTGACTTAATGCGCAGCTGCCATTTCCCTTTCTTGTCTCTGCTTTTTTGGTAGCATTTCTTAAAAGGAACAAATGAAGCTTTAACTACAGTGTTTTGGGTTCTTTCCTCTTCAAATTCTGAAATCCCGAAAGTTCCACTTGGATTTATTTCTTAGCATTTAAACGGAAACCATACATTTATTTATTTACACGTACATACATACCTGTGTACATATATTTATTTTCATATACAGGCCACATATTTGGCACACATAAATATTATTTTCCCCTTCATTTGGACACCTTCGTTCCACTGTTTCGATGAGCTAGTGCCGAATGGAGTAAGGTAAACTTTGAACAAAAACGAAATTTCGTATTTACGTATTTACCGTATTCGTTGCCGTCCAACGCCTGTCAGGAGCGCGAACGTAGTTCAATCAGTGCAAACTCTTCTCTCTCTCAATATCATCACATTGCTAAATAAATCCAAGTAGAACAAAAAGTGCTTCCGAAAAAATAATCAAAATTCAATTATAAATTATTTAACTTGTCTAAAAATCTGGCTGTCGGTTATTTTAACTTGTAAAACCGTTAACAACTTGAAGTGACAACTAATGTTTTATGAAAATTAAAAAACGCAAATCAAGGATATTGAGTAATCCAAAAGATGAATTTGTCATGTCAAGTAAATCGCTAGTCCAGTGTGTGGCGAAATCAATTCAGGGCATGCAACAACAATTTCAACGACAAACTCTCAATCAACTAAACCAATTCCCTCCCCTAATGCCCAAATGGATGCGTAAGTTTCGAAACATTGTATCACGCGAATCAATTATGCAAATAAAAATAGAGCTAGTTCAAGTGAAAACTACTATTACTTATTCAAAAGAGAATAGCGTTATTTCAGTTGACCAAAATATATTTGAGTATTGATTAAACAGAAAGCTTAGTAAACGATTGTCTGTTACGATTTATATTGGAATTAAATATGATGGAAGAAATTAAACTTGCAAAAATAGTAAATGCATTTTTTTTATTTACAGAAGCAATGCTGTTAATTTTTCCTTGCGCATCTTCTATGTATCTATATTATAAGTAGACTATATTTATATTTGTTTTTATTTATCTCAATTATTGCTCGCACGTGCTAGCTATTTACCTTCCACACCACTTTTGCTTTCGCTTCGCGTTGTGATATTGATGATTGGCCCAGTGCCAGTGTATCGCATTTAGCTAAATTGACATTGGATTATTGTGCTTGAAATAAATTTTCTACCGATAGCAATTCTATTTGCTTAAAACCTTTATTTCCGCATTGAATGATCCTTAAAACATATATAGTAGGGACATTGTCAATGTTCAAAAACCTCACGCGACCTCACTTATAGTTATGCAATAAAATGTTGTTATATTCATACATATATATCACTCTGAAAAAGGCAATATGTATTTAAAATTAATGTGTGCTTAGTACATGTGCACACATAAACTGCGGATTTAGAACTCGATTTAGAATACCGATACGAAAATTATTTATATATTCGTTAACATCTATAACATATGTATGTATGTACTTATGTATGTAGGTGAAATGAAACTATGTTAAAACTAGTTGCATATGCACATATGTACCTAAATATGTATGTATGTATGTTCGTAAGTTTGTTTGTACATTTCATTTTAAGAAAGCGAAGTCTGTTTCATCCGGTTTTAATTACAAAAACTATATATGCATACCCCTGATCTCTCGCTATATGCCGACATACTTTGTAATACATATATGTTCCTACAAACATACATATACATATGTATGTACATACATAGTCACCGGAAATGCAAAAAGTGGTAACATTTTTTTTTGCATAAAACGATATAGGGAGATGTAATACAATGAAATATATCAAATCAATCAAAATGTAAATTTTGGATTTTTTGCCAGTTAGTCCTCTTGAATTTCAGGTGACTAACTAATTTACGGCTTTTTGCATTTCAGGTGACAAATTGCTCATTTTTGTAGAGGTTGCTAACCTCCAAAACAAACAATCAACAAACTGCAAAAAACTGGAAGCAGCATCTATAAATGCAGCTAAGAAGTGTTGCATCTTATATCTAAAAATGACCGTATTTTTTTTTGTTATTATCTAAAATTCTATGTAATTTAATGCCATACTATTTTCAGAGATTTTTGGCTAAACGGCTATTTTTAACAAGGAGCATTAGCTAGTACATATTTAAGTACTATGTACATATGTATATATTCGTGTTTATTATTTTTAATATAATTATATGTATAAATACATATGTATGTATGTATATGTATATATTTGCCCTGAGGGTTTTTCCAATAATGATATGAAAAATGGACATTAGCTAATCCGCAAATTAAACAATGAAGTATCCAAAACCATAGGGATTTTTTATTCATTGTTTCCTTATGAATCTCAACATTTACATATTATTTATTTAGTAAAAACCAAAATCTTTTTCTTGTTTACGAGCAGGCCGCACCAGAGGCCAAACGAAATCTCGACAAAGATAGGAACAAGTATATGTGCCCGCCGAGCTTGTGATTATGTCGTCATACTATAAATACTAATGTGATAAGCTCATCTCACGCCATTCACTTATCCAAGCACGTATTGATTTTGCTGATATTTTTTATTAACATGTATGTGAATATATACAGTGGGATGCAGAAAGGAGTACCGCAGATTTGTGTTAAATATTTACAAGGATTTTAAATATGGTTCATGCTTTGACCAAGGGCATATAGATCAGACTTTATACAGAGCTTAGAAAAATTTAACAAGTTTTCAGAAAAATTTCAACTCTTTAATAGATTTTTTTTCGAGTATGCAGTTTGGTAGCCCAATAAATTTTAGTATAATAGAGTGCAAGTTTTTTTTTTTTGAGTTATTTTTTATTTATATATATATTGAGGAAAGGGTTTAAAATGCCTTCGCACCGTATAGGAGCCGTCACTCCTACGTGTGTGGTGTAGCCACTAAAACAATCCCTCCTCCTACCCTGGATATTCCCCTACCCTGGAACCACTTTCGCATTACTTCGGGATAGGGAATCCAAGAGCGAACCATGTCGGGTCAGATTCAACTCGCTCTGCGTCCAGGGCCGCCACATTTGAAGCAATCATCAAGCTATTGGCTCGTCTTCTCTTTTCCTAATTGAGAGTCCCGCTTTCTACCTTAGCGGCCACTATAAATTGTGATCGTTTTGGGCTCCTCTGCTTTCAATCTTCTCATTGTCCACATCAATTTTCTTGCGTCGCAGTATGATCTCGGTGAAATCCGCGACCGTATCCCATGAGTTCAGCATTTTAGAAACGATATATTCGGATGTTACAGGCCGAGTTTTCTCTCCAATCGCCGGTTGTTCGCATCCCAGCGCTCGCAGAAAAAGAATATACTGCATCGCCTACATGTAAGCAATATACGCAGTGTGGGCTCGCCACCGTCCCTATTTTGTACAGGTACGCTCTAAAATATCCGTGCCCGGTCAAGAACTGAGTGAGGAAATAACCCACCTCCCCGTGTGAGCGGTCACGTAAAATCACATTTTTCGGATTATGACTTACGTGAACATACTCTTTGTCCCATTCAGCTTATACGTACGTGAACATACTCTTGTCCCATTCAGCTTATACTTATCGCGTAATTTTCTTTCGTATCGTTTTCGATCCGTGCACGGATGTTACGATACGAGCCCTGCTTTTGGCTGCCTTTGCTGCCTGCGTTTTCCCAATCCGTTCTTTTGACTGCCATATCTCCTGCCTCTCTTTAGCTAAAAGGTCGACCGGCGCTGTTGACGCGAGTACGAGTACGGCTACTTCCGATACGGCGCGATATGCGCACGCCACTCGTAGTGCTCCTTGTCGTTGAATGTTGGCGAGACGTCTGCGGTATTTGTCGTTTCGTAAAAGCTCCAGCCCAGATTTCTGCTCCGTAAAACAAAATTAACTCCGTTGTCTTCATCAAGAGGCGCCGTATACATGGTTTGGGTCCATTTCTTTCTTTTTCCACGCTCTTCTGGACACACTCTTGATGTGGTCCCAGAATGTGAGCTTATTATCCAGTATAAGCCCGAGGTATTTGACGCCTCGCTAGGTGGAGATTTCTTCTTGTTCGATAAAAATTGGGACGATTTTCTCTATCCTACTCCTAGTCAGCAGAACAATCTCCGTTTTCCAGTAAGTTAATGTGAGGCTGTGGTCCTCCATACACGTTTGAATTCTTCTCATAGCCTGACTGAGCTTCCGCCGAGCCGTCGTGAGATCGCGAGCTGCTACTGTTACTCCTTCATCATCGGCATAGCATACAAGTTCAACATTTTGTGGCATTTTCAATCTTAGCAGGCTGTCGTACTGAATGTTCCCCAGGTCCGGTCCGAGTATTGAGCCTTGCGCAACTCCCGAGGTTACTTCGGTCGATCGTAGTCCCTCATGCGTTTCAAACTCAAGTGTGCGGTCAGTCAATTAACTCTCCATCGTGCGCATTAAATAAGGTGGCATGTTGAATATGTGTTTGAGAGCCGCCAGTATGTCGCTCCATCGTGCCTAATTAAACGCATTTCTCACGTCCAGAGTCGCTGGTAGCGTGACTTCTGGAATGGTGATTGCCCTGCTGTGCTACCTCGGCTGTATTAATTACGCGATTGATTGCATCTATGGTTGAACGTTCTTTTCTGATTCTCTAAGAGATCTTGCACAACTGCTAGAATTCGCGATTGCAGGAGCTTTTCGAAAAGTTTTCTGGCTGTATCTAGCATACACAGAGGCCTGCATGAAGATACCATACTTCCTCCTAACTTTCCTTTGCTGATCAACACGAGACGCGTTCTTTTCCATTCTTCAGACTTCAGGCAGGAGTTATACATGTGGAGCATTGCTTCCGGGCAGATTTTGGCCACTAATTTGAGGGCAATTATTTACGAATATAATGTTTCTTATATTCACATAAAATTATTTTATTTATTTCTTTATATAAAATTTATTTACATAATTAAATTACATAAATAAACCTTAAAACTAGGCAACTAACAACTAAGGTCTTCTGCCTTATAGTAATAAAAATAATTATATGTTATTAAGGCAATCAAATTGAATACATAAAATTAAATTTTCCAACTTTTCCATAATTTTTTACAGGAATGAAACAAGTATCGAGGATAACATTTGGGCTGGCATATTGTGTGCTGTGTTCTTCTTCTTAATCATTTCATTGTTGGCATTTCCGAATGGCCCATTTACCCGCCCACATCCAGCACTATGGCGTATAATATTCGGCTGCTCGGTATTGTATCTATTAATGCTACAATTTCTCATGTTTCAAAATTACAAAACTATAATGAACATACTCTATTGGCTGGACCCGAAATTGCAAAACTTTCACATCGACATGGAGAAGGTGAGGACTTGGTTTTTATAAGTAAATATTCATATTCAACACTATATATATGTTTTCCAGGAATATGGTTCCAATTGCTCTGATTTCAGCTTTGAGCGCATAAAAAGCTCAATCGATGTATTCGCTTGGGGCCATTTTTTTGGCTGGGCCTTCAAAGCCGTACTCATACGACACGCTGGTATTCTATGGGCTATATCTGTGATGTGGGAAATTACTGAAATTACTTTCGCGCATTTGCTACCAAATTTCGTTGAATGTTGGTGGGATGCGCTCATCTTGGATGTAATCGTATGTAATGGTTTGGGCATCTGGGTAGGCTTGAAAATTTGTAAAGCCCTCGAAATGCGCGAGTATAAGTGGGCGAGCATTAAGGATATCTCATCTACGACGGGTAAAATTAAGCGTGTTGTGTTGCAATTCACACCGGAGAGCTTCACATCTATACGGTGGCTGGATCCCAAGTCGACGGCGATGCGTTTTGCGGCAGTTTGTCAATTGGTTATATTTTGGCAGGTGCGTTTTTGTGTGGACTACTGCGAATGTGATTCTAGTTCTTATAGTAATTACTGCTTTAATTAACAGGTGACGGAACTCAATACATTCTTCATCAAACATATTTTTGAAATGCCTCCAGATCATTATCTCGTCATTGGCCGTCTCGTTTTCATTGGCCTCTTTGTAGCGCCCTCAGTGAGGTAGGCGATTATTGCTTGTTGGTTTTGTGTGTAAATTCTTTAATGTTTTGTATTTAATTTTTCACTTTCTACCATTTTCATCGCATTTAGGCAATACTACACTTACGTGACGGATACTCGTTGCAAACGTGTTGGCACTCAATGCTGGGTGTACGGCGCTATTATGGTCTCAGAAGCAATACTTTGCCTAAAGAATGGCAAAGAGCTTTTCGAACGTACACAAGCCATAAATATTATTTTGTGGTTAATCATGCAGGTCATTGTATCAGTGGCCTTTGTTTATGGTTGCATGCTGTGGCAGGTTGGTTTGGCGTGCCTTAAAGGGATCGCGCATATAGTATATGTTAAATTCTATTTGTTTATATGCTTCGCTTTTCATTTTTCTTTAGCGCGCTCAGAACAAGTATAATAAGTCAACGGAATCGCCTAGCAAAAAGGGTAGCGCACAAAAAGACAGTGATTCTGCGCTTAAAGGCGTTGTGAAAGGTAAGTTGGCAGAAAATGATTTTAAAAGTGCACAGAGAAAGTTTATGTTTAATGCTTCTGTGAGTTATTTAAGCTCTATGTTTCTTAGTTTAAAATTTGTACCACCTATGCTGCTCTAGCTTTCATTTACTCTGTATAAGAATATTATTTTAGCGAACTATTGGTTAACCCTGCTACATTCTTGCGTTTTTCATATGGATGATGGACAGTTATTTAACTCCTTCGAAACTAGCCAATATGACTTTCCCTTTCAAACCATTTATATAGTATATTTTTTTTTGCCCAAACCCCTCTCCATCCCATTATTTTTTATTGCACTTCATTCACTCCTACATTTTCTCTTGTGCACCTTTTTCGGTGTGTTTTAACATTTTAAACTTCTCTCTTTTCTCCTCAATTCGTCGCTACTTTGTGTCGTTCGTGTCTCCGTATAGACTACAATCACTTCTTACATCCGCAATCGCTCGCATTAAAACTAAAAACTGTTTTCAGAGAACGCTCCGATAGAACACTATGTGATGATACACTAGAAGATATTAAAATAAAAATCGTTTGAGAATTGATTATTTAGCATGTTATGGCTTATTTAGCTTGCTAGGATTTCCTAATGCTTTATTTTCATAATTATATTTTAAAATTATTTTTTGGTTTTTTGGTTGTTGCAAACGCTGGTTCACAACAAATAGCATTCCGTGCGGGATTGAAAATCTCGTATGCGCTTATCGGTAAGGTTCTCAAAAACTATTAAAGCTCCATATGTTGCCCGAAGAATTCACAATTAACTGATCGCTTTAAATTCGACATACTGGAATTCTCGAAACTAAAGGTGTCCTCTCACAAATTCTGGGATGTTAGAAAAGATTATTGTGGATTTTAAGCTTTTCAACCCATTTCCGAATCAAGTGAAACTTGTAACATTAAAAAATTAAACAAAATATTAATACTAATTTTTGAAATAAAAACTATTAATTTTTGAATTATAATTTGAAACTATTTGAAAAATTTAATAAAGTTCTCAAAAGTTTATGTTTGCCGTGCTTTTTAACGAGTCAGTCAGAGCTTTTACGGCTACAATTTTCAGAAATATTTTATGCTGTTACAACAGCTTCGCGCACCAAATAAGAACAGCAAAAAAATAACGAGAATAACGCTGGTTTAGATTTTTTTCGAGCACCGCATTAAAACCATTTTTGAATTTATTTTTATGCTCACGCCATAAAAAATATACATATTGAAAAAAAAAACTTTTTTTTAATTACTAATTTCGTTACAAATTCTTTTTGTATTACTTTCTTTTAATTTATAATTCATTTAACTTTTCTTTTTCTAGGCAAGCAATCACCAAAAAAATCTCCAAAGCGCAACATACAAAAAATTGAATAAAATTCAAAAGTAAAATTTAAACAAAAACAGAAAAAAAAGAAAAAATTAAGAATCATAGGCATCTAACCAAATCATAACATCCGACTATTTATTCCCGCATCGGTAAATAAATGCCAATAAAAAAGAGAATATATAACATCGGCGAAATTCTAACACTATCTTTGTCAAAAACTTAAAATGCGAGCATCTTAAAAATTAAATCTGTACGCTACTTCATTTTATATTACCAACACTATATAGCAATAATATATAGTTTAGTTATACTAATTTATGTATAAGAATATGCATATAATGAGTGTACTGAGTAGATTAATTGTAATTTAAAAAAAAAAAACGCAAAAACGACAAAAAAGTGTATGCATAAAAACTTGTAGATCGAAACCTTAGACGACGGCGTGAAGAATAAAAACTTGAAATAATTGTAAAATTAACGTGGAGATCCAATTAAGAGCTAAATTTAAAAAATTCGCTAAATGTAACATAAAATGTAAAAAATAAACAAAAAATGAAAACAAGAACCAAAAAAGCTGTAAAAGTTATTGAATAATGTATAAATTAAGATATAAGAGGGCTT
>NW_023458559.1:66642024-66650220 GCF_013731165.1 Rhagoletis pomonella | reverse complement strand
AAGCCCTCTTATATCTTAATTTATACATTATTCAATAACTTTTACAGATTTTTTGGTTTTTGATTTCATTTTTTGTTTATTTTTTTTTACATTTTATGTTACATTTAATGAATTTTTTAAATTTAGCTCTTAATTGGATCTCCACGTTAATTTTACAATTATTTTAAGTTTTTATTCTTTACGCCGTCATCTAAGGTTTCGATCTACAAGTTTTTATGCATACACTTTTTTGTCGTTTTTGCGTTTTTTTTTTAATTACAATTAATCTACTCAGTACACTCATTATATGCATATTCTCATACATACATTAGTATAACTAAACTATATATTATTGCTATATAGTGTTGGTAATATAAAATGAAGTAGCGTACAGATTTAATTTTTAAGATGCTCGCATTTTAAGTTTTTGACAAAGATAGTGTTAGAATTTCGCTGATGTTATATATTCTCTTTTTTATTGGCATTTATTTATCGATGCGGGAATAAATAGTCGGAGGTTATGATTTGGTTAGTTGCCTATGATTCCTAATTTTTTCCTCTTTTTTCTGTTTTTGTTTAAATTTTACTTTTGAATTTTATTCAATTTTTTGTATGTTGCGCTTTGGAGATTTTTTTGGTGATTGCTTGCCTAGAAAAAGAAAAGTTAAATGAATTATAAATTAAAAGAAAGTAATACAAAAAGAATTTGTAACGAAATTAGTAATTTAAAAAAAAAATTTGTTTTCAATATGTATATTTTTTATGACGTGAGCATCAAAATAAATTCAAAAATGGTTTTAATGCGGTGCTCAAAAAAAATCTAAACCAGCGTTGTTCTCGTTATTTTTTTTCTGTTAATATTTGGTGCGCGAAGCTCTTGTAACAGCATAAAATATTTCTGAAAATTATAGCCGTAAAAGCTCTGACTGACTCGTTTAATAGCACGGCAAACATAAATTTTTGAGATTTTTATTAAATTTTTCAAATAGTTTCAAATTATAATTCAAAAATTAATAGTTTTAATTCCAAAAATTAGTATTAATATTTTGTTTATTTTATTATATTACAATTTTCACTTGATTCGGAAATGGGTTGAAAAGCTTAAAATCCCCCAAATCTTTTCGAACTTCCCAGAATTTGTGAGAGGACCACTTTAGTTTCGAGAATTCCAGTAAGTCGAATTTAAAGTGATCAGCAAATTGTGAATTCTTCGGGCAACATATGGAGCTTTAATAGTTTTTGAAAACCTTACCGATAAGCGCATACGAGATTTTCAATCCTGCACGGAAAGCTATTTGTTGTGAACCAGCGCTTGCAACTCTCACTCCAGAGATCCGAGGTTTGAATCTTTCATTTCCATAAACAGGAAAAACTAAGAAATTGGAAACGCAGAGTATATCTCATACAAAAGTTGACCGTTGAGTACAAAATTAGAGATTTGTAAAAGCAAAATTTGGCTCAACAAAAAGTATTTTTAACAACCAAAAAACAATTTTAAAATTTAATTATGAAAATAAAGCATTAGGAAATCCTAGCAAGCTAAATAAGCCTTAACATGCTAAATAATCAATTCTCAAACGATTTTTATTTTAATGTCTTCTAGTGTATCATCACATAGTGTTCTATCGGAGCGTTCTCTGAAAACATTTTTTAGTTTTAATGCGAGCGATTGCGGATGTAAGAAGTGATTGTAGTCTATACGGAGACACGAACGACACAAAGTAGCGACGAATTGAGGAGAAAAGAGAGAAGTTTAAAATGTTAAAACACACCGAAAAATGTGCACAAGAGAAAATGTAGGAGTGAGTGAAGTGCAATATAAAATAATGGGATGGAGAGGGGTTTGGGCAAAAAAAAATATATACTATATAAATGGTTTGAAAGGGAAAATCATATTGGCTAGTTTCGAAGGAGTTAAATAACTGTCCATCATCCATATGGAAAACGCAAGAATGTAGTAGGGTTAACCAATAGATCGCTAAAATAAAATACTTATACAGTGTAAATGAAAGCTAGAGCAGCATAGGTGGTACAAATTTTAAACAAAGAAACATAGAGCTTAAATAACTCACAGAAGCATTAAACAAAAACTTTCTCTGTGCACACTTAAAAACATTTTCTGCCAACTTACCCTTCACTACGCCTTTTCGCGCAGAATCACTGTCTTTTTGTGCGCCACCCTTTTTGCTGGGCGATTCCGTTGACTTATTATACTTGTTCTGTGCGCGCTAAAGAAAAATGAAAAGCGAAGCATATAAACAAATAGAATTTAACATATACTATATGCGCGATCCCTTTAAGGTACGCCAAACCAACCTGCCACAGCATGCAACCATAAACAAAGGCCACTGATACAATGACCTGCATGATTAACCACAAAATAATATTTATGGCTTGTGTACGTTCGAAAAGCTCTTTGCCATTCTTTAGGCAAAGTATTGCTTCTGAGACCATAATAGCGCCGTACACCCAACATTGAGTGCCAACACGTTTGCAACGAGTATCCGTCACGTAAGTGTAGTATTGCCTAAATGCGATGAAAATGGTAGAAAGTGAAAAATTAAATGCAAAACATTAAAGAATTTACACACAAAACCAACAAGCAATAATCGCCTACCTCACTGAGGGCGCTACAAAGAGGCCAATGAAAACGAGACGGCCAATGACGAGATAATGATCTGGAGGCATTTCAAAAATATGCTTGATGAAGAAAGTATTGAGTTCCGTCACCTGTTAATTAAAGCAGTAATTATTAAAGGAACTAGAATCACGTTCGCAGTAGTCCACACAAAAACGCACCTGCCAAAATATAACCAATTGACAAACTGCCGCAAAACGCATCGCTGTTGACTTGGGATCCAGCCACCGTATAGATGTGAAGCTCTCCGGTGTGAATTGCAACACAACACGCTTAATTTTACCCGTCGTAGATGAAATATCCTTAATGCTCGCCCACTTATACTCGCGCATTTCGAGGGCTTTACAAATTTTCAAGCCTACCCAGATGCCCAAACCATTACATACGATTACATCCAAGATGAGCGCATCCCACCAACATTCAACGAAATTCGGTAGCAAATGCGCGAAAGTAATTTCAGTAATTTCCCACATCACAGATATAGCCCACAGAATACCAGCGTGTCGTATGAGTACGGCTTTGAAGGCCCATCCAAAAAAATGGCCCCAAGCGAATACATCGATTGAGCTTTTTATGCGCTCAAAGCTGAAATCAGAGCAATTGGAACCATATTCCTGGAAAACATATATACAGTGTTGAATATGAATATTTACTTATAAAAACCAAGTCCTCACCTTCTCCATGTCGATGTGAAAGTTTTGCAATTTCGGGTCCAGCCAATAGAGTATGTTCATTATAGTTTTGTAATTTTGAAACATGAGAAACTGTAGCATTAATAGATACAATACCGAGCAGCCGAATATTATACGCCATAGTGCTGGATGTGGGCGGGTAAATGGGCCATTCGGAAATGCCAACAATGAAATGATTAAGAAGAAGAACACAGCACACAATATGCCAGCCCAAATGTTATCCTCGATACTTGTTTCATTCCTGTAAAAAATTATGGAAAAGTTGGAAAATTTAATTTTATTGTGAATATAAGAAACATTATATTCGTAAATAATTGCAATAGATCTTGAAGGCAATTGTGCCACTAAAAATTATCAAAAAATCAACGGAATTTCGTAGGCACTTGAAATATGCACTTTAGAAGTAAAAACCGCACACCAAAAATTTTCTAAAAAGTTTGAACTTTAGGTAAAAATTTGTTGAATTTCTCAAATTTTTGTAAACCCGCAATTGGAGAGAAAACTCGGTCCGTTACATCCGAATATATCGTTTCTGAAATGCTGAACTCATGGGATACGGTCACGAATTTCACCGAGATCATCTGAATCTGAAATAACGCGAAAGTGGTTCCAGGGTAGGAGGATGGATTGTTTTAATGGTTACACCACGCACGTAGGAGTGACGGCCCAAAATCTCTTTGGGGAATTTGTATGCTGTTACAACAACAACAAAAACGGCTCCTATATGGTGCGAAGGCATTTTAAACCCTTTCCTCACCGCAAAAATATATATGTATATATAAAAAATAAATTAAAAAAAAAACTTGCCCTTTATTATACTAAAATTTATTGGGCTACCAAACTGCATACTCGAAAAAAAAAATCTATTAAAAAGTTGAAATTTTCATGAAAATTTGTTAAATTTTTCTAATCTCTGTATAAAGCCAGATCTATATGCTTTTGGTTAAAGCATGAACCATATTTAAAATCCTTGTAAATATTTAACATAAATCTGCGTGCCCTCCTTTCTGCATCACACTGTCACATACATGTTAACAAAAAATATCAGCAAAATCAATACGTGAATGGCGTGAGATGAGCTTATCACATTAGTATTTATAGTATGACGACATAATCACAAGCTCGGCGGGCACATACACTTGTTCCTATCTCTGTCGAGATTTCGTTTGGCTTCTGCTGCGGCCGGCTCGTAAACAAGAAAAAGATTTTGGTTTTTATTAAATAAATATGTAAATGTTGAGATTCTTAAGGAAACAATGAATATAAAAACCCCTATGGTTTTGGATACTATATTGTTTAATTTGCGGATTAGCTAATGTCCATTTTTCATATCATTATTGAAAAAACCCTCAGGGCAAATATATACATATAAATACATACATATGATTATTAATTATATTAAAAATAATAACCACGAATATATACATATGTACATAGTACTTAAATATGTACTAGCTAATGCTCCTTATTAAAAATTGGCGTTTAGCCAAAATTCTCTGAAAATAGTTTGGCATTAAATTACATAGAGTTTTAGATAATAGCAAAAAACAATACAGTAATTTTTAGATATAAGAGGCAACACTTCTTAGCTGCATTTAAAGATGCTGCTTCCAGTTGTTTACAGTTTGTTGATTGTTTGTTTTGGAGGTTAGCAACCTCTACAAAAATGGGCAATTTGTCACCTGAAACCCAAAAAGCAGGAGATCAGGGGTATGTATGTACATATGCACATATATGCATATGTATATAGTTTTTGTAATTAAAACCGGATGAAACAGTTTTCGCTTTCTAAAAAGGAAATATACAAAAAAACTTACGAACATACATACATACATATTTAGGTACATACATATGTGCATATGCAACTAGTTTCAACATAGTTTCATTTCACCTACATACATATGTTATAGATGTTAACGAATATATATATAACTTTGGTATCGGTATTCTAAATCGAGTTCTAAATCCGCAGTTTATGTGTGCACATGTACTAAGCACACATTAATTTTAAATACATATTGCCTTTTTCAGAGTGATGCATGAATATAACAAAATTTGATTGCATAACTATTAGCGAGGTCGCGTGAGGTTTTTGTACATTGACAATGTCCGTACTATATATGTTTTAAGGATCATTCAACGCGGAAATAAAGGTTTTAAGCAAATAGAATTGCTAACGGTAAAAAATTTATTTCAAGCACATTAATCCAATGTCAATTTAGCTGAATGTGATACACTGGCACTGGGCCAATCATCAATAACACAACGCGAAGCGAAAGCAAAAGTGGTGTGGAAGGTAAATAGCTAGCACGTGCGAGCAATAATTGAGATAAATAAAAACAAATATAAATATATTCTACTTATAATATAGATACATAGAAGATGCACAAGGAAAAATTAACAGCATTGCTTCTGTAAATAAAAAAATGCATTTACTATTTTTGCAAGTTTAATTTTATCCATCATATTTAATTCCAATATAAATCGTAACAGACAATCGTTTACTAAGCTTTCTGTTTAATCAATACTCAAATCTATTTTAGTCAACTGAAATAACGCTATTCTCTTTTGAATAAGTTATCGTAGTTTTTTTCACTTGAACTAGCTCTATTTTTATTTGCATAATTGATTCGCGTGATACAATGTTTCGAAACTTACGCATCCATTTGGGCATAAGGGAAGGGAATTGGTTTAGTTGATTGAGAGTTCGTCGTTGAAATTGTTGTTGCATGCCCTGTATTGATTTCGCCACACACTGCACTAGCGATTTACTTGACATGACAAATTCATCTTTTGGATTACTCAATATCCTTGATTTGCAACTTTTAATTTTCATAAAACATAAGTTGTCACTTTAAGTTGTTAACGGTTTTGATGCGTTACAAGTTAAAATAACCGACAGCCAGATTTTTAGACAAGTTAAATAATTTATAGTTGAATTTTGATTATTTTTTCGGAAGCACTTTTTGTTTTACTTGGATTTATTTAGCAATGTGATGATATTGAGAGAGAGAAGAGTTTGCACTGATTGAACTACATTCGCGCTGCTGACAGGCGTTGGACGGCAACGAATATGGTAAATATGTAAATACGAAATTTCGTTTTTGTTCAAAGTTTAACTTACTCCATTCGGCACTAGCTCATCGAAACAGTGGAACGAAGGTGTCCAAATGAAGGGGAATGTGCCAAGGGGATGTGTGCCAAAAATGTGGCCTGTATATGAAAATATATATACATATGTACACATTATGTACATATGTACGTGTAAATAAATAAATGCATGGTCTCCGTTTAAATGCTAAGAAATAAATCCAAGTGGAACTTTCGGGATCTCAGGATTTGAAGAGGAAATAACCCAAAACACTGTTTAAAACTCAATTTGTTCCTTTTAAGAAATGCTACCAAAAAAGCAGAGACAAGAAATGGAAATGGCAGCTGCGCATTAAGTCAAATATTGGCTGAAATTGGAGTGGATAGCGGCAAAAATGTAAGGGTTAACAAAGTTTAGTTTGCTTACGATTTTGTTTAAATTCTCACGAAATCTTTTTAAACACCTTATCGGCAGGATATGTGACACCAGTAATTAAAGTGTATATAACTATGCAAACATTAAAAATAAATTAAACATGCATACAATATTGTCTACATATGTACGTAGGATTTCAAAACATCTGTCATTCATGATTTTATCCTTAGAACTCACCTGACAAAAGCAAAGAACATCACAGAAAGTACAGAGATTGCGAACAATGTTATTGTATGCGGTTTATAGAAGAAATCAAGCGATATATCGTCCACGGGCCGTTCATTAACAATTACAAATGTCTCGGCAAACTCATCAAGTCCTTTATCCCTTGAAATGGACGATGAGCTTCGCTGCTTGGTGGGTGTGGTGGGCGCGCTGGCGGCGCCTGTTTTATTAGAGTTAGCATTGCTGTTGGTTTTAGCCCCTGTGTTTGCATCACCTTGAATTTCAGTACCACTATCATCAGGCGAGCTGTTGCCGCGTGAACCCCCTGCCCGTTTCTTCATAGCTTCGTTTTGGATAGGCACTGATAGTTTTGCTTCTTGGATTTTTTGTCTACTTTCTTTCAATTACATGTATATATGTATGTACTTTCTTGATTTCCATTCAATTATCACTGATTACCGCACCATTTAGCGGTAGTTGGTTGGAGTTGCGCAATGTGTGCCACTCGTTGCACGCAACGCTTGTTGTCACCCCACACGACTGAGTACCCCGCAAAAATTTGCTTTGGATCTGGCTAATTCGTACAAAGCCCCGTAGATACTTTCAAGGGTATAATGAAAATTCTGAATTTAAAAGTCACTGATGTCTTATCACGCACTGTATTGATTTGTTAATTTATAGCGATATAATGGACTGTAGACTTTGCGGGTTAATTGGAAAATGAGCATGTGTACCAATCAGACAAAACAAAGATTTCCGTGTCCACTTGCTGATTCTAAAATTTTGACAGCTGCGCTAAATAAACAACAAAAGCAAGGCGAATTTATAGAAGGTGGTGTTCAAGCTCCAGCCAACATTTAAAACAAGGCGAATTAATATAAATTAATTCGACGGTGAAAAATTTTTATTTAATATTGCCTGATTATAAATAGGCAAATATATGACCATCGAAAAAGAAAATTAAATTAAAAATGGCAACGTCTTGATTATAAAAAAGGCAATAAGATGAACATAGAAAGAGAAAATAAACCAAAAAATGGCGGCGTCTTGCGCTTATTTGCAAATAGTATCACTATTCAATACTTATTTGTGTGATTTAGGGCCTGTGCCAATTGATAGAAAAGTTCTATGGTGGAAAAACTTTTTACTATGGTGAGAAAATTTTACATTTCTGCTGTGCCAATTCGTAACTTTTT
>NW_023458559.1:66639082-66641924 GCF_013731165.1 Rhagoletis pomonella | reverse complement strand
AAAAAAAAAAAACTGTTAATCCGAGTTACTTCAAACTTGTCTTTATTGCACTGAGCTACCAACCTGCATATCTTTCTAAGAAAGCTTAATATTTTGACGAAAGTTTGTTGAGTTTTTTTTTAATATTTCACAAAGTTTCTAACAAAGATTTATACAGTTTTTGTTAAAGAACAAACTACGTTTTTATAAAAATTACTAAAATTAGATAACTTAAAAATAAGTTGGCAAAACTGTCAATATGTATGTGGGCTTATAATTATGACACGGGGTGTATTATTAAATTTTACTTAAATTTAAAGGTAAAGACAATCAGCCCTATCGCCAGTGTCTTAAATCGTTCCCATAATTCAACCTGCAAAACAACAACAAATTGGGAAACATTGTTTTTGTTTTGCTTTATAATTTTTGGGAATATTTGTTCATGTGAAATTCGCAATAGGGCCGAATATATAAATGTAAAAAATCGGACATTTTCAAATATGAGAAAATTTTCATAAAACACAAATTTTTAAGTCTAAAAAATGCATTTATAAATAAAATTTAAAACATTTCAGAGATCTCTAAAAAATCCAACATTTAAAGAAAACTTTTTTCAACAAATTTAAAATAAAATTGATTTTCAGATGTTCAAAATTTTGTGAAATATTTTTCAATGAAAAAATTTCAAAGTCTTTATTTTTCTAAGAACTTTGAAAAAAATAATGGCAATAAATAATCCTTAAATTAAAACTTTTTATCTTTAAAAAACTCAAAAATCTGTATGTATGTATTCAAAATATGTACAGATAAAAATAATCGTATATATAAAGTAAAGTTGCAAAAGTGATGTAAACCACTTGACCAATTTTAATGAAATTTTCTCAGTTTCTTTCAACGTATGAGAAGCATGTTTAAGTTATGTCTGTTTGCCATCCGATAAATAGATACAGAGTTATGGTCAAAAATGTGTACATTACTTTTAGCCCATATAATACAGGGTATAATACAGTCCCGAACTGGTCCCCACCTTATCCTGAAATGCTGCTGAATAAGTCCCGTCTTTTATTAAGACTTAAAAAATTGTTTCGCGCTCATAATTATGATGAAAAACTTTTATAATATAACTCTTAAAATAAAAGTCTTTGAAGACCTAAAAATATTTATCTCAATGATAATTATTATGAAAGGACTTTTATAGTATAAGTCCTTAAATAATAATTATAGATGACTCGAAAAATATTTATTTTAATATAATGATTATTGATTGACTTTTATTCATTTCTCTTATAATGGTTATGTCTCTGTTTTAAAGGAAAATCTATTCCTACAAAAATAATTTTTTTGCACAGCATCTTCTGACATTATTTCCACTGTAATTCACTATTGAAAGTCAGCTTTTACTGAGCTTTGCGAAGTAAACAAATTCTAAAGCTCTGGTATGAGCAAAGTAAAAAGTCAAAAGCGCCGCAAATGCAAAGTGAAGTAAAGTAAAATTTTGCTCCATGCGCTGCTGTTAAAAACAGTTTGGCTCCCTCGCGCGCTGCTATTGGCGCTCTGTTAATGGCGATACATTTGTTGTACATACTCGGAGAAACCACCTGATCCAAGCGCCACAGTTGCTCACTTCACTCAGCACGCTCACTGCAACCAATCGGCAAGCATCCAGCGATGACGTCATCGTTGGCGCATGCTTCTCCACTCATTTGCTTTGTGCTGCATTTTAGCACCGATTTTATGTTTTGCTCAACCGGTACGTAAACGTCAGTTAATCGAAGAAGCAGAGTAAGAAGAAGTAATGCCGAAAATGCAACGAAGAGCCGAGTTGATGTGCAGAGTGGTGTGTAAGTGGGAGGGAGCCGAGAGTTAGTGATGGAGCATAGAAGGCGATAACGAGTGTTGGAAGCGTTATCGCTGCGGGCTCCGGGCTGAGCGTGGCAGTGGAGCCATGCTGAGCGGGTGTGTGTTATTGGGGAATTAAACGAGCGGCGTTGTCGGCATTTTTTCATGCATTACATTTTGTGCACAACTTTCGCCATTAACCGTTGCTTGGAGTCTTAGTTGCGTTTTTTTTTGTTTTACTGCTGCTCCACACACATACGCCTTCTCATTTGCCTTCTTTTAATAGCTTTTTATTTTTATTTTTACTTCCTTCGCGTTTGTGCAAGTGTTTGTGCAAGTGTGTGTGCATATGTTTGCGTTTGTGGGGCAATGATTTTGGCACTGGCACGACAGACTCCAGCCAGTCGTCTGCCAAATCCGGTCGTACACATTGGTGGTGGCGTTCAGTTTGATTTGCACAGCGCGTTTCAGTTCAAGAAAATTGTTCGCATGCAACGGACGCTTTCGGCTCGCGTTTTCTCAAACCTTGTTTGGTCCGGTACGAAATAGAAGTAGCTGGGTGCGCGCGCGTTATGCTACCAAAAATTTTTTCAATTCGTGGTCGTTTTTAAGTATTTTTTCGATTTGGGGAATTTTTTTTATAGTGGCAAATAATAATTCGTAATACGTGAACTTAATATTCGACTGGGACGTCAAAAGCGTGAGCGAGTTTCTAGTTTGTGTGAGCGTCTATCTACTATTTATGTGGTCGCAAAATATTTTCTTCGACTTTGAAGTGGTAACTCAAAAATTGTGAAAGTAAAAATTTTTGTCCGCGTGATTACTAAACAAAATTTGTGCTTGTACTGTATATATGTATGTTATTATTGATGCATCGGAATAAGAAAATAACAGTCTCTTTGCGCAAATCAAATGTTCACGAAGCGAATTAAAAAATAATCGAATAAAAAAATTTAAATTTTGATAAAACACGCCTCAGAATTGATTCCTTCAAGTGCATAAGAAAAAAATCTAGCCAAAAAAA
>NW_023458559.1:66620259-66638982 GCF_013731165.1 Rhagoletis pomonella | reverse complement strand
AAACAAATTCTAAAGCTCTGGTATGAGCAAAGTAAAAAGTCAAAAGCACCGCAAATGCAAAGTGAAGTAAAGTAAAATTTTGCTCCATGCGCTGCTGTTAAAAACAGTTTGGCTCCCTAGCGCGCTGCTATTGGCGCTCTATTAATGGCGATAAATTTGTTGCACTCCGAGAAACCACCTGTTCCTAGCGCCACAGTTGCTCACTTCACTCAGCACGCTCACTCCAACCAACCGGTAACCATCCAGCGATGACGTCATCGTTGGCGCATGCTTCGCCACTCATTTGCTTTGTGCTGCATTTTAGCACCGATTTTATGTTTTGCTCAACCGGTACGTAAACGTCAGTTAATCGAAGAAGCAGAGTAAGAAGAAGTAATGCCGAAAATGCAACGAAGAGCCGAGTTGATGTACAGAGTGTGTAAGTGGGAGGGAGCCGAGAATTAGTGATGGGGCATAGAAGGCGATAACGAGTTGGAAGCGCTACCGCTGCGCGCTCCGGGCTGAGCGTGGCAGTGGAGCCATGCTGAGCGGGTGTGTGTTATTGGGGAATTAAACGAGCGGCGTTGTCGGCGTTTTTTCATGCATTACACTTTGTGCGCAACTTTCGCCATTAACCGTTGCTTGGAGTCTTAGTAGTTGCCTTTTTTTGTTTTACTGCTGCTCCGCACACATACGCCTTCTCATTTGCCTTCTTTTAGTAGATTTTTATTTTTATTTTTACTTCCTTCGCGTTTGTGCAAGTGTGTGTGTGCATATGTTTGCGTTTGTGGGGCAATGATTTTGGCACTGGCACGACAGACTCCAGCCAGTCGTCTGCCAAATCCGGTCGTACACATTGGTGGTGGCGTTCAGTTTGATTTGCACAGCGCGTTTCAGTTCAAGAAAATTGTTCGCATGCAACGGACGCTTTCGGCTCGCGTTTTCTCAAACCTTGTTTGGTCCGGTACGAAATAGAAGTAGCTGGGTGCGCGCGCGTTATGCTACCAATAATTTTTTCGATTCGTGGTCGTTTTTAAGTATTTTTTCGATTTGGGGAATTTTTTAATAGTGGCAAATAATAATTCGTAATACGTGAACTTAATATTCGACTGGGACGTCAAAAGCGTGAGCGAGTTTCTAGTTTTTGTGAGCGTCTATCAACTATTTATGTGGTCGCAAAATATTTTCTTCGACTTTGAAGTGGTAACTCAAAAATTGTGAAAGTATAAATTTTTGTCCGCGTGATTACTAAAAAAAAATTGTGCTTGTACTGTATGTATGTACATATATGTTATTATTGATGCATCGGAGTAAGAAGATAACAGTCTCTTTGCGCAAATCAAATGTTCACGAAGCGAATTAAAAAATAATCGAATAAAAAAATTTAAATTTTGATAAATTTTTTTGATCAGAATTGATTCCTTCAAGTGCATAAGAAAAAAATCTTGCCAAAAAAACGTTCTCTAAAAGTGCTTTGACCTCTACGAAACTGCACTTTTCCAGCTATCGCCTTGTTTTTCTAGTGCACCGCTATAACTGTGTTTTTTCTTGGCTCCAAGCTTTGTTGTTGGCAAAAATTCTTGGGGCGTTTCACAGCAAAAGTCCAGTTTTTCGACAAACAACAACACACACAAGCGCTGTAAACAGAAGCCGCTCAGACATTGCCGCCACTTTGTCCAGAGCCAAAGTCACTGTACTCAGCGCGCAAACGTCGCGGACTCAGATGCCATAGACGCGCCGAAACGGTGTAAAGGGGTATTGTGCAGTGCGAAAAATTAGCGGTACACTGCAGTTCGAGTGCAAAAACAGCCAGCGCTGGAAAAGCATCAGCGGCGACAGCGACAACGACAACGATATCGGCAACAGCAGCGCCGCAGCAGCAGCCTCCTCCGACTCCTCCGATTCCGACACCAACTGCAACTCATAACTGACTATCTGCTGCCTGCTGCCAACTGCCAATTGCCAACCGCGTATCGCCGACTGCCAAACATTGCGGTACTACTTGATTTCGTTCGATTTATTTTCGGCCTGCTTGACTGCAGCTTTTTTGTTGCTACCTCCTGGCACATAACCGGTATTTTGGTAAAGTCTCCTCCTCCGCTTTGCCAAATTCCAAGTCCACGAGAACGCCTTCAAATAGTGCTGCCAGTGAAGAAATAAGAAAAAAATCGCAAAAAAAAAGAAATCTGCATCACCTCACGCCGTGATGGCATGCGAGCGCGCCTTCGCCCCCAACAAATGGTGAGTTAAGAGAAAATTTAACACAAAAACATATTTGTGTAGTGTATTTTCGACATCCAAATGGACAGTATTTTTTGTGTGCCCATCAATTTTTATTTTAAGGCTTTTGGGCAGCAAGATGAAGTGGACATTTGAAGTGTGGCTCTTAAGAATTGTTCTGCTACAAAGCTTTTAAAGTTGCGACTACTTCAATAATAATTTGATCTTTATAGCTGAGTGAATTATTTAAAAGGGTACATAAAAGAAAAATAAGCATATTTTTTATTTAACTCAGCAATTTATCGCCTTTAGGTATGGACACTAAAAAAATTAAATAAACTAAAATTAAATTAAATTAAATTAAATAACAAAAACACTGCCAAAGATGCTCTATTGCCATACGAAAAAAATTGGAATTTCTGGTTGAAATTGTATTCTTAAAAAATAAAGATTAGAAAAACAATCCAACTTAACCAAATCAAAATAAACACAAAATTATAAAATTTTGATTTTTTTTTTTATAAAATTGTTAATTTGTAATTGTATTCTCGAAAAATAAATGTTAGACGAACAATCAACCTTATAAAAATCAAAATGCACATAAAAAATACAAAATCGCAATCTCGAAAATTTGCTTTTTGCAAAAATTAACTCCTTCAAAGTATACAGTATGAATAAAAGCAAAATTTGGTATATATACATAAATATTTTACTAACGTAAAAAAGAATGAATCGAAAATGAAAAAAAATTTGCTTAGTTCCCGTAAAAAATTTAAAAACTTACACGACAGAAATTTAAGTGTCACTTGTTATTAGTGGAAGTGGGAAGTTAAGTGAAAAAATTCATAAAAAGTCAAAATTTAAGTTTAATTTTCAATTTGGAAATTTCCTTGAAAACGGCTATAAAACTTTTGATAAACTTAATAACTTAAAAAAAATAAGCTTTTTGATGTTTTTTTGTAGTTTTTTCATAACATTTTCATAATTTCTTCCATTATTTTATTTTTTTTTAAATCCTTCCACTTGAAATTGCACAGAAAAAGATTCTCTAAAATAAAAATTAGGCAAAATCTATAATTTTTATAAATTATTTTGATAATTTGATGTCTACATACATATATCAATATCGACCCCGTTCCGAGAAACTGTCGTATGTGCCAAAAACCAAATTTTAAAGACAGCGTTTTTTTCACGTTTCAAAGTTTTTTTATTTCATTAAAAAATGCATTGTAACGTACGATTAAATATATAGTAAATTTTTGGCGTAACTACAGGGATTTCAGCTACAATATTTTTTTAAGTGATCCGTTGTGGGTTGTTAAACAATTTTGCTTCAAAAAGTCTATTTCGAAAATCGATTTTTATAATTTTTTTTTGAATTTTTTAATCTTTTTCATAATTTCTTTTTTATACTATGTCTCCATTGCGAGATTTTATGAAGATTTGGCCCTCTGACGAAATATGAAAATAATTTACTTACAGTTATCCACAGTCTTCTTGATTTCTTTTCATTTAACAATGAAAGAATTATCGCGTTCCGTTGAATTATATGCCTCAGAATAAATTTACGTCGTGTTCTTCGCTTCCTTTGAAACTCCAACAACATGGCCCTTTGAGTATTGGACAGCATATTATAAATTAAAAATTCTTCGCAGATATCCATTTTGTATTTTAAATGAAATTTATATTTTATAAATGTTTTTGAAGTGCAATGTAAACAAATGCTGAAATATTCAAAAAATAAACGTCAAATAAATCTCAACATAGAAGTGGAGACGGTGTACATTTAAAAAAGAGATTTATTAAATCCCCTTAGCTATATCTCGCAATGGAGACATAGTATTACTTGAAATTTTACAGACAGAAAAATTGTCTTGATAATTTGATTTCTATATCAATATCAACCCCTTTGTACGAAATTATCGTATGTGCCAGAAACCAAATTTCGAAGGAGAGCGATTTTCTACTTTTCAAACATTTTTTTTAATTTTGTAATTTTATTTTTTTTTTACTACGTACAAAATGCTTTTGTATGGCACGGCACATACGTTAAAATATCGACTGCTGAGTGGAAGATCGATCTATCTCAGTTTGTAGAACAAGTTTGCATCAAAAAGTCAATTTCGAAAAAATGCCACATACGTACCTTAATTTCGCACAAATATGTATGTATATTGATATTTTTTTTAATTCTAATTTTTTCATTTTAATTTTAAAAATGCGTCAAAATATGGAATTTTAAATAATATAGTTTCCGTAAAAACGTACAATGGAGATCTAATTTTTATCTTAAAAATGCCTTTTTCTTAAAACAACACTCTGAAATTACCATATTCTAGAAATATTTAACGTGAGACATGTACATATAAGTACTCAGCCCAGTTTCTGTAAAAATAGAAAAAGCATGTAGATAATGCAAAAACAAAAATGCTCAAAAGTGTTTGAAATAAAAAATTCTAAAAATTATCTTAAAATTAAAATAAACATAATTGAACTCTCAAAAATTTCCAAGCAATTTTCTGCTTTTGTGAAAAGTTATTACCTAAAGAGAAATATTTTGAAATATGGCTATGTGTAAATTTTTCTTCAAAATTATGCATGCATTTTTTTTACCTTTTCGAAAATTAAAAATTTTCAAGATTTTAAAACTTCTTAACAAAATTCCAATTTTTTCCCAAATTTCCATTTTTAATTAACATTTAAACATTTTTTTTTAATTCCTTTTCTTCAATAATTTTATTTCTCAAAATCATCAACTTTTTTTCAAAAATTCGTTTTTTTTTATTTTCAGCTTTTCTTACAACATCATAAATGCCTAAAATAGTAAAAATTTTCAATAATATGTTGCATTTAAATTTAAAATTAATTAGATAAGCATGCTACAGCGCAAAAACTAAACAAGCAAAATACTTTAAGCTCCTGATAAGACAGAGGTTGCACTGCAACCCTTCGTTTATTTTGAAATATTCTTCTTCAACCAATATAATATTGTGAACAGAAGAAAATTTACAAAAAAGTCCCTCTGAACTCCAATATGATGTTTTTCACTTTTGGCCTTCGCAAGTTTCCATTGGTTATACATATAATTTCCTAATTCGAATGTATAAAATCTTTTTCTGCTAAAGTTTCAATTTGGGAAATTTTTAAAGAATATATTTTTTTCGTAAAACAATTTAGCTTCGTTATCCTTCTGTTCTAATACTTATTGTCTCTTCAATTTCAAATTTGGATTTGTTTAAAATTTCCAAAGTACTGACTAAAAATTTTTTAAGTAAGAAATTGATAAATGGACACTTGTTCTCTTTAACAAATAAATATTTAAATTTTGCTACTAAAAGTATCCAAGAAAAAATTCTGCCCTTCAAAATTCTATTGTCGATATTTAAGTGGTTTGCTTTTCAAAGTATCCAAAAAAAAGTGCATACGCCAAATGCTAATAACGCGGTAGATGCCGGTAACAGTTTGCTGAGTAAAGAAAAATTTAAGGCTATACAAAAGGAAAAAAAATAAAAACAAAAGAAAATATTATGGGCGCAAATCACTTTAAATGAGTCTAAAAATAGTTATAAAATTGTGTAACAAAGAAAAGAAATTCGATTACCAAAAACGGTTGCGCCTCGACGCATCCGGTACTTCTTTCACCGCAAAAATTTGACTCATATTAGTGGAATTCGCGCTTCTGTGTATGCGCTGTATCATCCTTCGTAAGTGTAACTGATCGAGCGTGTGGTTGTTGTTGCATGTGTATTTGATGTACCGCTAGAAACAACAAATCACACGCTAATGCAGTTACAATTACACAACATACAACGGAGACACAGAAGAGCGAATTCCCCTATTGTATTTACTGAAGTTTCTGATTCGGAAGTAAAAACTTGCGTTTGCTCATACTCGATGTACAAAGCACCTATGTATGTATGTATGTCCGTATTTACAATACAAACGCTTGCATGCGGCTTTTTGATTTATGATTTGTTTTGACTTTCAGCTTAGCTTTGATTTCTTATATCTGTTTTTGGATCTTTTACTTGCTCTTTTCTGATTTATAACAAAGTCAAACATGAGCCACATAATTTCAATTACGCTTGCATAAGTATATTTATAGGAACATATAGATACATACTTATATATACTTCAGGTTTACATTTATTGGCATTTCAAATCGAAAGTACTTTAATTACAGTTTCTTTGTTAACAAACAAAAAAAACTTAGAAAGAAGTAAATAAAGGTAAAGGCACCAAATAAGCTATATATAAGGTATCGGTGACTGTTTATCAAATTTTATTCCGTTTTTTTGGTAGCTGTGCCAGGTTGTACTAGTTTTCACTAATTTCAACTTATCTTTGCATTGACAAAACAAATTCCTTTGCTTACTGAAATATTTATAAATTTCAATACATCAAGCGTGCTGCAATACATTAACTACTTTTTCGATTTGTTAGGGAGCTTTTTTATTTTTAACTTCTATGGGATATTTATGCATAGAGTGACTTGAAGCAAATTTCTTTGACAAAAAACTGAATAGAAACCTCGAATTGTTTCGTGTGATGAATTTTCAAACCGCATTTTTTCCACATATTCATTTAAATATGTGCATGGTTATTACTAATTAGCTTTTTGAAAAAAAAAATTGTAAGTGCGCTTTGGTTGAAACAAAAAAAATATATTAAATGCAGTTAAAAATTAAAAAAAAAAATTAAAATAAAGGTATTATACAAAATATTGTGAAAAAATATATTGTTTAAAATGTTACAAACTGGAAACTAAGTCATTAAAAAAAAAAATAAAAAAGATGTGTTCAAATTTTATTTAACATATTCGCGAAACTATGGGCAACATACAGTAAAACTGCGTTTAGTTTCTCTCTCTAACTTCAGGATTTTTTTTAAAATAACAGAAATTTCAAAAATATAATAAATTTCCAAAATTATTAAAAAAGTTCAGTTCAATATACATAAAATAAAAATTTGTTTATCAAATAAAAGCAAGAATTCTGTAGAATTTAGAAAGATTAAAATTTTTTGGTACTTATGGACGAATGGGTATCGAAAATGAACTTTTAAAATTTTGTCCTTGAATATCCTTGAAAATTTGCGATGTTTGTCTTTAAAAAAATTAAATGACCATTCGCATTTTCAGTACCTATTCGCCTTGTAAACCAAAACACTTTGATGTTTTTAAATTCTACAGAATTTTCTCTCTCATTTGGTTCCCACATTGCACTGATTTTTTTAAATTAATCATACCTTTAAAATTTTAAAGTCCGTTAAAAAATGCTGACGTGAGTATACTAATTGTTTCGTGTGCTTTGAAATTTTTTGTTTTTGTCGCACGGTGTAGTATTTAATAAAAAAAAATAATATTTTCAAAAACTACTATTTGTAATAAGATTTTATTTTTCAGAATTTTTTAAGCGGAAAGAAAATCGAAAAATCAATCAAAATATGTATCTACATACACATATTGAAGTACAAAAATGTGGAATTTACTTAAAAGATAATCTCTTAAAAAATAAAATATTTATTTATAGTTTTAAATAAACTATTCTTAATTTTTTCGAATTTTTGACATTATTAGAGAAATAAAATTTTAAAGAAAAGCTGTAAAAAGTAAACTACGAATTTCAAGAATGAAAAAATTACATACAATATTAAAAAAGTAAAAAGTTTTTTAAATAATTGTAAAAACCCCAAAATGATTTACGTATTTTTATATAAACATACTTTCCTTGGGTTTTATACTCCTGAAAAACTTTCACCATTTCGCAATATTTGCAAAATTATGAAAAGCAGTTAATAAAATAGTTTGAAACCCTAAAATATTGAAAAAAGGTTTGGAGAATAACTGAAAAAGATAATATTATGGAAATATTTAATTGATATTCCATACATCACCTAATGCCAAATTTCCACTAAGCATTAAATTGGCATCATCAATGACATTGCAAAAAATGCCAATTGGAATCAAACTTAAAGGCAAGAGTATTTTTCAATGCCACACTCTCTCATTTAATTTTTTGTTATATAATGTCTCGTGAAAACCCGGCATACGATTTTTTTTCTTTAAAAATCTTACAAAATTTAATAATTGGAGTTATGAAGTAGAAAAACAGAATCTTTAATAAATTAAAAACGAAAAAAATTTAATTAAAACAATATTTGAAAATGTAAACAGTTAAAAAGTATAAGTATTTACATCTCCAATATCATTGAATACATTGCTAGATTTTAGCTCTAAAAGTTGTAACAGAAATATCGTAAGACATTTATTTAATGTCCATCAAACAAATCTTTGGCTTAAAAAATTATCTTTCGACTACGGTGCAATGCACTGCAGCTGGCTTTCTTCAAAATTAATTTCGACTCACTTAATCACCTAATGCAAGCAACAAACAAACAAGCGATTAATTAAAACTGAGTCATTGTCTGTGGCTCCGTGCGAAATACAAGTTACCTGCTCCCAAATTGCAACCACACCAACAAAGTGTCGTCGCAAATTGAAATTTCAGACTGACAAAAAGATACAAGACGCCCAAATTGCGTAGTTGAATTTCTTACAATGTAATTGCTAAAGAAAGAAATTGGTAGAGTTTACTTAAAACGCAGAAGCAGACAAGAAATAGAATAAGCGGAAGGAAAAGCGACAAAATTGCTTACGATTGTTTTACTATCTACTCAAATTTGATTCCCACTTGCTTGCACAAATTTTTGAATAAGCTTTAGGCAAACCACATTTTTAAGTGTCCACTTCATACCACATGCGCCCAAAGCAATAATAAGAATTAAGTATGTACCAAAAAAAAAAACTAAACAAAAGTTGAATGAACTATTATTGTGGGATTGAGTCACCTATAGAAAAAAACTTTAATAATCATGGGAATAAAAAGAATAAAAACTTAAGTACACAAAAATTACTGTCCATATTTTACTTCACATTCATTTATCGTGACATAATCACGTATGCATTCTTTTATTTGCTATTTTTATATATCACATTATTACGTTACAATTACGTTAAAACTTTTCGCACAACGCCAAATTTGTTGAGCTCAAGTACAGCCATCAAAAATAAAAATATGATAAATGAAAATTTTCAAGTACCAGCAAAAAATTATAAAAATAATCGAAAAACTTTGAAAATCCACAACAATGAATATCGAGCAAAATTACAAACTCAGCAGTAAGTTTTTTTTTACGCCGAAGTGTGAAGCATTTAATGAATACTACTTGATCACCATAATGGTTGGTTGCGAAGGCGGCACTTGGTGACGCTAATAAGGGGGTAGTGAGTGCCCAACAATGGTACTAGAAATCAAATAATTAAAAAAAAGAAACATGAGTAGCTGGCATGAATATACCTAGTGTTGCCACAATTTGCTACAATAAAACTTGGCTGCACAACTTTTTAAAGTGGCAACCCTGCTTAGATTAATTTTTGTACTAACAATCAGTAAGCAAGTGAAGTATACCTTCAATATTTTACACAGATATTTTTTATAAATCACTACAATTTTTTGCCAGTAGGCAACCCCTATTTAACCCTCTAGTAGGCTGAACTGCCTCCAGACGGTCGTTAACTAAACACCTTTTTAGTGCACCTATAATATTTTTTTTCTATATTCGTAAGGCACCATCTTTAGAAAAGAATCGTACCTTTACGGCGGTGTAAACTTTAATCCGTTATGTCAATCCGTTTTATTTTAATCGGCAGTTGAATAACAGATTTTGAAAACACGGTTAAAATTAATTATTTCTTGCTATTTAGTAATTTCGTAATTAAAGAAACTTTTTCTTTTGAAACATTTTTTGATATAAAAAATTTCGGTGCATTTCGTTGTTAAAAGCACCGTATTTTAATATAAGTTTTATAATTATGTCACCATTCGAAATGGAGAAAATTGCTTTCGAACACAGACCGTCTACAGACCGGCTTGCCGACATATAAAAACCCAGTTTGCATTTTTGACCGTCTGCAGACGGGATTGCCGGTTCGTAGGTCAACATTGTGTAAGAGAAAGCTCAAACTACGTGTAAGTATATCGGCGAGCCCGTCTCCAGACGGTCTTGGTTTTTCTCCCCTGTAGGAAAAAGTTACTGCCACAGATCGAAATGGACATTATTTTTGGATTTCTCGTGCTAAATTCACCCATTCCTGAATTTTTCAACTCATAAAAAAATTGGCCTACTAGAGGGTTAAAATATTTCACACACAAAATATCCTAAAATGCTCCTTATTTGATAGTGAAATTAGAGTATCACGCATATTTGGCATACAAAATTAATTTCAGTTATTTTAATGGGTGGCAACCCTCTCTGTCTTTGTATTTAAATTTTTATATTCATTTTAAATATGTAGTCATTTTTAATTAAACTTACATTGTCATACTGCTTCGATATTTGCTTAGTATTTAGTAATCCTACATGTATAAACAAATGTCTATTAAATCTTTCGCAAGCCATTCAATTTGATAGACTTTACATAATATTTTAGAAACCTATATAATTGCTTAACTTGTTAAAATTGCAGCGACAGTTGGCAACCCTTTACCGAAATATTTCTACAAAAAAACGCCTTTCAATTTAATAAACTCTATATTAAATAAATTTCTTACTTTCTAAAATTGAAGGCGATAGTTGGCAACCCTTCCCTAAATATTTCTACAAAAACCTCCTTCGGTTGAAGCCCATACTTGTAATTTTACTTAAATAACTTTTGTAATTAATTTAAGTTGCAAATTTGTGCAGTTGACAACGCTCACTGGATACGAAAAAATTTATTCAAATAAAAGTTTTTCAAATTTGGCTTAATGCAGCGTTGCTGTAAATTTTTCATTTAAGACCCCTAAATAGCCACCCTATTAAATTTTTTTTCTGGATTGCATATTTCCAAGCCAATTTCTTCGGATACTATAAAAACATATTCGCAGTTTTCTATATTTTCTTATTTTTTATAGCAGATGTTTAATTTTTTTCCTTAATAAACCTCACAATTTTTTTAGCATAAAAAAGTACCTTTTTATAACTTTCAATACTTTTATATCTACCTTGTCAAAAGTCACTACAATTCGAAGTCAATACCAACCAGCCAACAATATTAATTATCTTAAGTCAGCAACGTTTGTAAATTGTAACTGAAAAATTGTTGAGCAATAACTTTCCGAAAGCGCATAGGCGCAGTCACGTTTTACAATTTCTTTCCTTTTTTGGTTTCGGCGATTCTGACTCATTTATACACAAACTTGGCTGATAACAAAGTGTCGCTTCACATTTTGTGTCAATTTGCGTACTATTGTTGGTTGGCTTAGCTCTAGTAAATAAGTTTATTTCACTTATAACTTCGTTAACAGTGGCTCCAAAAATTTTACGTGCAAAGTATGGAATAGTATAGGTACCTACAAAAATTCACTCGAGCGACAAACTGAACGCTACCTTTGTTTGAATCCAGAATATTAAACTTCATTTATACTTATTTTGAATGATTTGAAGCTAGGCTATTAAATTTTTAAAAGTCTTATGAAAAATCAGCTCTGAACAATTTGTTACCTCAGATCTATAAACATTTTTAAAAACTAGTAAATGCCTTAATTTCTTACGAAAAATTGTATATTCCTTCCCATTTAGCAAACAACTATAACTAAGTGATGCTCCCTATCTGCCTATTTTTTGAATCTTTTTTTTTGGAACTGAAATGTGAAAAAAAATTTCAAAAAGATTGACCTACTATTAAAGGAATTTTTTTATTACATAGATAATTAGTATAACTGCCAAACCTATGGCCTCTAGAAAGTCGAAAAGTAAACACTTCTATGAACACTTCATTACTACAAAAGGCTCTAAATGACATACATACTTGAAATTTTTAAGGGAAATCAAAAAAGTTTTGAAATGATCTTAGGAACTGATTTTTAGGCTGATACTCGTATAAGTTGAGTTACGATCTTCGGCCTAGAGATCCACTGCACACATTTTACTCCGCACAATATCTTCCTCTTCAAACCCGAAGCCCCTTAGAAAGTCCAGGAGATTGTTTGGAGAAAGCGAGTGTTTGTGTTTTCGCTCCAGGCTTGATAAGCCGACGCCCTTCCCCCATCTTTTCGATACGGCATCGCATTCGGGGAGCGAGTACTGCTGAGCACTTTTAGCCAAAGGGTATCATAGTTCGATCAAATGGAGAGATTGCGTAGCTACCTTTTTAGTATACATTGGGCCATATGCATAAAAACCAAGCAAATGCTTTTTTTTGTAAATTTCAGACCTTTCACTCGAATTGTTCAAATAAATTTAAGTTAAAGGTATGAAATTGTAAGAAAAAGAAATTGCTTAGTTTCTATGCATACGGCCTAGTATCCACACTGTTTGCTTGGCTGCATTCCTTGCAGCCGAATTTCCTTTCGGGTTTTCTTTTACATTTCCGCAAAGAGTTTCCTTCAATTTCTATGCAGTTAACAAACCGCCTGTGTTGATGTTTATATTGGTATTTACATTAATTTGTATATAACATTACTTGGTGTGCATTTTGTTAAAGGGCTTAACAAACTACGATCGGTTGTTATATTTGTGTGCGATAAACAATTCTGCACTTAAAATATATTTTTAATGCCTTATTTGCTTATATAATTGATAACTTTTTACTATAAAACAAAAAGAGAATCGCTTCATAGCTACTCACTTTTTCTCTTTCGCTCCCTATACAATAAAAAAAGTTATTGGCTTTAAAATTTCCCTTAAATTTACAGAATTTCGTAAACATTTAAATTAGAGGGGAAAAATATTAGACGTCTTCCTTTTTAGGCAGCAGCAGGTCATTTCAGTAGTAGTTACCTTATCCAAGCTACCACTAGTGGAACTGCTGGCAAATTGTATGCCATGGTTTTCATTTAATTTTGCCTCACTCCATCTGCATTTACTGATAATCTACTTAAGTTAAAAAGGGCAGTGCACTTATTTTAATTCTTTGGTTGCCGTTTTTTTATCACAGAAGTAAGTAGTTCAGTCGAGAAGTGTCAATTATAAGTTTATATAGACATTTTAGCCTAGTCTCGTACCGTTCGCTAAGGTAAACAAAAGTAAACGAGCGAAAGTGGCTAAGCAAACAGCGCATATATGTAAGTAGGGTACAAAAAAAGCAAAGCATATTTATGTCAGCTGCGCCAGTTGTCACAGACACCTCTTAATCAACGAGCATAGTGTAAGTAAAAAGCAAAAAAAAATAAATAAATTAAATAAAGGTAAAAAATAAAATACCAACTGCATTTTTTTCAACGTTTAACTGCCTTCATAAATTGACTTTAAGTTTGGATGTGCTGTTTTCTTAACAAAAAAAATTAATAAGTGAAACGGAAATTTATTTTAGGCACTAAAAAATCTGTTAAAATTGTGAAAACGCGACGCAAAATTTTTGTTTTAAATAATGCTATTCGTACGAGATGACAAAACTCGCTAAAATGACGATTTTCATAATTTCCTCGCCAAAAAATATGCCGCATAAATAAATTTTAAACGCTGAAAAATATTAAAAATTTTTTTATCGTGATTTAAATTTTTTTCTACTAATATCAGTTTTAGCTGCATACTGCTAGGCAAAGAGATTAGTGCGGTAGTAATTTCGGCGAGTTTTATCATCACGTGGGAATAAGGCTGTGCTGCTCTGAAATGAGAATTTAAACATCGCCAAGCTAACTGTTCCTACCCAAAATGATTGAAAGGAAAGGTAAAGGCGCCTGAAATTATGCAACACAACCATATTTATCTCTCATGCTATCAAAACAAAAAATATATGTACGTTAGACTGCATCATCAAAAAAATTTTCAGTTTTTCCGCCGGGATTATAAAGTCTATTATATTTTAAGACCTATCTACACCAAAATATTTTGGAAAAATACTAAGATTTACATTAGCTGGACTGATTGGAAAATACCTTAAAAAATGGATTTTTTTTATGAATAAAAACAGTTTCTTGAAGGATTTTTTGAAAAACTCCTGTTAGTTGAGTTAAGTTTAAAGAAAACTGCATAAAAATATTAAAAAAAAAAATTCGACGGAATCATAATAATAAGATAATTAATTGATGCTGTTTTTTTTTTACTTTTTTCAAAGATTGGTTTAAGAAAAACGTGAATAGACTTATGAGGTATCAGTGGTAAGGTGTTTTCTCGCCCTTTTTGGTTATTTGCAAAATAACTCATTCAAGTCCAATTTTTTTTTTCAAACTAGAATTACGATGTTTAAAACCAGCATCAAAAATCTCACAATTAGGATTCCGTTGAAATCCTTTTTAAATAGTTTTATGCAAATTTTTTAAGCCTAAAGTGAGGAGTTTTTTTTTTAAATACTTTAAACAACAAATATATAATTTATAAAAAACTAAATTTTTGGAGATATTTTTAAATCTTTCCAGCTCACGTAAATCTTATTTATATATTTTTGCAAAATATTTTGGTAGAAGTCTTAAAATATAATAGATTTTATAATTCTAATGGAAAAACAGTGCCGCTTTTTTTTTTTGTATGGAGAGTGGTGCAGTCTAATGTGCATATCTATAGGTCCGATTTATATATATTATATACTAAAATATTTTTATTGAATATCTTAAACTTTTGTTTTCGCAATTACTCGCATATTTGCCCACACGTTGCACGGCAGTCGAGTAAACAATAAAATGAAAGTAGGAAAATAGCGAATAAGTTATGAAAGCAGGGCAAGCACCTCTTTGTAGTTACCGTAAGCTGGCTGTCATGAATTTTCAATCACCACTGGGAAAAGGCGCGCGCTTAATTTCGGAGCAGCTCCCAAGTGACGTAAAGTGCGTTGGTAGCATAAAAAGTGAGGCAAAGTCAAAGGAGAACTAAAAATAAACGTAATAGGGTACTAAAATAAGAGTATGAATAAAAATAAAGGTGAATACGCAAAAGAGAAAAAAGCAAACATAAAATTAGAATGTCCAACAAATAGCTGGCTGTTACAGAAAGGTATGGTAATAAAAATGCAAGCAAAATAACTGCGCGCCAACTTCGAATTGATGAGGCGAAAAAGTAGCGCGCAAAAGTGGAAATTCCTTGTTTACAAACCACAAAAAGGGTGTGCGGCACGAAAGTTAGGTATTTACTACTTGACATCTTGACACACACAACGATTTTCTTTTTTTAAATTAAAAACGGCGTAAATGGCGTGGAAATTAAAAAGAGGGTGGTGGCAGCGCATTGTTTTGAACAAAAATATTTATTGCGCCTAAAGGTATGCAAAATTATTGTTGGGAGGTAGTGTTGTTGACATTGAACGCGAAATAAAAGAACTAATTGGTTTTCGGTGGATTAACTTTGTGGGGAAAACAAAAATAACGGAGAACCGTATGCTACCCAGAATGCATAATTAGTAATTCTATTAAAAGTAAGCGTTCCGCCTGGGTGAGTTTTAACAGCCAAAAAGTATGCAATTAAGTACATGAAAGGGTTTAAAATATTTGAAAATCAAACGGTGTAGTATTTTGCGGGAAGTCGAATTCAACGAAAATTGACCACAACTGCGTGCAGAGTTGTAAGCGCTTTAAAGTATGCAAGTACTTTGTTTTTCTGCCCAGTAGTCACGGACAAAATTTCTCATAAATATAATTAGTTGGTGGGGAAATTGATGACAATTTGTTCATAATCTTGCTAACTGGCTAACTTACTAGTGAAATTTAGTCAAGGAAGTTTTCGTACGGGCTTGCACAGGTATACTCCCAATCACCATAGGTCAGGTCAGGTTAGGAAGGCGCGCACGAATGACTCGTACTTCCACTCGCAGGCAGATTTGCCCATTGTGAATGCCCTCAGTGAGTGCACATCCTTCTAAGCGAGGTGAATCCATAATGTCAGTACAATGTCTGTCAAACTATTTACTATCCCGGATGAAGCCGTGGGTGTTCGATATTTTCTACTCAGCTATCTCCGCCAAGCGATTAAAAAGCGTGATCTTAAAAGCTTTAAACGCCTTGTCTGGAGAGCTGGAGAGAAGTGGTGGATCGATTCCTCTTCATCCTCATCCCGACAACTTCTGCAGTGGGATCTTGTTGGTATACGCCATCGATGGAGTATTGGTGCTATAGCACAGTGCGCTGTGATGACACCGGCATAAGCTCTAACTGCAGATTTGTTTAGTGTCAATAGTTCCTCAGTACGACTCTTATTTAGCGTAGGCCACAAGGATCTTGAGACCTCACAGTCGTCCCGATTGATCCAAAGGTCATTGGTTACTGCTGTGGAGTATTCTTTAATCCCAATCTTCCCGGATTAGAAATTGTATGGGAATATCAAAACTAAAATCCCAGGATGACGTGAGGTAATCAGTTTCGACATCTGAGTCAGCCTTGATTCCGTTACGTCGCCCAATATTTATTACCATCGAGACCGCTGCGTGCCCGTCGTTGGTCTGCTTTTGAGGCTGCATCTGTTACGAATACTTATGGGTGCTTCAGGTAAATAATCACCTCCACGTAAGTTTGGAGTCAAGGATAATACCTAAGTATTTCGCCCCGGAGGAAAGGTTCAGACTAGACCCGTCCAGCTTTGGTAAGGGGAGTTCCGGAATTTTTGTTTTCCTTGTGAACAAGACAAGTTGATATTTGATATTAAACATTTCTTAACGATTTGAACAAACTCACAAACTATGTATGTATCCCGCAGATTGACAAATATCTATCGCAAACGCTGCGGTATTCGTGATTTCAATACATATGTATGTCTTTAAATCACTTCCTGTTTGTGTGAAATTCCAAATGACAGCCATTTTTCACGCTTGTCTAGTCAACTTATACTATTGTCACATCCATACACCATTAGCTTTACGAGCTGCTTACATCAACTGCAGCAGCGTAAATTGTTTAATACCATCACGTATGCATACATAGCTTAAGTAAGCGCAGAGTGGAAGTTCAATATCAACAAACGCGACAGTAATTCCAATTCGAAAAAACCCGTTCCATTCATTGGGCTGACCAATAAGCCATGTCTTTGGTCAAAGTGACGCCCATAACTGCAGCACATTTTTTGGCGGACGAAAAGCGTTTTTATTTTCATTATTCTTCACTTTCTTAATCAAACAGCGCGCTCGTCTTTTCTCTGCAGCCCCGCGCTCCACTCAAAAAAAGTCCAGAAAGCTAACGGACATGCATTCGCGCGAAATGTGATTTTATTGACTCGTACGTATGTTTGTAGTGAGCCTGCAAGCCAAAATAAAATAACCAAAAGTAACTTGACCTCGTCCGTTGGCAGTCCGTTCAAGTCGGAAATACAATGACCTCTCCCCAACCTACAAAGATCTTCTTACTTCGACTTTTTCCGTCTTACTTTCATCAAACCCATTTGCAACATATGATTTGTGTTGGCTCTTTAACGCGCCGCATAAAACTTTCACACTTTGGCGGCGAAAAAGTTTTTGATTGGCATACAAATTCATACGTATACAAGCATATACATACATACATATGTACGTACATGCAAAGATGTCCATACAGTCAGCGTCAAAAATATGAATACCCTGACATCTGGACAATTTATTTAGTTTTATTTTCTATACCAAATTTTTCTTATTCTTTTATAAAAATATCAGAGACCGTACCGGTTATGCATTTTATAATAAAAGTCAAAAAATTAAAGTTATTTTTTGACTTTTATCATTTTGAGCAAATAATACCGATTATTTCTGCTTTTTATTTTTTTAAGGCAAAAATAAAAGTTAAAATTTGCCTTTTATCTTTTTGAGCAGAAAATAATCGGTAATTCTTGACTTTTATTTTTTCAGGCAGAAATAAAAGTCAAAGTTAAAAATCAAGTATTCCAGAGTGGTGTATATTCGAATGTGATAGTTTTGAAGCTCCTACATGGATTTTAATAACCCCTAATATCCAAATACCAGAGTTAGTTCCAATCTATATGTATACATATACATATGTACATACATACAATACATGAAGGCATTTTTTTTGTTAACGATATCAGATCTGCACCGATTACTCGATTTGCAAAACTGAGGTGCCAAATTAAAGGGCTTAGCCTCTAGATATACCACAAGGTAGGACTCCTTTGTATAGGGTTGCCACCTTTTTTTAAATTATAAAATCTGCACCGTTCGTTGTATTAAAACAAAAGAGATGACAAATGAAAGGGCTGGGCCTGTTGATGTGCAAGAAGGTCTCTTTTTTTTGAGCAGGGTTGCCACCTGCTTCTAAAATAAAAGACTTACACCGTTCGTTGTATTAAAACAGAAGAGGTGCCAAATGAAAGGGCTGGGCCTGTAGATGTGCAAGAAGGTTTCAGTTTTTTGAATAGAGTTGCCACCTGCTTCTAAAATCATAAGACTTACACCGTTCGTTGTATTAAAACAAAAGAGGTACCAAATGAAAGGTCTGGGCCTGTATATGTGCAACAAGGGTCAGTTTTTTGAATAGGATTGCCACCTGCTTCTAAAATTAAAGAATTACACCGTTCGTTGTATTAAAAGAAAAGAGGTACCAAATGAAAGGGCTGGGCCTGTAGATGTGCAAAAAG
>NW_023458559.1:66437636-66620159 GCF_013731165.1 Rhagoletis pomonella | reverse complement strand
CCCCCAAAAGTGGCGGGTGTGTGTGTGTGAGTTTTTGTGCACGTTTGCTTGCATTTCCATTTGTCTTGTTTTTGGACATCTTATTTGCTCGTTTTTAGTACCACCTCCTCTCGGTTGGCGCTTTGTGTTAGTGTGACAATGCAAAGGTTCTTTTGTTGTTTGCCCACGCTGATTTAAATATTTAGGTTCAACGAGTTCACGTTGCGAAAAGTCCCATTAAATGTGTATACCATTGAAACCATGCAACGAAAGCAATGTAATGTTAATGAGGGAAGGTGAGATGGATGGGAAGGTTAGTTAATGACTCCAAAAACTACTAGGTTCTTAAAAAATAATTTTTCAGAAAGAAGTTGCACTAAAATATATTACAAATTAAATTATATGATCTGTCCAACTTCTCAAGAGAACCGTCTAATTAGTCCTTAGCTGGTATAAGCAATCGGCGAACACGATAAAAGCGGCGCCTTTTTATACCCAATAAGAAATATATGAAGCTTTTTGTTTCAAACCCCCAAGAATAGAACTGCTAAATTTACATTTCTAACAGAGCCTATTCCTCATATGTATCCAGTTAGGTAATAATCTTATCGGATGAGATATTATTTGGAAATGTCGAATTGCACTGACTGTAATGCTTCCCAAAAGCATACTTTGTTACTCGCTTTTATATTTCCTTCCATCTCTTAGCGGTTCTAAAAACACACTTCGTTGGTAGACATTTATAATATCTATTTATAAAATTTTTTGATAGAATATATGAAGCTCCGACGCGGAGTCCAGCTCGAAACAGTCAGTCTCTTTTACTAAAAGCACTTCATTTAATTAAAGCTCGTCGGTCTTTGGGTGTTTCCCTAACTTCTGCATCCAGACTAGCGGATTCCATTCTTAAAAAGTTATAACCCAGTCCTATCGCACCGGGAAATTCCACCTTATTGTTTATAGGAAGTAAACAACTTTTCCAGTTCCTATATAAGGCCGTTTACAACAGCAATCCAGAGCAGGGGAGCGAGAACACCATCTATGCAATCTACGCTGACCTCATGCGCTCCTCCACTTCGCCATGACAGTTCTATGACGCAGTAAGCTGTAGATAAGCCTTATTAGCTTGGTTTCAACCCCCAGCTTATGAATAGACTTGACTATTGCCTCCAGAATGACATTATTGAAAACCTGTCGATGTCGAGGAAAGTCCCTACTGCATAATCTCTATGAGTGAGGACTTCCTCTTTCCACTTTACTAATGTGTGCAGGGCGGTATCCTTGCATTAAGCATGTTGAGCTCTCGAAAGAAAGTCACGAGGAATCCAGTTTCTTATGTGCAAGTCTTTCAGTCTCTCCGGCGTTTTTAGCAAAAACGAAGACACACTGATACACCTATAGTCCTTAGGAGAAACATGAGAGCCCTTTCTGGCCCTAGGCCGCCCTGACCACCCTTCAAGCCTTCGGGATGTACCCAGTCCTCACGCAGTTCGCATAAATAGGAGCCAGTCAATATCACGACAGCTTCAGAGCCTTTTGCAGCTGTTCAGTTATGATACTATCGATCCCCGGCGACTATAAGGGTTTGAATTTATCGCCCAAGCCATGTGACGATCGTCCAGAAGGTCAGAGAGGGAGGTGCAACCTCCGTGCGTTGCCCCACCGGAGATTTCTCCTGGAGAAGGATTGCAAGAAAAACGAGCTTCAATGAGAAGCATTAACCACTCCCGGCAGCTCATTATCCAATTTCTCGTCTTCGCCACTCAGGTACCCCAAGGGAATGCGATTCCTCAAGAGTATTTGTCTAAAAATAGCGGACAATCGCATATAATGCCTTTCGATATCTTATCGTTCTCCAGACAAAGCCGAGAGCTTGTCTCTGTAGCCAGCCACAAGTTACTTTACGGCGGGGTACCAAAATGCCCAAGGCAGCATCATGCTGTCCCTCCTTCCAGCTCAGTGCCGTTGGCAGATATGATACTTTCAGCTATTTATTGGGATAAGCCTGCCGCTCATTTTATCTCCGTTGGTAACCAATTGCTTCGGCTATCTGACATTTCATAATATTGAACAAACTTTCCCAAAGTTAATTCAAATTAAAAAATGCTGAATTAGCTGAAAATTCTCTTTTAATTTAATGCAAAAGCATGCACACATTGTTACTCAGCTTAAATCTATAAAAATACGGCTTAGTGGCAAACATATTAACTCAACTTAAATGCTCCACCATAAAAATCAGCTTAGAACTTAAAAGCAATAACTTTGGATATCAAGCCATATAAAGAAAAAGAAAACAGCAACAAAGGTACGTAAGAATTTGTGAAAGGTCAAAAACGCAAAAATCAGCAATAATTATTCAATTCGTCTAGCCAAAAGAACAACCGGTTCTAGTTATTTTGCTCAAATATGCTTAACGCCATAAATCGTACGATATCATTTACTTCATTATATTTTTTACTTTTTTATTTTTATTTTCTTTCGTTTATTTTAAGTTAGCTGTTTGTTTGCTTTGATTTATCTTTTTTGCTGGTTTTTTCACCCTTTTTTTTACTCATTTCGCACTTTGCTCTCGTCCAAAAGCCAGAAAAGGAACAGCTAAAAGCACAAGACCGAGAAAACAAGTTTCTTGCTGAAAAAAGAGCATGCTCTGGAAGCAAACACATATGAATGTACATTAGGGTGGTCCAAAAATAAACGCGCGTGGGAGTTTAAAATGTTAAGGCTCTCATCTCTAGGGTTTTTATAAATGGGGAAAAATCCCCTTTTTTTATTTAAAAAACTGAAATTTAGAACTTCCTCGAAGAAAATTAAGTTTTCAAGGTATTTTTTATGGGAAAAAAATACTTTTTCGGAGAAATGGTACAGAATCCTTGAAAATATTTTTCTATCGGAAAACTCTGCTTGCCTTCTTAAAGACTCTTAAGACTTCAAGTAAAAATACCCAGTTTTTTATTTAACAATTTTTAAATATAAACTATTTTTTATAGGCCGTCCAAAGCCCCCATAAATGCAAACAGGGGACCCATAAAAAATCGTTACTACTAAAAAATGGTATAGAATACAATTGGGTATTATTGTTGGTAGCCTCTTGAAGAGAAACAGAGTTTCCGATCGAAATATATTGATTTTCAACAGTTCTAAATTATTTCTAATAAAAAGTGTTTTTTTCCGCCGCATAAAATACATGGAAACCTTCAGGCAGTTCTACATATACTTCATTTTTTATTTATATATATTTTTTTTTTAACAAAAAAATACGGGTATACTTTTTTCCATTTAGAAAAATCCTAGGCGATGAAAACTTATAATTTAAAACTTTTTTTTTGAACCATCCTAACGAACATACGTATATATGTATGCATAAATATATTTTCGTAAGTTTACGTATATTTGAAGGTATGAAAAATCAATAAGCCTATGAAGCCTGGCTGAGCATGCAAGGGCCCAGCAAAAAACACGATTACCACAGAAACGAAAGTGGAAACGAGCTAGGCGATGGGAATCGCTTACCGTTTCGCTTCAAGAAGGCCTTATTTTAACATGGGCATGTCATTGGAGGTAAGCCCTTACCCGCAGCATTACTTTCAAACGAAGGGAGAACGCATGGATAAACAGAATCCAGAGAAGCGAACAAAGAATGCCTTACAGAGAAACTAATGTAGAATACCTAGATAAGTACATACTTATTTATATTAAATTGAAATCAGAAAATGTCTTAAAAGGTTAAAATTAATTAAAATTTTTATAAATCAGCGTAAATATGTATGTATTTAGATTTTCTTTAAAATCGGTATGTACATACATGCATATTTAATTAAGCTTAAAATTGTACTTCCTCACTCTTGTACGTTACTTCATTGACTGACTTCAACTTCGCTGCAAATTGAACAAAGCAAAACATGATTTTTATGCGAGACAAATTTCCACAGAAAGTAACGGTAGAAAAAGAATTTTTGGATATTCATTCTATTTTTCAGCTGACTACGATGCAGCATTCTACTTTGCATTCGGCGAAATTAAGCAAAGAAGCGAAACAAATAAAATATTGTAGGACATTCTACTTTGCATTCCCCGAAATGAAGCAAATAAGCGAAACGAATAAAATATTGTAGGACATTCTACTTTGCATTACCTGAAATGATGCAAAGAAGCGAAACAAATAAAATATTGTAGGACATTCTACTTTGCATTCCCGGAAATTAAGCAAAGAAACGAATTAAAAAATAAATATTATAGGACATTCTACTTTGCATTCCCCGAAATGAAACGAAGAAGCGAGATAAATAAAATATTGTAGCACATTCTACATTGCATTACTGGCAATGCCTAAAAGAAGCGAAAAAATTCGAAGGCATTATAACGCTATGCCTTCTAGAACACGTTACCACTAAAAGCGATTACCGATTTTTTGCTGGGGGAATTCGAGTAGGTTTATGAGTCCTGACTGTCCGTGCTCTTGCAGCAATGCACTTTACATATGTATGCGCACACATACCCAGCTATGCAAGCAAAGTTGCATTTTCGGACATCCACGCATTCAATTGCATAGAAGCAATACCAGCTTAGCAAGATTAAGTAGAAATACTGTGTGTCTATGTATGAATGTATGATGAATAAATACGTATCTGCACTTTAATGCATTTTTTGTAAAGCCTTCCTTTATGCTACAACAGAAAGCTCTATGCCAAACAGCATACCATCCTTCTACCTTACAAACGTTCTACCCAGTCAGCCCACAAATTACCAGTTTTTACTACGCGAACGGCTGTAGTACGATTTCCATTTGTGCCTTTTGAGCCTGTCTGGGCATGAGTTGAAAAGCACAAACAGCCACATATACACTCGCTCCAGTGTTGCCAGAGAAAACTTTCGTTTGAAGCTAAAACGGTCGAAAAAAAGAGCTAAATAATACTAATAGTAGCTAAAATGAAGAGCTACATATTTTTGTTAAGCGAAGTGCACATTAGCGCGATTCTGACGTTGCGAATACATTGCGAATTCGGCTGTAGACTTTGAATCAGCAAACGTGCGCACACTTGTGCGTTTTTTTCGCGTCGCATTCCGATGTACAATTCACTTAATTTTCCTTCTTTTCGTGAATTTTTGCACTCGGCGTGTCCATATCGTACAAAATAGTATTGTTACGAACGCTTTCTATTAGTTTTTGTGCATCACAAATTTTTTTTTTTTTTTGCATTTATTGCTATGACACTTCTCTTCCTCTTCTTTAACGCCTTCAAAACACTGCAAGCTGCGTTTCGAACGCGTCAAAAGAGAGGAACATTGAATGTTCGAAAAATTCACAGCGACGGAATCGTATAAGTGTGCGCTAGCTCATTAAAATATATGAGTAGCAGTGATCGGACTTAAAAAAAAATTATGTGTGGAAGATTTAAGATTTCAGAATCTAAAAAAAATAGTTTTGTGTAATAAAGTGCAAGGTTTCACCTATATTGCAAACATTTTAATTAAAATATAAAAAAAAAATTATTTAAGTATACCAAAGTGCAACATTGAAGTGACAGTGTAAAGTGGTGTACTGCCAGGTTTTCTTTTTATCACATCACGATGTAGCGAACAAATGTGGCACGTGCCAAAAAACGCTACTTGGGAGTTGCTAATACTTTCACAAAAATCGTTCTTTTTTTTACATTTCCGCTATTAATTATTTTTATAAATCATACCGCACGCTTAATAATATACAGAGTTATCTCAAAATTTCAATTTTGTGGGAAAACGCAATCAATGTTTCATCAATTCATCCAGTTGGTATACGAAATGACAAATGGAAAGACACATATCTTCACCATTTGCGGGTAGTTTAGTCATCCGTTAGGCAGGACATATTCTCCTTATCAAGCTTTATAATTGTATGTTGAAATCTCCAAAAACGTAAATTGTGAATTACATCCCTATATTATTCAACCTGCGATATATTTTGCAATTTAACACAATAAAACCACGTTTCCTTTCGAAAAATTTATTATTGAGAAAATTTACAATTTTACAGTATATTTTATCCTCCCATTCGGCTTTGTTTACTTTTACTTGAGAAATTTCATCGCCGACGGGAATGTGGAATCTTCTATTATATCATTCTTGTTACCATATAGTGTTTAGTATTGGACAATTTCTGCTCTTAAAATTAAAAAAAAATCTGTCGAGCAAAAATAAAACTACTCAAAAACACGAACATGTGGTAGATTTCAGAACCTGTGTGGTAGATGTGGTAGATGCTCAAAAAGGTGGCAGATCTACCACAATGTGGTAGAAGTCCGATCACTGCTGGGTAGCATTGTTGTAATTTTTAGCTCTGCGGATTCGCAACTTCAGAATTGCGCTAATGTGCGCTTCGCTTTAAGGTTGAGCATTTATTGACGTAAGGTTGTTTTCATTTTCGGCAATTTTAATAAAAACAACGAATTTTATAAGTTTAAGTGCTGAAAAAATCGAATTCGTTGATATGGCCCTTATAACAGTGAACTAAAAATACTTTACAAACTGTTAATGTCCCTAATTTCAGATATTTGAATTGAATAATTTTTTCGCAAAATTTTTCTGGAAAGTTTTACTTCCAGCTCCCCTTAAAGGTAAAATTGGCAAGGTAAAACAAAATCCGCGCTATCAGAAATAGGATTTTCTTTTAATTAATTTTTGAATTCTTTAATTTAGACCCAAGAGTTTACGGTGCATCTCGAAATTTTCCATTTTATAACGCTTAAGTTTTGGCTTATATATACCAAATACAACTGAAACTTTCTGGAGCTAAAAAAAGTGCTACATAAATTTGAAAAGAGCTAAAAAAAAGAGCTAGGTGCTAAAACCCGATTTTCGACGCTAAATAGAATAAATAATATAAAAAAAAAACTTTTTAATATACAACGCTTTTATAAATGGACTAAAAAGTAGAAAATAATATTTCTCAGTCCCATAGAATTTGTTTTGATAACTTTTGATTTTGAAATTTTAGCAAAAGTCGTTATAAACAACTTATGAGATTGAAAATGAAAAGCGTGGGGCGCATATAATAGCCACCTGAATTGATATGAAGGGTAATATATGTTCATATGTATGTGGATATATGAATAACGACCGCTTAAAATCGATCTGAAATTTGTACTTTCGCTGAAGAAATTTTAGGTCTATGTTATGTAGTTTGCCTATTGTCAATTAAATATAATGCTTTGTATTGCATGCGCCCCACGCTTTTCATTTTCAATCTCATAAGTTGTTTATAACGACTTTTGCTAAAATTTCAAAATCAAAAGTTATCAAAACAAATTCTATGGGGCTGAGAAATATTATTTTCTACTTTTTAGTCCATTTATAAAAGCGTTGTATATTAAAAAGTTTTTTTTTTATACTATTTATTTTCTACTTTTTTGTCTTGTCTGTATAAAATTTTGCGATAGATATTAAAATAATTCAACGATATTAATAGAAAGGTGCACACACATGCATTTACATATGTATGTACATACAAACGAGCACTAATTAATTTTATTTAATGAAATGGCGTGTCGTCTATTTCCGCTGTAGCGAACGTAGTACATAGGGCGACATCTAGATGCCATCTACCTCGCCCTATTCACTACAGATGTCGCCCTATGCACTAGACTTTTTATAGGAACTTTTAAAGAAATGGCGTGTCGTCTATTTCCGCTGTAGCGAACGTAGTACATAGGGCGACATCTAGATGTCATCTACCTCGCCCTATTCACTACAGATGTCGCCCTATGCACTAGACTTTTTTATAGGAACTTTGCAAAGCAAAGGTTTTATGGTGTCGGACACACAACATTGAAAGTTTCTGGATCCACAACATTGAAAGTTTCTGGAGCCACAACACTGCAAGTTGATAAAATCGTTGTAAAAAAATAAAGAGCTAAATCTAGCACCAAAAGCCCCAAAATGGCAACACTGACTTGCTCACAGTAATGTATGCACTTTTTATCCTAACAAAGCACCCACATACACCTCCGGTGGCCAATAAAATAAATGTGAAGTGTGCACTAGATGGCTCAGCGGCAGCTGCCAAACACCGGTCGTAGCTGCATTGTATTGCAACAACAGCAGCAACAACAAATCGGCACGCGCCCTCTACACTGCTGCATTCAACGACCAACAGCAGCATCAACAACAACAATAATGAAGCACCACTCGCGCAATGCGCGCTCTCTCCATATTTTGCGCTTGAAATCTAAATTTCAAGTTCGTGAATTTTTTATTTTTTTTCATTTTATTGCTTTAATTTTTTTTACGATCGCCAACATTTCTGCTTGAAAATCCAACAATTTTTAAGGTTTTGTATTTTTTTTTTGCTTTTTTATTTCGAAGCTGTTCGTGTAGTCTACTCCTGGCATAATTTTGTGGTAGTGGTTTTAGTGAATTGGCACTGTTGGCTGTTCGGTTGTTTTAATTTACTTTTTGGTTGGCTGTACTACGATTTTCAGTTGTAGTGAGTAATTCTTTCATTTAATTTATTTTTCGCTTACCTGCTACGTTCCAGATTTTGTATTTTTTATTATTATTATTAGTTGCCCGGCATTTGGCAAGACCTCGGCGTACCTTATTTCATTGTTTTTAATATACTTTTTATTACTCGCTCCTTTTTATGACTTCATTTGTGGAAATAAAATGCAACAAAGTTGCTAATAAAATGAAAGAAAGTGGAGGATGGTGTAAGGTAAAAAATAAGCAGCGGTCAATCGAGGCAAAGTGGCAATTGATGAGACTAAAATGAATTGCAAAAATCTTTTAAGGTCAGTTGGTGCAGAAATAAGAGCAAAAACAGAGGGAACAGTAAACTTTAGGGGCATAAAACTCAAGAGGGAAAAATAAAAATTAAAATTTGTATTGCAGAAGGGAGGACTGTAGAAAGCAAGCTGCTGCAAAAATTAACTAGGAAATATGGAATCAATCAAGAATAGATAGAAATAATTTTTTTTTTGAGGTGAGGCTGATGAGTTCTCACTCGACGTAGTAAATTTTTGATATTAAATTATCTTGTCTGGATCATGAAATTAAAGATATTCTATGAAAAAACAAGCAGGTACGTTAGAGCATTTAATTGGATCTGAGCCAATTGTAGGGTCAAGCATGGCGTTAACTGTAAGTACCACTGGTGCAGTACAGACAACTACAAAACAACCAAGTGAAATTTCTTCTCAGTAAGAGATGGAGTGAGCTACGAGCCGCCATAGGTCTGATTACGAAATACAATCCATGGCGATAGCATATGGTCAATAAAGGTATCATCGATGGCCGACTGGATACATCCTTCTTGTATGATTAGGATAGTACAGGGCATATTTACCCTGCATCTGTTCGGCCTTTGCCAAACGGACAAGATATATTTTTGGGTCAGATGTATATATTGAAAATGAAAGAGCTATATATACATATTTTCTTTCCCTCGAACTTACTAAAAATCGTAAAATAAGCTGGCAAGTTACGCTTTGTTATCACAACACAAATGCAACCAAAGTTTAATCCATTATCAAAAGAAAGTCAAACCAAATCACATTACAACAACATTTGGAATAAACACTTATCGCGCTAATAAAAGCGTTACGCATATGAAGAAGTTAAGATAAAGGTGTGTATAGGGATGGCAAAAAGATAAAATTATCGATTAATTAATCATATGATTAATCACAAGCCAAAAAAAAATGTATTGCAATTATTAAGAAATACTCGATTAATCGAATTTTTAAAGAAACTCAAGGTACCATTATTTTTTGCCTTCATACAGCTTATTTACAACCAACTTCTAGCATTTGATCAACTGGTCCGCCGATAAATCAATGCGTATGTAGGGCCTTTAACATTGCCACATTTAGTTTTGTAGCCTTTAAAATGGGCTTTCATGCACAACTATTTACACCATTGTATGCTCTGAACTTGGACAATTCTTACTTATTTTTACGATGTTTACAATTAATAGATTAATAATCGATTAATGAAACACAAAACTACGATATAATTAAATCGTAAATTGGACAAATATAATCGATTAATTTAATCAAATGATTAATCGCTGTCATCCCTGGGCATGTGTATAATCAAAAATGAACTTAGCGAATTGTTTTGCCGAAACGTAAACCGGTTTAAGCGCCAGCACGGAGCATTGGGGCATTGTTATTGTTTTTCTTGTTTCAGTTGGCCGCTTGTGGTTTGGCATAACGATGTGGTGTCTTTTGATTATTTTATTGACCTTTTTTCAGATTTTAATTACACTTCTTTGGCAAAAGTATTTTGTTTTGGTTCATGCCCTTATTCTTTTACCTTTAATTTTGAAACAAAGGTAGTTTCCTTAAATAAAATTTATTAAAAAGGCTATTAAAAAAGGAAGGCTTTGATTCGGATTTTACAGTAAAGACATTGTTTTAAAGTCAAAGGATGACTAAGTGCAAGCCAACTCTTTGAAATAAGGCGAGACTTCGAACAATATAACTCTCTGTCGTGCGAGCTCCTCACTCTGATTTTGGAGAAGATAATAAGAGTTACAGTAATGAGTTGCTCAGCTAAAATTTGTAAAAGAGCGTTAAGTAAATGGTCTTGGCAGACGATAACTATTTTGCAGTTGTTCTTTTTCTTAGATTACTAGAACGCAACCCGACCACAAACAAATAAGTGTGCGAGGACAATAAAATTAACTAAAAAGGTGCAAAGGGAGAGCAAGGGCTAAGTAGCTAAGGTGAGCTAAAATGAAAGCAAAAAATAAAATTGGTTAAAATGGCTAAATGTAAAAAAAAAATATTATACCTGCAAGGCAAGAACAATCACAGATCGACTTGGTAGGCTTGCGCGCAGCAACCACCATTGACTAGGGGACACCTCATTATTTTTTCGAATGCAAAAGTATGCAAGAGATGCATATATGTATGTACATTCACTTTCATGCATATCCATAAGTATGTACAACTGAAATTATATAATTAAAACATCACCCCATACTACAAATATGCATACATACATACAGTCGTATACACTTATTTATGTTTGAAATCAGCGCCCGCCAGCGTTAAGCTTCTTCTTCAATGACTTAAGTCTTAAAGAAGGCAGCTGAGTTGCTAAGGTTGTTTGTCTTGCTAAGAAGGACAGTGTTATTCCAAGGCGATGTGGTAACCTTAAAAGATATACATATGACGTTGTGTACTGTAAGTTTAGCAAATCTTTGAAGACACTCAAACGATGCTAGATGCTGGAAACTTGTAACACACACACACACACACACACATAACTTGTAAGTGCATACATATGTATATCAATGACTACAGATAGGCGGAGAAAAATTGTGAGGTATTCCCATAAAAGTATTTTAATCACCATAAATGCATTAAAAGCAAATATGTCCGAGGTACGATTAAGTTAAAATTCTATGATTTTATGCTTAGTAAAAAGAATTCTCCATATTAAGACACATTGGCTATTAATAGAGAATGAGCATTGCTGGGATTAGCAAATGTTAGCAATAGCAGATAATGGTGACTTGAAATTAAATGCTAAGCAGCTGAATTAGACTTCAACTGACATTTTTCAACACTTTCCCATCACAACAAATATACTTATCTTAAAACCAGTGACGCTCTCATAGGTCATAAATATTTTTTAATATCCAGCCCAGTATCTCGTGCCTATGAGCTGGGTCCTCGTAGAGGTAGTAAAAACAGAGTTTCTTTTTTATCAAATCGAGAGCGAGAACGTCGAATCCTAGTCTCGAGCAAGCAAACAAAGCCGACTTTCAAACAACGGAAGTTACTTGAGATTATATTCTTTAGGCTGCCTATGTGATTTCGGCCCAGCTTGATTTTCACAGCTTGACTGGAATGAGCGCACTCAAGGCCGGCGAAAAGATCCAATTTTAATTACAAAAGAAGCTAATCCGTCACATTAGAAAAAGCAACCACGCGATCGTCAACCACCGAAAGATCAACACTACTAAGAGACCACAAAGCTAACAATGAATTCAGAGAACATCAACAAGATGGAAAGCAGTGTGCAGAGATTACGTAAACGTATCGCGGAATAGAACGCGAAGCGACCGCGCACCCTGATGCTGTGGTCAGAGCTCACCATGGGCACACAGGACGCTGCCCGCGCACGCGCCAGTCGCAAGCGATGTCCACCCAAATAGCCGCCAGGCGTGCGGCCACCGTTCGCGCAGCCACCGCATATGCCGCCGCTACCCACGCGGAAGCCACCCGTACCATCTCAGTGTACGTTATCGCCGCTCATGCAGCTGCTAGGTACGCAGCCGCAGCCAGCACCACGACAAACGCCGGCGCCACACAGGCCACGGCAGTACACGCCGCCGCAGCTCAGGCGATCGCTCGGCGTGGCGTCCCCGCAATTACAGCCGCCGGAACATTCGCATATGTGGCGTTCAGCCCAACGGGCGACAACACAACCAACGCAGCCTGGACAAGGGCTGCGGGGCGAGGATGCCCTTCAGTATCCGCCGCATCAACATTCACTTTCTCTGTCGAGAGGAAAGCCACAGACTTTGACACTGCCTACGAAAGCGTAGCGATACAGATAAGGCTTCATCCACCGGTAGCTCGTCCAGCGACAGCTTATCCAGCGCTAGCACATCCAGCAGTAGCTCACCAAGCAACAGCATACCTAACGAACACGACAACAGGCCTGAATTGCCCCGACCACTTGCCATCAAGCTCTTTTCGGACGAGGGACCATCACGACAGGTAGCGGAGGGGCCACGAATAGTCTTCCCACCAGGGCCAGGCCGGATAGCCCTGTACGAGGCCGACTTACATACGCTGGCAGGAGACCACTGGCTGACCGATACCGTGGTTGATGCTTGGGAGAAGGGCCTGGAGGCCAGGCTCAACGCACGAGGCACCGTGCTCAGCCAAATCTTGATCTGGTAGTTAAGCCAACCTGACCGGAACCTCTTCGCCCAGCGGGTTACCCTCGCACCACACAACGTCCCCAGCCATTGGTAGGTGCTCGCCCTCGCCAACCAGGAAGTGACCCATCACGTTAGGGACACGGAATGCTGGCACGACCTCGAGTATGGGTGGCCGACTAATAATAACGACTGTGGGGTCTACGTGGCGGAGATGCTCGAGAGGATCATGAGGTAAGTGACGAGGAGAAGGCGGCCCGAGATGAATATATGCGCCATTTACGGCGGTGATGACAGCCAAAAATGCATACTCATTCTATAGATGTTCCAGCAACGCCCAGAGGCAATACCACCACCACCACTGCCATTAGCACAACCAGAAGTAGTGGCAAAACAAATACGGCTAAGGGTCGTTGGACCTATCGCATGGCAAAGTAGATTTTTACCTGAGACAATTCTTGAGCGGACACGGCTGTTTTAAGGCATACCTGTTTAAATTCCAACATGAGTACGGGCCGATCTGCGACTACTACGGCTACTGCGAAAGTGGCGTGGAAGAAGATGTCTGGCACGTATTCTTTGAGTTCCCTCGATTTAATCGGCATATGAACCAATTGAGACTAGCTAACTTTTCCACCAACTACCTAAATTTAAACCAACTCCAGTGGTACCGGGGGATTTGGTACTTGGTCTCCTTGTAAAAAAAAAAAACAATTTGTTCAGGAAGAATTACACAAGGTTTGTAAGGAAAACGAGCGCGTAGATCTCCTTGCAGCCCTATTTCAAAATATGTTCCGTGAATTCTGCAATATATATATGTAGAAGCTCTATGAATTAAAATTTGAGCACGAACCAGCACTAACTTCCATACAACTTTCCGTGCCAATTTTATTTACGCAATTTTTTTCTAATTCCGCTTCCTATAAAATAGAAACAAAACCTTTTTTTATATTCTTTCTCTTCATTACTGCCATTGTAATTGCTCAGCGTGTTGGCTGCGCAAAGCAATCTAAAATATTTGCAAATCACTCCATTCAAGCAAAAAATTCCAAGCCTTTTGCCTTTATTGCTTATTTAGTTGCTTAATCAGTCTTTGTGGCTAAATAACTTTTTGATTGGAAATTGAGTAACCATTGAACCACTTACCTAAATGTGCTTATGAAAGGCGGTCTAATCTAAACTTCTACACGTACTCAGGTGTGCAATAAAAATTTAAACAATTGCATGCCATGCCTGCTCACCAACCAACACGCAGATAGCCTAACAGGGAGTAATGAGCTGCCCCCATATGAACGGAGGCTTATACATATTAAACACTGTGTCTATAAGGAGCCCTCATTGTAGCGGCTGCCTGGCTCATAGCCTTTTCCGTATGAAAAAATGTACTGCAAGAACGTGTGCAAAGCCAGATCTATTTTGTTTTTATTAGAATGGCCATAATCGACTAAAAATACTGGTACCACAAGCGGCAATACTAAAACAAATTTTTATACCCGAGCGCACTTGTGCATAAGGGTATCTTAATTTTGTTCACATAACGGTTGTTTGTAACAGCCAAAACGAATCGAGATAGATATACAAATGTATACATAAATGCTCAGAATGAATAGAGAAATCGATTAAGCCATGTCTGTCTGTCCGTCCGTCTGTACGTCTGTCCGTCCGTCCGTGTACACGATAACTCGAGCAAAACTTGAGATATCTCAACGAAATTTCGTATGTAGGTTTCTGTTAATCCAAGTTAGGTTGGTATTGAAAATGGGCGAAATCGGACTGTAACCACGCCCTCTTCCCATATAACGGTAATTTCCAGAAATACGAAAACTGCGATATTTTAGTAACTACTGAAGATAATTTACTCAAAATTGATATTTACAACAATTTTTAGACGAAAAATAAGAATATTATACATTTTTGGAAAATGCGCGTAGCCACGCCCACTTATGGTTACATGTCCATATCTTGGTAACCGCTGCACCAATTTCTTCCAAACTGAGCACGGATTGAGCCGGGGTTACCATCTAGCGGTAGGTTTCGGAAAGGTGAAAAAACACATATATGTAATCCTTGCGCCGGGTATTTAATGTTCGGCTCCACCCGAACTTAGACTTTCTTACTTGTTTTAATTTATTTTAAGTTTATAAGCGCATATTGAAATGCAACTACTGGCCGTTTTCAACGACGACAGCAGCTATGCACCACCACCACCACTAACCAACACCATCATCATCGTCATCATCGCACCTTCATTTTCTAATTTAATGCAATTTCACGTCAACACAGCAACATTAATTTTGCCCATCATAAATCATGAAAAAGCCATGAAAGCTAGCAAAATAGTTTAAGCGCGAAAAAATTAAAACAAAACAAAACAAAGCAATGCAAGCGTGTTACAGATGAAGTAGTTACTTGCTTGCAATTTGAGAGAATGTCGGCATGCAGGTATGGTGGTAAAAATGTTTACATACATGTATGTATGTTTGCAGCTATGTGTGTTGCTATCTACTGGTGACTTGTCTCAACATTGCGGTACGTAGCCGCGTGCTCAGTCTTAAATCAATGCTGTCCGCTGTCCATTAGCGAGCCACTGATGATGGAAATTGGACAGGTACTAAGTCAGTGCCGTTGTACATAGCTTTACCGAGACCGAGGCGGTCTGATCACGGAATGTAATACACGCCACACGGCATCGCCAAAGAAATGCGGCCTGCATTGAGTGTTATTTGTAATTGCTGCATAAAATATAAAATCTAAGATTCTGTGAACATTTAAGAGTTCATTATAATTAAGGCAGTTCCAACATCCCCCAAATGCTCACAAACACCCTCTAATACTAAGGGAATACCCAAAATTTTACAGCAGCTGCTTAAAATATACGTTTTGTATATTCCCAAAATTGCACTCACATTTGTGCGCACACCTCTAGGGAGGGAAAGGACGGTGACACCAAAAAGCAATACTTGGACCACCATTGAGAAGCGAATGAGCGCTTCACCCCAACAACCCTTGGCGACATTAACGTTAGGGTAGATACAGAGGAGTATTTCGTCCTACAGTCGGAAAATTTTGCATTCACGAGAATATATCTGGCAAAGAGAAGAGGCTTATCAACTTCACCACCGCGCAGAATATGGCAATGAGTAGTACCAGACACCAGCAGCGAAAGTTCTATAAAGGCACTGTGATGTCCCCTGACCAAAGAACAAAATACCCAGTTAATCAAAATTTGATAGGCGAAAGATAAGAGCTTTCTTGGCATGCGTTTCCAGCGTCGATCCAACATCGACTCAGATCACTACTACAGGTATGTGCTCATATTTCATGTCAGTTCTCTGTTGATTTCAACATGTAGTCTACAACGTTGCTACACTGCAGTCAGTTTTTAATGTCTGGCATTAGCTATGAGTCCATCTACCCTTTTCCAAACCATCCCGGCGCTTTTCCAGATCTCCATAAAGCGATATCTCTCCTGCTCTACGACTTCTTTTCGGTTTAAACAGGTATTTTCCGCAGATACACAGATTTCAAAGCCTTGTTGGGTATTCCGTCTGGCCCAGGGACTTTTCCGTATTTGATCTTCTTGTATGCAGACTCTAACTCGTTAACGGAGGTTCGCCTGCACCCTCTATGCAATTAAGATTATGCGCCAAATAGCGCTACGAAAGTTCGAGTTATGGATTACTTCCACCGATGCAGAATTATGAAATGCGGGCAGACGGGAGTGCGGCCCAAAAATACTATCACGAAATAAGGCAACAGTCAAACGTTTTACAGATGACCACATTTGATTAAGAACAAGCAAGACCGTAGATCAGTATATCGGCTTTGCTGTTAAAACTTAACCCAGAAGAGCAGGCCGAGCGCATAAATATATGTCAGTACCTGCTGTTAAGCGCACTTTGGTTAGATGCATATGAATACTGAAATCCCAGTATACTTTGCTCAATCTACAAGAATCCTACTACATGCGCCCATTATTATGGATTAAACCCTCTTTATATTGCTTATAAAGTCCAATCGATTATTCGATACGAAAGGCCGAAGCTCTTCGTAAACTAATTGATTGGGACTTGTCAGTGTGGCTTCAAACCCGAAAAAATTCCTTCGATAATCAAATCAGCTCACCTTTTCGTCAATTTCAGAGCTGCATTTGACAGCTCGAAAAGAAGATGCTTCTACGATACCATGTCTAATTTGTTAACCTCGCAAAATTAATATAGCTTTGAAGAGTGACGATGAGCACAACTTTCAGCTCCGTTCAAATTAGGAAGGACCACTCCGCGACGTTAGAGACCAAATGACTTCGTCGGCCTCAGCACTAGGAGAATGGCCTTTATCAGCTTATAGAAGGTAGCAACAGAGGTTGGTCTAGCAAGAAAAAGTACGTCCTACCAACACACATAGAGTCTTCGTATATTGGTACACAACTCACTGTTACCAACTATAGGATGACAGTAGATAGTAAAGTACTTTGTCTATTTACGATCCAGCATCAGCACCAACAATAAGGTGAGCCTGGCGATCAAGCAAAGGGTAACTCTTGTCAACGGGTGCTGCTTTAGGTTCGAAGGGAAATTGAAAAGCACAGGCCTTAATTTATGAACAAAAATTACATTATACAAATTGCTCATGATGTCCGTCCTTTGATGTTTATGGCGCATAAACGTAGGCGATTTCGATAAAACGATTCTTCGCAATAGCTATGATTCTTTTCACGTGAGCACCAGGAATGACAAACTGTACGAGCTCTTATGTTCACCCATGGATGATAATGTAAAAATATCCATCAATTTCGCGCCAAAGCAAAGATATTAAAGACACTCATAAACATAATGGAAAACCCAGGTTCAGAAGTACCTGTCAACACTCAAAAAAAAAACGTCTCTTAATTGGAGAAAAACAGCAATCAAAATGAAGAAAAATGGGAACGAAATAGCACTAAAGAAGTTTTATCCTCTTTTCATGCACAACATTTTTTCAAAATGATAGATTACATCCACGGTTTCATATTTTCGTGTACGTTTTTACACATTCCGAAGAAAAATTACTCATTCGGGAGAATTTTCGACCTAAAAGTAAGGAAAGTTTTTCCTTGATTCAGTGATGGATTTTCGATTCAGTGAACACTTGTATAAAACGATGCGGGGACCTATAATTCTATGAAATGCATTAAATCAATCATAAAGTGAATTTGGGATTTTTAATTAGTTAGGAATTTTTGTTTTTCAGCGACGATGTGAGATAGGGCCTTTCTATATTACGGTAAATATATGTAGTAACCAACTTTGCCAAACAGCGAAGAGATACGAAGAGCTATGTCTAAAAACATAGACACACGGCAGCATTGATCCGGAACAACTCGACAATTCGGAATCTCGTGAGTTAACCGCTGTTGATACGAATTAAGTCATGCAGATAATCCTAAAAATTAAGGCGTATAATGTATGTACAGAAGTAAGTAAACAAAGCAAGCAAATTTCACGGTAGCCGAATGGTGCATGCCGCTCTCTACAAATCAGTAGGACCCAGGTTCGATGCTCGGTGGGAGCGATTGCCAAACATTTTTTATTTATTTTAAATTTTATTTGATTTATAGATAGATTTAATTTTATTCCATTTTTCTTTGTTCTAAATAAAAGTATCGATTTAATCAATAAAAAAAAAAAACAATTTATGAAAGTTCTACTGGCCTTGGGACTCGAAACCATGATCTCGCGGTTGGATAATCCGCATAACTGCCGTCTTTTTGGGTACAAATTTGATCAGTTCAACTGCGCCGTTAATCCGAATCAACGTTGCCGTCTGTCTTTGCCATAAGTATTAATGTTATACAGCCCATTATATAGTTATGGAATAATGTGAAGCGGCTGTGCTCTTGTTCAGTTTTATCAATTTCATGAACTTAGAACCCTTGTATTTGGAAACTTTTGAGGATTAATGCTGCCCCTCAGTCGCATCCAAGTTTGTGGTTCTCCAATATTCCACGCGTATGTGTATCTTAGAGATGGATTCGATTTCGATTTGAAAAATACTAAATCGGCAATTAAGGTAGTGTCAAACCTGCTAACGCTTCTGACTCTTTATGCGCTGTAAGGTATTCCAATTTTTCGACAAATCGAACACTAGGTCGCGACTATTGGCCGCAACACCGACTGGTATTTGATAGAATGCTCCACTGCAATTAGCGTGCGATTGTGTTTGCGTTTGTTGATTATGATTTTTTCACTACTTTCTTATATCTTTAAAGTTTTTTTTACAACAAATTGCATGCCCTCGGTGCTAGGTGACCGCTAAATTACATTATGAACAAACAAAAAAAAAACTGGTTAGTATCAACATCAGCAGTAGCAACAAATGGGTAGACAAGTTTGTTTGTTATCGCCAGAGCTGCGCATGCGCGCATTTCATCAACAACAATGCTAGCGGCAATGGCAGCCATCGAACGCGCGTCATCATCATTAACGAAAGCAGTGAGTACAAAACCATGGTGCCAAGAACAACAACATCAACAGCAACAAGAAGGTGTGCAACAGCCAACAACAGCAACGTGACATGCAATACAATTGCTGTCAATCGCTTTTGTTCGCCTCAGGAATTTTGCAAAGGCGGATGCGGGCATATCCATCTGCCATTGCAAGTGTGCAGCAAGTACGCGTGTGTTGCATGCCACTACAAAAACAACAATAGCAATAACAATATTAACAGGTAATTGACAATGACGATGACGATAACGTTGACAAGGCAAAGGCATTGCTGACAGAAAATACATACATATGTATGTACTACTATGTAGCAATAGTGACGATGATGTTGAGCCGCACCCTTTTGCGTCAAGTGCCGCCGCATTAACTGGTTGTTAGGCATTTTGCGTTGCCATTAAAACTATTATTATTATTATTATTATTAGTAGAATATTTATTGTTGTTTTTACCAAATGTGTGTACCTACTACTTTCTAGGAGAGGCGGTGGCGTCGGGTACACATTTCCATTGCGGATGCGCGACAACGAACCAACGCGCCTGGTCGGTACTTACACGCACAAGCGCACACGTACGCATCCAAATATGCCAACAATGCAACACCAATAAATATGAAAATTAATAATTTACTACATATCTAGTATGTATTTATATATAAAAAAGAATAGCCCAATAAGGAACTATTTATGGAGTTGCTAGTGAATGACTAGACCGGAATTATGCATGCCGCGAAGAAAGTCGCTATGTCTTTGATGAAAAAATCACTACCGAGCGTGCAACTTGCAACACATTCCAAACATTCATAAATTATAAATATTTATATGCGACATAATGCGGCCGAGTACGAATATATAACACTGCATGTGTAACACCTAATTGGACCTGCTGCCATTAGGGGATTTCTTGATTGACCATATCAACTTATCAACACCTGAAGGGAAAACATGAAATAATGGAATAGTTATATAATTAAGAGTCATAAATATATATTGGTCTAGCAAAATTTATGCTAAATTATGCAAGTTCCAGACACTAGCCTTTTAAGGTAATCAATTAAGGAAAATATTTACGGTGAAGTGATCTATGTTTAATTTTTGTAACACGCTTTGATTAGTGTTCCGACGAAAATGGTGAAGTAAAATGAAGTGAAAAAAAACTCGAAACTGTTGTGGTCATTGTTGTGGCATGCGGAGAAGCCGACTGGTTGGTTAGTCCAACAGATGGAAAGCAAAATTTGTTATAATTACAATTGAAGCAACTTAGCAAAAATGTTCTGGACACTCGGCTGCTGTTAGATAACATTTAGTGGTATCTTCCTGTACCATCAAAACAGCAAGAAAAAAAAAATAAAATGGGTAGTCGATGTTATCAGGATTATTCACCGCATAGCACGCGTTCCTAAAGATCAGGCCACCGAACCAACACTTCAAGAGGTCATAAGGAACTCAAACAGCAGAACACCATAAAAGCATACACAGACGGCAGCGTTGATCCGGATCAACTCGTCAATTCGTGATTTTCTTGGAAATTAACTGCAGTTGATTCGAATTAAGTCTTATAAATTAATGTGGATAACAGGCAGTGTTCCGAAGGCAACACTGACTAAAACAGCCAGCTTTTGTATATAGTGAGCGAAAAATAAACGAAGCAAACTAAGCAAGAGAGTTCTACAGCCGCGATGCCAGGATGGGGAAAACTGCGCATCACAATTCGGTAGGCAAAAAGTTCGATCCTTGTACCGACCAATTTCCAATAAATAAATTTTAAAATTTCTATTTTTTTTATTTTTATTTTACTTATATATTTACTTTTTCTTTTGTTTTATTTTATCTTATACTAGCAATACTCGGCGTGCTTCACCGCACCTTAAAAGTATTATAGTATTGTTTAGTGCCCGTATTGTAATATTTCATTTATTTCATGCTTTTAATTGAATACAGTTTTCCAAACAGGTGGCAACCTTCCTCATAAATATTTTTGGCATTGAAATTTACTAAATCTCTAGAGTTTTGTACCCGAATTGCTATTTTTTAATTTATTTTATTAATTACATTAAATTGAAATTTTCAAACAGGCGGCAACCCTCCACAAAAATATTTTTGGCTGTAAGCCTTCTTAAAATTCCTGCTTTTGACAGCCATATTGAAATACAGCTCCCAGCTTTAACTAAGAGCACAGCATGTTTTGTAGTTAAACACTATCCGCTGTAGGAATAAAAACTACTAGTGAACCCACATGGCGTCAAAACGCCAAAATTTAATTACATTTTTTAAACAGGTAAAACCCTATTCAAAAACCTCTAAAAATATTCCTATTATTATGATTAATCTAAACCATTTCTCTGTGATGAGAGGTCTCACATGGTGTCGGTTTTCATTTCATCAAATTTCAAAACTCCCTGTAACTTCAAAAAATAAAACCTGTGCACATCTAAAGAGAATACCAGTTCTTTAATTTGAATTCTCATTTTGGAAATTCGAAATAACGGTGCAGATGTGATGACCTTTAAAAAAAAACATAGATGGCAACTCTAATTAAAAATATTATCAGCCTATAATAGTTTTCTAAAAACTCTTTCGTTTGACACTAATATTTCGATATTTCATTTATGTATCTTTCGTATAAGTAAAACAAATTCGACTTTTCAAACAGGTGGCAACCCATTTAAAAGTATTTTCAAACTAAAATCTTTCGCCTGGCATTTCTATATATATTTCAATTAACTGATGAATCAAGTTGAATTTAATTTTTTTACGCACATGGCAACTCTCCTAAGTACAGTTCAGAAATAAATTATTTTCAAACCCATTTCGATTGATATCCATCTTTTGACAATCCATTTAACTTCTTAAATAATTTGAGCTTAATTTTTTCAGCAAAAAAGAAAAACAAATGATCAGCTTAAAGATTTCTTAACACTCCTTCTATTGATAACCATATTTTAAAATTTCATGTAACTTATGTGTAATTAAACGAAATACCACTTTCAAAACAGGCGGCAACCCTCTTAAAAATTATTTTCCAACTAAAATTTCCTTAAATATTTTTCGTCTGACATTGTTATAAATATTTCATGTAACTGATGAATTAAGTGGAAATGTATTTTTTAAACACTTGGCAATCCACCTAAATATTGTTCTTAAATAAAGGATTTTAAACCCATTTCCATTGATAACCATCGGTTAGTAATTCATTTCACTTATTAAATAATTTTAGTTTAGCCCTTTAAACTGGGGCAACCCTCAAAAATATCAAAAGTGCTCTAAATTGTCAAACTAAGTATTTCTTGAAGCTCTTTTATTTGACATCCATCGTTAATATTTCATATAAAAACTACTTCAATTAGACTTCTCAAATAGGTGGTAACCCTATTCAAAATATTTTCAAACTACTACCTTCTTAAACCTCTTTTGTATGACACCCATATACCGATACCTTATTCACTTACCAAATTCGTTTAATTAAAATTGAATTATCTTTTTTTAACATGTGGCAACCCTCTTATACCTAGTTAAGTTATAAATCCTTTTCAAAACCGTTTCGATTGATACCCATATTTAGTAATTGATTTAACTTTTTAATTAATTTGAGCTTAATTTCTTAACAAGTGGCAACTTTTTTCGAAAAAGAAAAACCTTTTTGGACATCCACACCCTAGGCCCTTTAATTTGGTACCTCACTTTTTAAAATTTTCGAGTGACGAAAGCTGAACTAGAAGCACAAAATTTATGATATCAATTTGGTGACGAAAATTATACAAATTTTTTAACTGCCTTGGAAACGTAGGGAAAATCTTTTTTATTCATACGAATCGTTGCAAAAGTTCTGTTTTTTATTTTGTGTTTCTAGCAGTAGACGATATTTTGCTTATTTTGCGATATTTTTGATTTTCTGTACGTTTCAAAGGCAGTTAAAAAATGCGTACTATAATTTTCGTCACAAAATTGATTTCATAAATTTTGTGTTTCCAGTTCAGCTTTCGTTACTCGAAAATTTTTTCTCAAAGAGGTGTTTTATTTGATATCAATTATTTTGGGGTAGCAAATTTAAAATCGACGATGATACAAACAATAATCTAAATGTTTTATTTCTCTCAAATAAATTGCTGAAAATATTATCTAAACCTAAATTATGTATTCAAATCGATGTGTCCATTGAAACATATAATTTTTCGAATACAGAAGAAAGCGAAAGTTAATGATCAAGGATATGTATTCGAAAATTTTAAAAATAAAAAAAAAAATATGAGAAATGATAAAAACTTATCAACTTGGTACCAACTTTGGATACAATAAACAACTGCATTCGTCTGATTGTCTCGTAGTTTATTTGTATAGGTTAATTTTTAACCATTTGACCCTTTTTAGAGCGACATTTTTTCAATTTGAATAGCAATATCTCCACAACAAGAGTTTTCCCAGATATAAGCTATATACTAGATGAAAGCTAAGGTTTTGGGCTAGACTTGTGGAAACCTAGAATAAAATCGACTGACCAATTTTTGTGAAAATGCCCGAAATGTACATTTTCAGCAGCCCGATTTTTATTTTTGTAGGAGATAACGTTATGACATATTTATATTTTATAAACACAAAATATAGCGTTAGATAGCTTGTTTGAAGACCCTTCTACTGATATCCACATCAATGACATGGACTGAGTAGTGCGGCCTCAGTGGTAGTTTAAAAAATTGCCTTTTTTCGAATTTCAGGCAGCAGCCACGCCCACAAAGGCATACGAATCAAGACATCCTGGAACAAAACCTTCTTAGTTTTTTTGTAGTTTAATTCCAGAAAGTTTGAAAAAAAAAAAAATTAAATGAAGGTACGTACAGACACCACATACATACCAAAGCATCTCGTAGTGGAGACAAGAGCCAAAACACATTTACCTCTATAGCTTTCCAACTAGTAGCCGGAACATAATATATAAGGCATCGTTTGAAAGGTATTGGCCTATAGAATAACACTACATATGTTGGGTGTACCCACATGCCCCCTTAAACCGGCAAAAGCAAAAAAACGGCAGGAACGTAAAAGGGGATGCGAGAGCGAAGAGTTCTGAGAGGCACATTAAAGGTAACCTGCTCAAGAGGAAATGGGCAGTCAATGGAGCCAGAGATAAGATCGAAGACGAATAAGAGTAATTGGGTTCGCCTTCTATTTTTCAACGATAGCTAAGTTATTAGTTTACACCGGGAGTAATATGAAGGAATCGGATCTGAGAAGTTAAGAGAAGCGAGGGCAAATCGAATAAACAACTTTTCAACTCGCTCAATCCTAGAAGCGTGACAATTATAAATAGGGCTCCATATAATAGAGGCATACTCAAGTTTAGATCGCACTAAGGAATTAAATAATGCTTTACGAGTGTAAGGGTCTCTAAAATCCTTAGCATATCTACGAATAAATGCTAAATTACTATAAACTTTTGGAAGTAAATGACAAATATGATTTATAAATGAAAAGTTCGAGTCAAACACAACACCAAGATCAACAAATTCACTAACAGAGGTAAGCTGATGGTTTACGAGTTAGTAATTTGAAGTAAGGATATTTTGAGATTTAGATAAGGTCATCTTAAAGCACTTTTTTTTACATTCAAAGACAGTTTATTATATTCACAACAATTTAAAAGACGATATAAATCTTCCTGAAGAAAGAGAACATCAGATGAGAAGGTTATTCTACGAAAGAGTTTTAAATCATCGGCATACAATAAAAAACTGGAGTGTTTGAAACAGGAGCTAATATCGTTTGTAAACAAGGCAAACAATAAGGGGCCAAGAATGCTACCCTGGGGTACACCTGATGTTACAACAAAGGGATTACATTTACAATCATCGATATATACAGACAGAATCCTATTTGTAAGGTAAGACTTTAACCAAGGAAATTAGAGTGAACACCAATGCACTCCAACTTGTGTAGCAATATTAGGTGTGGCACCTTATCGAAGGCTTTAGAAAAGTCCGTATAAATGGTGTCTACCTGCGAGCCATCTTTGAAGGAAGAAACACAAAATTCTGAAAAAGAAGCTAAATCAGTGACCGTTGAACGACCAGCTACAAAACTATGTTGGTGGAGCCAATCATTCTTTTGGCAAGAAAAGAGAGTTTAACTTTTTCGAATAGCTTTGAGCAGACAGACAGTTTCGAAATAGGCCTATAATTTGTGATATTATTTCTATTTCCAGATTTAAAGACTGGGATTATAGAGGCAAATTTCCATCCGTTAATACATAATCAAGTCGAAAGTGATAGGTTGAATATATGACACAAAGGAATACATAATGACAGACTACATCGTTTAACGAATTGGGCACAGAAACCATCAGAATCACATTTCAATGTCAGAGTTAGGGTACACATGGCGTAAGTAATGTCAGATGTCGAGACAATCATCGAGCCAAGATCTAGGCGTTGAGTCGGCCAGTAATTTGGCGGTAGATTTATAGAATCGCTCTCCTAACTTCTTAGCCTAATTTTAATCCATTAAGCCACTCTTTTTTATTTATATTAGCATCGCCGAATGTCCGAATGTTTCTACATAAATTTCGTATTCTCTTCCTCCAAGGGACTTTTTAGTCAATAGTTTTCTACATGACTAGGACTTCTGGATGATTGCGGAGTATATTCCATAGGCGACGTACGTCGCGCGCTTCATGTTACATTTTGCTATAACTTGCATTAGTTAAGCCCGAGAAGTTTCTTTTGGTAGCAATAACAACGTTTGATTGATATGTCTCTGATCTTAAACTGCCGATAATCGATTGAAGTAAAAGGAATAAAATTGTAACTTTAGAACGACAGCAGAATAACAAAGAGAATAATCTTAAATAAAGGCAAACATACACAGATGCAGTAAATTTAATCAACAATCAGAACTAGTACACCTACATACATGCTTGCATATAAATAGATGTATGTATATAATATGCAGTTACATATGTATTTCGAACACCGATCAGTCAAAGGTAAGTTATTTGTTGCGGCACTCAAACGACCATTTACTCAACCAACCAATCAACCATGGAGCCAGAGCTGGATATCTAGCTAGCCAACCAGTAAACCAGTGGTGAACCCACTTTATAATCACAAGCGATTGCCACAAAAGCCGCAAAGCACTTTTTGCATTGCTAGTTGCACTAGCATTATTGTTGCTACGGCCAACATCCAACATCGTCATCCTCAAGTGTCACCAGTAACACATTCCATGCAACATTTTCACAATGCCACAGTGGCATTGAAAGATTGCCAGCCAGCGAGGTAATAATATTGCCATCAATTCCATGGCACTTTTTGCTTTGCCACAAAGCGTTAATGAAGTGTTAACAATGTTAGAGTGCAAAGCAAAGTCATTATAGTATGTTGGCAATTGTCATGTGTTGCTAGCAAATTACTAACAAACAATGCGAATACTTTTTTTTTTGTTTCCTGTGCACTTCACAATTACCTCTTTATTTATATTAATATATTTGTTTTTGTTCTATATTATCTTTTTTTATTTATCTTAATTTATTTTATATACATAAATACATATTTTCATTTGTTTTATTTTACTTATTTCTTGTAAATTTTTATATTTACCGGCTTCTTATCAGCACTTGACATTTTATTCGAACACGCGCTACGTCACTAATTAAATAATAGATATCTTCAAGTCATTAAAAAAATTAAAAAAGAAATCCCCGGTTGCCATCCTCCAATCCATTTAAATGCCCTTAATTCATTTAGAATTTAAATTTAAAATTTCAAGTGCATTTTTATCTAATCTTTAATGTTTGTATAAACGTCAGCGATTAGCTCTCACACCACCACATGGGGCTTATTTACGACTGACGTGCACAATAACAACAAATCTATACATATTTATATTTATTTACTACAGCATGCATACTAACATACATACATACATGTATATTTACCTACATTACCACATTGCAGAGGGCCAGCGCTTTCGCAGCATAAAACTTACTTTTTATAAATTTTATAATTTTTTTATTGTATCTCTAAATTTATGGAAACCAATTAAGAGTATTTTTTCGTCTTATGTTAATTTATTCATGTAAGTAGCAATGCTTTTTGCTGTTTTCTTCTGTTTCTTTACCTATAAGTAGTTCGTGCCATTTTGCTCCGTGGTTTGCTTGCATTTCGGTAGTAGTATGTCAGCAAGCAGTCGTGGCCGAGCGGTTAAGGCGTCTGACTAGAAATCAGATTCCCTCTGGGAGCGTAGGTTCGAATCCTACCGACTGCGAAGGAAGTCAACTTTTTTTGCGATCATTTTTTTTCGTTTTATTCCAAATTTGTTTAGAAATACAAGTAAAAAATTTCATTTAGCTTTTGTTTTCTTACGGTTGAGTTTCCATGCAACAATAAAATAATAAAAAAAAATATAAAAAATTTTATTTCACCCATTTCTTCAAAGTATACGCAATTTTTTCATGATTGCCAAAATTAAAAGTGTTCTTGGTTCCACTTCACTAACAAACGGTCACCGAGTGAGTTAAAAAATTAAAAAGTGGTCTCCTAAACTTATAACTGGGCGATTTGTAGCTTCTGAATGAGCTTTTAACTAAAAAAAAACTATCCGAAGCCTGCCAGTTGCCCCACATACTTTTCTTCCAAATCAGGATGCCAAATATTTCCGTGTTCAAGGAATTATTTTCTTCCGGGAACTTTTCGACGAGTGGACTTTCCACAACATGGTTCTTGCTGTAGCCATACATTTTTTTCGAATATCTTATTCAATTGATCGCCGAAGTACATAACTCTGCCTCTTCTCCGAAAGACGTCTCAGCATGTGTTTGTATTGTTCTAGTCTAGTAGTTAGAGGAGGTAATCTTACTAATATTATAAATGTGACAGTGTGGATGTTTGGGAAACCATCACGCGGAAACGACTGAACGGATTTGCATGGAATTTTGTACAGAGATAGCTTATGGGCCAGATTGGACAATAGGCTTCTTTTTTTAAGAGTTGCCACCTGTTAAAAAAGTTTAATTTATTTAATATGAGAGAATTACTGAACGGATTTGCATCAAAATTGGGCCACAGATAGCTTATGACCTAGATTGGAGAATAGGCTACTTTTCTTAAGAGTTGCTACCTGTTAAAAAAGTTTAATGAAATTAATACGCGGAAACGACTGAACGGATTTGCATCAAAATTAGCCCACAGATAGCTTATGACCTAGATTGGAAAATAGGCTACTTTTTTTTAAGAGTTTCCACCTGTTAGGAAAGTTTAACTTAATTAATATGCGGAAATGACTGAACTGATTTGAGTGAAAGTTTTCACACACATAGCTTATGACCTAGATTGGAAAATAGGCTACGTTTTTTAAGAATTACCACCTGTTTGAAAATGAAATTTTGTCCACAGATGGTTTATGACCTGGATTGAAAAATTGGCTACTTCCTTAACCGGTTTCCCGATCAGAACGAAATTTGGTACACTTACTACGGATTTCGCAAGGATGGTCTTAGACTGAAAGTAATTCCGATAACTTAAGGCCCCTCCCATACAAATTGGAATTTTCGTATTACATACATATCTCTGGAAGTATTTGTGGGAGAGATCTGGAACTTGATATAGAGATATGTATGTGAAATCAATGTTGGCACTAATCGATTGATTTTTAATCAATTAGTTAATTCGATTAAATTCAATCTTATTACAGTTTATCATTATTAATTTTAATCTGACTAAACAGTTAATTGTAACCGCGATTAAAAAAAATAATTTTGAATCATTAACTCTTAATTTGATTGAGGTTTGGTGATTACACAAAGCAAGTTAATCGTACAGTTGATTACGATTAATTAAATTTAATCGTCAAACGCGATTAACATTTTAATCGTTAATTTTTAAACGTTAATCAGATTAACATTTTGCCAACACTGTGTGAAAACATATTCATACTCACGGAGAAAAATTGACGTTTTTTTAAAAGAGGCGTAGCACCTCCCATACTGACTGAAAGTTTCATATTGCATATCTCTTCAAATGTTTGGGGTAAAGTACTCAAGCTTGGTATGGAAATACATATGTATGTATGTATGTGAAACTAATCCCATACTCATGGAAAAAAATTAGAGTTATGGGAAAAGGTGGTGTGGCAACTCCCATGCAAATTGATTTTTCTATGCTGGATATCTCTGGAGGTGTTTATTGCAGAGGACCGGAACTTGGCACCGAGATGTGTATACAAAATTAATTCCATACTCATGGAGAAAAATTTGCGTTATTCGAAAAAATGGCATTGTACCCCCGTACAAATTTACTATTTTATACTGCATTATTTAAAAAGATATGGTAATGAGTGCCATGAAGTAGACTTAAAAGAGAACAAAGATGAATTAAAAGTGCAATTAAAAAGACTTACATTAAAACGCATACATCCTTTTATACATAAGTTGCACCTGTATATTTTTACAGTTCTCTGCAACATTTTGTTGATTCCCATATCGTCGCTTGAACAAATGATTGTCGTATGTTACTTTTGACGACTTTTGGGAAATCGCGATTGAAGTTTAAAGTCTCTTTTCTTGAAAACGTCACAGTATAATTCTTTGAAAATTAGATATGTGTTGTTTCTAGCTTAATTATTATTAATTAATTAATTGGGATTTATTATTAAAAAAAAAAATACACTAACTTGCTAACTTTATTTACTCATACTTTGTCGACATGCGACAAATTACTAGCAAAATATCGAGCCCTAACCGCCAAAATAACGTAAGCGACATTTTTTTCAAAATTTTCTTTTTGATGCAGAAATGTATCTAGATGCTCTAGGAATATTTCTGCATCAAAAATAAAATTTTGAAAAAAAATGTCGCTTACGTTATTTTGGCGGTTAGGGCTCGATATAACACATATCATATGGCGGAAAACTTTAATTTCAGTTTTATTTGAACATCAAAATATATTAAAGTATATATAAGACAAGTCATCTTTAAGCAAAAAACAAAACCGACTTCAATTTTCATATAAAAATTTAAGAGTACCGTTAAATTCTCCATGATCCAATGTTGGGGTCTAAATCAAATTAGTTACCAACATTCCCTTAAAAATATGTATATTATAGTAATCGGTTAACGTGGTCCAAAGTTATGCGGTAACAAATATAAAAAAAAAATTTAAAAAAATATTCCGACGAAGTGATAACCTCCTCCTTTTTTTTAAATCGGATAAAAATAGTTTTTACAAAGTACTATATAAGAATTCAATTCAGCTTCAGGAGAAAAAAAGACAGTATGTATTATAAGAACAATAGTACCTTAATATAGAAAGGCCCTATCTAAAATTTTAGTTTATTTGCAAAATGATTGAAAACTTAACACAACACTCGATTCTTTGATTGGGAATTTCTTTAAAATGCTGTTTTTAATTGGGGCTGTTTTTAATTAAGTAAATGCTGTAGTAGTTGTTTTTGCATTGCATTAAGTTTTCAGTGAGTAATCTACCGACATTTTTACAAAGCAGGATTTTCAAAGAAAATGAGATAGGGCCTTTCTCTATTAAGGTAACGATATGTACATATGGGTGGCCCCTATTTCGCAAAAAGAGCTCGGATTCTCGGTCTCACACCCTAGAAATGTGTGAATAGCCTAAAGACTAAACTATACCAAGTTTTAGGTCAATCGAAAACGAGGTGGCTTAAAGCGCTCAAAGTTTCCCATGTATTCTATATGGCGAAAAAACTGCTTTTCGTAGAAATTGTATAGAATCCTTGAAAAGCAATATTTTTCAATCGGCAAACTCTTCTTCTCTTCAACTGATAAAGCCATTTGAAAGATCTTGATGAGTTTAGTATAACTGCATTATTAACTGAATTTGGCCCAATTTTCACATACGACAATCATTTGTTCAGGTGAAGTTCACTGCTGCTTTCAACATTTCCGATGGAACTGTTCTTAGTGGAGCACTAAACAGAGGTTTTTATTTGAATTTTTAATGACCATAAAAACCCTTAGAAACTTTCAAAACACGACTCATTTATGCTTGCCTCAGAGTATGGAGACTGCATAGAAATGCCAATTAGGATGGTCTATTGAAGTGACGCGCTAAAAAGGAAATACATTAATTAAAAAATCATGCAAAAATCTGTAACGTAACGCCATAGAAAAATGCAAGCTACATACATATGTATGTTTGTAAGTATGTACATATCTGTACAACTATAAGAATAAGCACATGCAAATATACAAATGTATATCTGCGTATAGAATAACTATTTGCTAAGTTCTGCTCTGGGGACTGTTGACATAGAAAGTGTTACATTTGCGCTACATTGCACACTTTTGGGGGCCCAGCTGAACGAATTTTAAAGGCGAAAAAAACATACATAAATGAATGAAAACTAGTCAGTAGTGATGCAAGCAAAACTCACTTCATAACTGAGTGCATACAAGACTCAACAAATAGAGTGTGGGGTGCCAACTGTGAATACACAAGCTTCGAGTTCACCCTTTCGCTACCGTAAGCCTATAGTTAAAAATTGACTTGTTTCTTGAGGTCGGTAGAAAAAAAAACTAATTTTTTTAAGAACAAATAAGGAGAAAGTTATTTTTACAACTCAATGTCCTCAAAATCTGCAAGCACTAAATTTTACGCAAAAAATTTTTTGTTCTATGAAATAACTATTTTCTGAAAAAAAAAAATTCTTAAATATAAGGAACACAATTCAATTTCCTCAAAATTGTTTCCATAAATTTTTGGTTACCTACATATTTTTTTCCTGTTTGAATAATTATTTCTGCTTTTGGCAAAAACATTTTGCTTCTCATAAATTTTTTTCTAAACAAATATTCTTACAAAAAGATGATTTAAAGTAAAAATTTCACAAAAAAATATTTTTCCCCTAAAATTCCGTTTTAAAAGGTATTTTTTAAAATTATTTTTCCTTAAAGTTTGTTTCTTAATGTTTCTTTTCTAATAATTTTTCCAAACGAAAATGTTTTAAAAAATTGATTGTTTCCTTTAACTCATATTTCTTCAAAAACTATTATTTTTCTAACTCATGGTATTTTTTTAAATTTTGATAAAAATATCTATTTAATCTTTTCAAAATTTTTTTCATAAAAATAACTAAATATACACATTATTAAAAACATAAACAGTTTTCTTATGAACCGATAATCTCTTTGGAGAGCATGTTTCCCTTGGTCATTTAAGGGTTAAAACCAAAAAAGAATAGGCATCTTCACGAGGGTGGTTCTACAATGATTTGACAAGCAATTACTTGGTACCATGCTTTCAAATTACATAGGTTGCATACATACTTAAATTAATGGCAAAAATGGAAGAACTAACAGTCGATCATCTTCGATGAGAATCATAAAGAGAAGTAGAAAAAATACGAAAAATAGTTATTATGACGTTAGTTATCGTTAGTTATCGACTGGACACCTTTGGGTGAACAACAAAACCAAGGCCGCCTACGAACAGGATGTGGTAGGACCAAGTGCAGCATGAAATATCTGTCTGTCTATACGGGGTTGTGTGATTAAATAACCTGTGCAAGGTGGCAGCCGAGAGAAACAAGTGGCGAAGTTTTTTACTCTCGGTCCTAACCGATAAGATATCTGAGATTCTTATTCGGATTCGAACAAGTTCAGCGTAGTGAGTTTTCTTAGCTGTCAGGTGGCTATGAAGGTAATCTCAGCGTTCCTTTTGTATTTCATTTCATCAGGAAATTCAAAGATTCTGGGCCGCCTAGGGCCTCCTACCGCTCCCTAGTATTTACAGGGTGCTGTGTATAAATACCCTTTCAGAAATGTAAATTCTCGAAAAAGACAAACCAACAAATACGGTTGAAAATGTTTTTTCGCCAGCTCTTTGGATACTTCGTTGCCTTCGCATGCGCGAATAACAAATCACTAAGAACTCCACCGGACACACAGTCCTCCTATCACTCGTGTTTGACCTCACTGCCAACTGAAGTTGGCAATTATAGATCAAGTTAAGAAAACCTGTTTATCAAGCTTTCCCTTTCCGTTTAGGTATTCGTTTCAGTTTTCGCGCCAGTAAATTTTTATTTAAGAATCTTTAAATTTATTTTCACCACCCTAGCATATCCGTAAGCACGAATTCTCGGTACGAAATAAGAGCGGCTGCATAATGTATGAACAGCCGTAAAGTGGCCGTGAGCAAACGTTTGCACTACTGCACTTGTGAGTCATTAAGAATAAGAAACTCAAGTGAAATTTTGCAGATTTTTTCGTTATTGCTTTGTGTTATTTTAGAATTTTCTGATACCCGGATATTTTTCATTTCATTTTCAGTAACTATTCTCACACGAGCAGTTTTTAATAACTTGTTATGCAGTGTTCTTTTTCCAAACTCTTTTGAATTTCTGAATTTTATGGCCAACACGTGTGGTGTGGCTTTCTTTTCGCATGCCACTGACAAAAAATGCACCCAAGTTTAAATATTCTTTTGCACACAAAAATTCACGCTTAGTGCATTTCACTTGTTTATTTATTTAATTTTATTTAATATTTTTTCCCCATTCAAGCACTTTCAACCACTTGTACGAAATATTGTAATTGGGTAACATGACTTGGTCAAGAGGTGTACGCTACACTCTACATACATACATACAGGCACTTACTACACTTATGGGTATATTCTACAAGAGTAAGAAAGTATGTAGGTTACGGTGGTCCTTAAAATATTAACATATAAATTTTGTATGTGTTATATGTAAAAAAAAGACATCCACGAAAATATAAAAATTATAATATTTTTTTTTGTCGCGAAAATTCGACAAAATTTGATATGTCGTTTAATTGTCTTTCTAGCGAGGTACTAATTGGTATTGATCGAACTTATCAGTTTAATTATAAATGGAAATCATATCCCGGTAAACACAAGTACCAGGTTGACCGAGCTTTGTTGGAAATGCAAGGTTTGGGTAGTTAGATAGATTTTAAAAATAATATTTTGGAAAAAATGACTTTTGATATCATATGAAAAAAATAAAAAAATAAAAATATCATATGAAAAAAATCTAAAAATAATTTATTTAATAAATTAAATTAAAATTGAAAATTAGGTAGCAACCCTATTTAAAAATACGTTGGAATGAAAAGTACATATATTGAGCGTATACAAAAAATGCTTATTGATTTTAACAAAATACATTGTTGTAACTATTAAGAAAAACGTGTAATCCTCATCGCAAATATCTTCGTACTTATGTTCTAAAAAATACCTTTCATTGTATACCCATAAATCGAAAATTAGCGGCAACCTTTCTCTAATATCCTACGGGATAACAGTTAGTAAAAAAGCTTAAGGGCCTTCTTTAGTATTCATGAATAGTAATATTGAACCCTTATTTTATAAACAAAAAATAAAATAAATGTGGGACTCAAAATAGGTGGCAATTCTATCCAAAAATATTTATGGTTTGAGTATTTTTAAAACACATTTCATTTGATTCCCATATTATGATGTTGTATTTAATTTTCCAACTAATTTCGAATAGGTGGCAACCTTTAACGAGTATGCTCGGAGGTAATACCTGTCTAAATAATTTTATAATGCAAAACATTATCTGTATAAAATATTTCATTTAAATCGTTAAATCATTTAAATCGTCCGATAAACTTATGGATAAATATATACATATATACAAAAATTGCTCGTTTAATGTATTAAGATAATGCAATTATCTAAAAAAAAATGCTGAAAGAAAATATTAAAAAAATGCGTTTCGAGTTCAGGAGGTTCATACTAACTCTCCCCTATACATAAGTTCCTTGTTATTTTTTTTAAGATAATTATTTGTAAGCCTGTGTTATAAAACTTGGAAAAAAATTAAAAAAAGCCGTATTTATTCCAAAAAAAACTTAGACAAATAACAGTCTTTTGAGCTCAATACTGCATGGTGAATCCAATTGGCGCTGACTTTGATTTTATATGAATAGTTTTCAATAACATGTCAAGTTTATCCGACTAAAAGTTTTTTTAGCCCTAGCATCGACCTCTAAAAATTATTTTAAAATATTGAAATTTTCTGATATGTCTTTATTTGGTACGGAGAATAAAACAATATTTAGATGTTGATAATATAGGGATCATCCTAATGTTGGTACATATAATGGAAAGTGTATGCACTCATTGAAGCTTAGGTGTGCGTAGATATGTATATGTGCCCCACAGCCAAACAGGGAGAATAATCTTAAACTATCAAATCTGTACTAAGCTAGTGGTAACTAGTCTGTAACTATTTGGAAAGAATGTGTTTTAATCCATTTGTAGGATCTAAGAAACATTTGAGTTCATTTCTGATTGATCCCACTGAGGTTTTGTTTATCACAAAACCTTATTTTTATATAAATCCTTTCTACAACGTTAAAACAGCATTTTAGGCGCATTTCACCCACATTTAACCCGACCATCATCGGCCTTCTCCCTATCTTCTTTCTAGAAAACACCAACTACTAACGTTGTAAAAAATACCGAATCATTAAATACCAGCCAATTTCCCTACAGGGTTTATTCAAAGCTCGCTGTGGGCATTGCCTCCTTTTTATTTACTTTGCTGCTGCACTTAAGGCATGAATATACTACATATTTTTTCTTAATTTTCTCTTCTTTATTTGCCTTACATTACTCGCCTTGCAATTCTTTACTTTTGTTTGCGTGCACACACACACACACACACACACACACACACACACACACATTATGAACAAAGCTGCGCGAATTGCTGGTGAATTGCTTCAGTTGAATTGGAATATGCATTTGCTGCACCACATCGCAAAATGAAAGTAGTAAACAAAAATAAAATAAAGGTACGCTTTCGCGTCAAGTATTTTGCTTGAACTAAATTTACGACGTGTTTACGATGTTCAAAATTATAGGTTTCACACTAATGTACCGCAACAACGCAAGCTGGTGCGAGGGGACACTATGTAAATACTATTTATTTAGTTGGCAATGCAGCAATGCAATTGCCCAGTTGATGAAATTTAATGGCAATGCAAATGGTATTGTAATTTAGCATAGACGTTCGTAATGAAGCTGCGTGCTGGAAAAGGGTGGAATGGCAAAAATATGGGCAACAAATTGCAATTTGCCGATTTCTAATGAATGAAAGTTGCATTAGTTGCCGCCATTACACGAAGGAGCAATTCAAAGCAATTGTCTTCTTCTTCTTCTTCTTCTTCTTCTACTTCTTCTTCTTCTTCTACTTCTTCTTCTTCTTCTTCTTCTTTATTTATTGGCGCTGTAACCGCCTAAGCGATTTTGGCCGAGTCCAAAATAGCACACTAACTGACGCCAATTGGAAATGCCAAGTGCACCCAAGTCCTTCTCCACCTGGTCTTTCCAACGCAGATGAGGCCTTCCTCTTCCTCTGTTACCAGCATCGTGGGCCGCGTTGAATATTTTCAGAGCCGAAGCGTTTTTGTCCATTCGAACGACATGGCCAAGCCAGCGGAGCCGCTGAATTTTAATTCGCTGCACTACGCCTATATCGTTGTAAAGCTCATACAGCTCATCGTTAAATCGCCTGCGATATTCGCCATCACCAACGCTTAAAGGTCCGTAAATCTTTCGCAGAATCGTTCTCTCGAAAACTCCAAGAGCCGCCTCATCAGATGCTTGCAATGTTCGTGTCTCCGCGCCATACACCAGCACAGGCATGATGAGTGACTTATAGAGTGTGATCTTTGTACGACGAGAGAGGACTTTACTTCTCAATTGGCTACTCAGTCCGTTCCCTACCAAACGAAGTCGTCTACTTTTTCAAACTTGTAACTGTCAACAGTGACGTGGGTGCCAAGACGCGTATGCGCTGACTGTTTGTGTGATGACAGGAGATACTCCGTTTTGTTCTCGTTCACAACCAGACCCATTGGTTTTGCTTTTCTATCTAATCCCGAGAAGGCAAAACAGACGTAGCCCTTTTATTTACCGATAATATCGATGTCGTCGGCATACGCCAGCAATTGTACGCTCTTGTAAAGTATTGTGCCTGAACGGTTCAGTTCTGCGACTCTTATTATCTTCTCCAACATCAGATTAAAGAAATCACACGAGAGGGAGTCACCTTGTCTGAAACCTCGTTTGGTATCAAATGGCTCGGAGAGGCCTTCCCTTCTGACGGAGCTGGTGGTATTGCTCAACGTCATTTTACACAGCCGTATTAGTTTCACGGCGATACCAAATTCAGACATCACGGCATAAAGACAACTTCTCTTCGTGCTGTCGAAAGCGCCTTTGAAATCGACAAATAGATGGTGTGTGTCGATCCTATTCTCGCGGGTCTTTTCCAAGATTTGGCTTATTATGAATACCTGATCTATGGATATGAATTGTTTTAAGGTATTCAAAAATACAAGTTGTCGTATCTTAAAACATAGAAAAATGCATTAGTGGTTGCATGTGAATGAGTAAAAATACATTTCTAGTTTAGCCAGATATAAAATAAATAGCTTCTGTTGGACCATTACTATTATGATTTATTGACATCCACCCCGCAGCTGTCGGATATGCGATACTCAGCAAACTATCTAAGGCTTTCTTTGCATATGTATGGGCTTTCTGGGTCTGAATCAACGTCGATCTTGAGATAGGACGGTTTGAGTCGCGGTAGACTAGTCAAGGCCATTCGACATGGTTAACGATATGGACGTCAATCGGCAGCTGGATTCCGAAATTATAAGTTCCAGTAGCGTAGATTTAAAAAAAATCTCCAAAGACGGCGTAAAACTCCACCCAAATCTGTTTAAACTCTGCGTGGGTAAACTCCTTTCGCTGAAGGCGCGATAAACTATGTGAGCTATGCAGGCGATTGCAAAATAATGTTGACAGACCAAAACATCGACAACCTTTTCTGATAAAATAACTACTTATCTCTCCGATCTTCCAGTTTCTTGTCTGCGTTTATCTCTTCAACATTTCTACCCGGAAATCCACCGTCACACTCTCTATAACCTGGACCAAGAACGTGCCTGTCTAAAACCCAAAAATAGCAACTGAAAGCCACTCCAAGATCTTAGGAGTCACACTCGTTTACTTTTCTTCTTCTCAGCATCTACCACCGCCGCTTGCAATCAACTATGTACGTGCCAGGAATAAGTTCTCAAGCAGTTATTCGTGGTAACCCGCTCAACAGCGCTCCGCTTCGTAATTATCGCCCTTTCCCTACGCGTGACACAGCACGTATACGACTTGAACCAAAGACGAGCCGTAACACACGCGACGACAACATCGTTGAAGAAGCATTACCTCCGAGAGAGACCTCAAAGTATATCACTCAGCATGTTGGCAAGGTCCCCATACACCCAGCACCTCTTCGCATCCACCCCTAGACGACGCAGGGGACACTGCATCGAATCGAAGAAAAACATAGAAGCCTCTGAAATACTCCAAAAAGCACATAACTTCTTGCGAGAACACTTACAGAAGTTTGTTTCTGTCCCATTGGATGCTCTATTCGCTTTTTCAAATTATCAACATGTTTTATGGTCATTAAGGGATAGCTCGGGAGAAAATTTGCTTGAATGCGACTAAGGACTCTGCGGCGTGCAGTCGAGATTTTTTTAAAAAAATCATTGAGCGTTGCAAATAAAGAGGCTTGGCCGAGATAGTTGTATTTTACTCTATAGTCATCCGTCGCATATCTGATGGACTTAAGGTTTCCAGAGTAGGGACCTCTACAACAATTACCTACATATTATCCTTTGACGTTGTAAACATTGGAAACATGAGTTATACGGTGTTTACATGGGGCAACTTTAAGTTGAAAGCAACAATCGCCTGGTGTGAGCGACCTTTCAACTAATCGCTTCCAATGAATTTGGAGAGCAGCCAACTTTTGATTCAACTAATAGCCTCCAAAATTATCCGCTAAATCGCCTCATGTGAACACCGTTTTAGAATAACTTACTATCGATAAGAATTAAAATTTTCTACGTACAAAAGGTTCGGGAGAAAATTTAACGAGCATCGAAGATATGGAGTGGTGAATAAATTCGCTTTATGAAATTTTCGTAAAATTGCCCGAGTGATACCAGAAGAGTGGATTTTATTTTCTATCCGATTCAAACAACTTGAAGTAATAGCCGCTGTTACATAACTATTTATAATTAATTTTTTAGTACATAGAAAATAAAATTTAGATCGTTAACATCCATTTTCTTGACCGCCCTATAATTTTAATATTTTTTGATCATAAAAAAAAAACTACAAAACACTGCAAGCTGGAGTGCCAAGAATAAATAGCCTTCTCATAACCAGAGGAAAAATATTATATAGGGTGATTCAAGAGTGCTGCACAGTATTGACAGCAATTATTTGTGATAATTTAATGTTTTTAATTTTTCAGACAATTGGTACTACAAGCTTTGGCAAACTTAGTCATGGAGCGATGATCAGTTGAACGACGCGTAAAAGTAATCAATGGTTTTATGAAAATTGTCGTTCTGAGTATTGCATGAATTTTTCGGTCAACATAACCGGCTATCTGATGCGATGAGGCATATTTTCAGCTAAACGGTTAACAAGCAAAACTGCCAAATTTGGGTACTGAAAGTCCACATGTCATTCAAGAAAAAACTATGCACCCACAGGCAGTCACTCTTTGATGTGGTTTTTGGGCTGGCGTGCTTCTTCGAAAATAATATTATGGCCTGATTTAGATGACATGGATTTGGATAATATGTGGTTTCAACATGACGGTGCCACTGTCCACACAATACATGTAACAATAGACCTTTGCGAATGAATATCCCAGGACGGCTTATCTCACGAATCAATGAGGTCAAATGAGGCCGCCGAGATCTTGCGATTTGATACCATTGGACTTCTTTTTCTGGAGCTTCACATAGAATCGCCAAACTAATGGGGACAAAATTTGTTGTGTTTTATATATATAATAAGAAAATCTGCGGTCTTATTGAATCACCCAGTAGCAGCGAGAACGGCATGGGAAACCGAAAATTATGTATTAGTGCTGCATAAGTAACTAACTAGTCGAACACCATTAGCGGCGGTAACCAGTAGCTGCTGCTGCTTAAAAACCATCAAGCAGCTGTCAGCTTAACCAGCTTATGCCATTGACACAAAACATGTTGATGTCGAACATAAGCGCTTTGCATTAACTGCAGCGGCAGTAATGTGAATAAGTATTTTGCATAAATTTTAGCATAAATTAAAACTGCAAGGAAAATAGTTTTCTACCGCACTACTAGTTAGTATTGGTAAGTAGCGATGGTAAAAAGTTGTAATAAAAAAATATTATGGCAGGATAGTTGATGGTATCTTGCAGCAGTGGTAAATGTCTACATACTTGTGTGTGTGTGTGTAAATATGCAGTTAAACGGTAAAAAAAAATGAAACGTCATTCATTAAAATAGCCGGCATATCAAATCTTAATTGTCATCTAAATTTATCGCAGTAGTCACGCGTCAACTTTTCTTGTTGCTCATTTTCTGCGCGGCTGCAATTTTTTCTTCTTTTCGATATTTTGCTTATTTTGCCGTGGCATGAGCGCACACTCGCCTTTTTGATGTTGTAATTAGCCACTTACTTCCTACTCCGCCTTGCACTTTTTTGTTGTGTTTACTAAACTTCTTTCTTTGAATCTCTTGCTACTCGTTTTTTCCTCACGTTTCTTCCTGGCATAGCCTGTATTATTCTTGTTGAACGCGCGACTCTTGAAATTTGAACATTTCGCTTTTTTTTAATTTCGCATTTACCTTCAAGTGAATTGAGTACAATGAAGTGGCCAATTTGCCACACCCCTTCAAGCGTTTGCGCCCACTCCGAAAACGAAAAAAAAAACACAACACACAAAAAACAAAGGCGATGAAGACTGCATCTGCAGCAGCAATAGCAACAGTCACACAAAGGGCCGCCACAAAACCGCAAAAAGTGCAACCGCCATATTGCAACATGCCATCGCGCGTCAATGCAATGCAGTGCAACGCAAACAATTGTAAGCCGCTGCAGCTGCATTTACCCACATTTCGACTCTTGCCGCTGCAGCTGCGTGCGGCCCCTTTGGGTGGTTTTTGACACGTGTCGCATTTGTGCATTTGTCAGCGCAACATCTTTGCGTCGTGCCAAGTCGAGTGTTGCAATTCAGCGCATTGAGCGCTTCGTTGCGCGCAGCAGGCTTACACGCATACATACATGCATACATATTGACATATGTGACACACATACAAATCGAATTATCATTTAACGGCGGCAAAGCCCACACCATTGGTGGCTTCCCAAGCAAAAAAGACCTCACTCTGAGTTGTTTGGCTTTGCTTTTTTGCCATCAGCCTACTACCACCACAACAGCACCGTCACCTGCTGTGCGACCTGCCTTCGGTGCCATCTTTAATGTCAACAACGGAATCACCTCAATTATCAGCATCGTGCACATCACTCATCACTTCATCATCATTGCCAAAGGCTTTTGTGTAATTTCCATCATCAGTCTCAATGCGTTCGCATTTGTTGCGCATTCGTTGATTTTCTTGCAATCGCATTTTCTGTGCAGTTCTACTGATTTTCAATGTTTTTTTTTGCTCACATTTTATTGTCATCACGCGGTTTTCTCGCTTTTGATATATGAGCCCGTACGCCAAGTCTATGCCACAATTGCCACACACACTCATAGCTACAAATACCTTCTTCTACTTGTGCGCGCTGATTGGGGGCACCACTCAGGTTTCGGCTGTTGATTTCCTTTGTTCGTTTGTTCGTTTGCTTACTCAAGGCGTTTGTGCGTCGCAAATGCATCTTTTACGTTTCCGGTTTGTTGGCTTTTTCATTTTTCGCTCTAGAAACTTTGAATGCAGCCGCTTGGCTGGGTTGTACCGCATGTGAGTACAGGTGGTTGCTGTGACACCCAATGGCATTGCAAAAATGGATGTTGCTTAGCAAAAGTGCGCTGCAGTGAGAGGGAACGTTTGCTGGTTTTTAATATTAAACGCATTAAGAGAACTAATTTAAAATAAATAAAACAAAAATATGAAGATTGACTTTCAAAAGCTTACATAATATAGCCTAAATTAGGTTTTCACAAACTCATCGTAGTATTACTCTTTGAAAAAGCCGCAAGCTCGCTGTATTGCATATGGAAGAAAAAATTCCCTAATGCTAGCTTTGCCACCTCTTTTATGTCCTTCACTATTAGCTCCAAACCAGCGATCACACCAGTGCAACTGCGTAAGATACGAGTATATTGCCAAGGGTTGTAGGGTCGTCAAGGTGGTGTCCATTCATCCCGAAGGCCAGAAGGAGCTCTCATGTTGCCCCCATGTACTACAGGCCATTCAGTTTCTCATCGTTTCTACTGATAACGACTAACTGAGGCTGGTTGATCTGCACATAGGGAGCGTGATTTCTCAAGATCGCCTATCGAGAGCTCAACATGCTTAGATATTGTAAAGGAAGGTCGGTAGAAACCGCTCTACACATGATTGCGGGGTGGATAGAAGAAGTCCTCACTCACAAAAATTTTCTCGTAGGAGCCTTCCGCGATAGCGAAAGTTTTTTAATATAACTATAAAATAGGTGATTGGTGATCTTATAGTGATCTTCCTCTCTGCCTAAACTACCCTCAATCCGTGGTTAACCTTGTCGAAAACTCTTCATTGCAGCGTCTTTGAGAGCGAAGTTTCTTATAACTGTGATTATGTTATGGCTCGAATTTTAAAATTCCTTTTGGTTTCCTGATCATTAGTTTCTATAATAAGTAAGAATAATCATCGACAAGACACACAGTACACATCTTTGAGCACAGTATAATTTGAATGTAAAGCAAAGATATCTCTAGCTCTTCCATGGATCCAATAGGGCACAGAAACCCTTCCTACCGGTGCACCTACTAACCTAATGTAAAACCTACAAACTATCACCATATCTTAACTGTTAATTGTTAATACATACTTGTGTAGATATGAACGCACACTAATAATTATTAATTACTAAGCATTCTTGCCAACAAACCAAAAAACAAAAACAAGAAACGAATACAAATTAGTTTTGTTGCCACACATGGTAAATTTGCTCATAAGCGATAAGCAGAGACAACTTGGCTTTGTGTAGCCCTTATTCGTTTGCATACCTGTAACTTGCAGCAGCGCGACTTATCGCCGCAAATACGCATGCGTGTTGCATGCAGCAGACTTCCATGTTTGATTTGCTTGTGTTTTCTTTTTTCTTTGCCTTTAATTTTAATTACTCTCTTTGCATTACTTGATTCCAATGCATTTTTTCAATTCTTTAATTTACATTTTCACCGCCCCATACAGCCTTTTTGCAGCTGCTGGCGTTGTTGTTGGAGCCACTTGATGCCATTGTCTCTTAAGTCAAACCGGCCCCTTCTTCGCGCAAGCTAACAAAACGTTGCAACAACATAGCACTGGCAACAAAACGATTTCCATGTTAGACAGTCATTGGCAAGCTGTAAATGCTGACGCGTTGCAATAACGCAAAGGGCACATAAATAATATTTTTCGCAAAAACAAAAAAAAACCGAGTAAGAATTGTAAATGTGGTTAATAACTCCTCATTCTTCCATACCTTTGATTTGTTTATGTCTGCATATCATTTTGCGGTTTTATTTATGAAGATGAAGATTAATGACTTTTTTTGCATAAAAAGTAAAACCTATGACAGTAATTGTCTGGAAAATCGTGTAATTAAAGACGTTACAATGTCCATTAGACTAACGATTAGAATACCATTTCGATTGGTGATGGTTGTTTATGTGAGTATATGTAGATGATAATAGATTGAAAGTATAAAATTGAAATTGCATAAATGAATTTTTAAAATAAAACTTCTTCAGGTGGAAAGCATATATATATATATATTTTTTTTTTTTAAGCCACTATCGTCGTATTCTGACGCACCGAACCATTGGAAATTCGGTTATGATCTTAGGATAAAAACTTGGCAGTTCTTTACTGAAGATGTTGGTGCCCTTGAAGAAACTTTAGACTTGCTTAAACTTATTTTTGGAGATTGTTTTAAGCTCTCGACAGCTCTTTTATTTGAATATGTTAACAGATGTTTATTATATGTGCTTTCTGGTCCAACTTTTGAAATTCTAGCGTCTTGTGTACTTATTGCATTTCATCCACTCTTGGGCAGATTTCATGTTTTAGAACCACTTCAGGCTCTGTAAAAAAAAAAAAAAATTATTACAGCAATCAGGCTCAGAAAAGTGCAAGACATTGCCAAAATAGGGGACGACGTAGAGATTATCCGCCTAAAAAAGGAAGAAGTTCTTATCTATTTAAGCTAAGTATTTTTAAGAATCGGAAATAAAATAAATAAATAAATAAAAATTAATTTCCTATTGGTATTCTTCTAAGACTGTTTTATCCAAGTAGGAATAGCTCAAGTACTGGTATAAGTAGTGATTATCTTTGCCCTTTATGTGTAGTTGCTCTAATTAAGGCCTCTTAAAAATTATATCCGGTAGACAAGTAAGTTTTAAAGGGTTGTCAACAGAGGGCACCAGTAGTGTTTACGCATACCGGACAATATTGCACCCGAGTTCATGTTAAAGCATCACCATTGAACCATATTTTACGGTATGTGTCACTCCATTGACGGGAGGCATTGGTATTATGATTCCATCTAAAGTAAAGTGCAGCAGAAATTCATCGGCTGTCGTATCAGTGAGTATCCGTGTTAGTACTGGTTCCAAAGTTTCAAAAGTGCTGATTTTTACACAACCGACAAGTAGCGCAAAGGATTGGAGGCAATTTTAGACGAAGCCCCGTGTTAAGCCCAAGACAAACTTAGTGCAACATTGCGAATTAAAGCCATTGGTATGGTCTAGAAGTTCGGAAACCGAGTGCCTCACGCACTGAAATTAAAAGAAATCGAACGGCGTGTCACAGTTTCCCAAATTGTATTTCAACGCTAGAAGCCAAATCGTGTTTGCATTGTATTGTCACCACCGATGAAAAATTGATTAATTACAACAATCCATCGACGTCGAAGCCAAATATCCATGGCAGCAAGGTAATGCTCTGCATATAGTGCGACCAGAAGGAAATCCTATAACATTAGCTTCTGAAAGTTGGTCAAACGATCGACGGAGCTCTCTACAGACACCAACTGATGCGATTGCAGCGAACGATTGCACTATAATATATAATGCATTTTTCTATCTGGAACGATCGGTATTAAAAAGTAGCGTTCAATATTCAATGTCTATATCTTATCACAAAACAAGTAAGCATTCAAATGTTTTTTGAGACCGGGGCTGGTTCTTGCCAAGGGGAAAAGAGGAGTGCAAAAACATACATTACACTAACGAATTATACGCACAATGGCAGTAATAATTACAATAAATGTACTACAAATTCATCATTTTGTCATTAAGAATCACCGAGGCGAGACTCCAACTGCTCTGGTAACACCACCTTATATGAATTCGCCTAGGTTCTTTCAGATACGACGATGTAAACAGACGCCAAAATTAAGTAGCGAGTATTTTTCTTCGCCTTTGAAGCGCGACCTACATAGGTGTCGCGTTTGGCGAAGAAGAACTCAGACCAATGTACATATAGGAACGATGCTCACATACCTTCACCCTACTAAGATAGGACGAGAACAATTACCCGAAGTTTTTTACCTCACTGTACTTTGCTTTCTCCGAAAAAGGTATCAGCTTTCTTAATATCGCATTTACTTAAGGTCCTCTCGACAATTTGTGCCGAAGACTGAAGCCATTTGAAAACCAATTGTTTGAACCTTATTAGTGCGGCTTTAGGCCCAACATATCCAGCGTGAATTTGGAAAATGCAAAACAGACTACACGGTTGTCTCCAGAGTATGGAGCCGGTGCTGGTCTCTACTAATACCACAAAACCCGAGCCCTAAAGACTGGCCTTTGCAAATAATTTGAATTACTTCAACAATAAACTAACGCTGCTGGTCACTGTGAGTGCGTGTCAATAGTCACTGGGCCTTATGAATAAAATCTAAGCAATTGCTTTTTCGATTTATTCAAATAAATTTAACTAAAAGTTCTGCAATTTTAAGAAAAAGAAATTGCTTAGTTTTTATTCATAAGGTCCATTGTGCATTGCGCGAGGTATTAAAAACGAGGGCGCGCATTGTTTAAATAGCCACAATGCGACAAGCCCCAGCACGTGCTGCATGCAAACTTTATTTTTATGGAGGAAGAAAGATAAAAATGCAATACCAAAAGAAAAAAATGAAATCACAAACTCGCGAACTACTGCAGAGGCCAAAGTATAAAACCTCATAAATTTTTCTCTTTGGCAAATCCTGCAATAACAGCTAATCATAAAATCAATGCCAATTAAGCACAGCGCACTCATTTTTTCTGCCATTTCTGCAGCTTAAGCAATCACAAACCATGGCAAATGCATTCAAATGCAAATAATCGAAATTTGAGGAGGAAAAAGTGCGCAGACACGGATATAAAGTTAACAAAATGCGATTTTATTGGCAATAAAAACTGTGAAAATACAAAAAAAATAAAAAACAGAAAGGATATGACACAGAAAGAGCCATTAAAAACGCGCAAATGGCAAAATTCAAAAACAATAAAAAAGAGCAAACTAAGCAAGTGCGAAATGGCAATTGTGGAGGTTGATAGGAAATTAACTGAATGCAAAAATAGATACTAAAAAATTAAAACTAATATGTATCTACGGTTGGAAAAAGTCGTTAATGCAGCTTTCTGCAAAGACGTGCGCTCAACATGCGCAACTTTGTTTTGGGTGCGCTTGCCTGTGTGCGTGCTTGTGCGTACATGCGGTTTGGTGTGAAAGACGCCCACGTGTGGCAGATAATGTGGCAAACTTGCTGGAGCTACAGCGGTGGCTCCGACCGTTTGTTGGCGGTTTTAGTTAAGCGACCGGACGAACGTCTGACCGGAGTTGATTGGCAAACTGGGTTGTTGCAGTGTGGTTTCCTCAGCGCAACTCGCAAAGATGTACGATCACACACAACGCGTGAGAGTGGCAAGTTCAAGACTTTGTGTGGGCTGTAGTATGTTGCATGTTTGAATGTGGCATAAGTATGTTGTTGCTATTGCGGACGACCGACAGCCGACAGCAGACAGCATGTCGGATTTTGGCAGCTGCAGTGCCGCCAGCCGTCAACCGCCAACCGCATAGCCACCACCAGCAGAGTAAGTAGAAACGTGAGAAATTTGCACGCGGGATATTGTTGCTATATTGCTGTCGATGTACACACTTGTTGTGACAATCAGGCCGATGGTGAACACCGATCAGCAAGCAAACGCCGCCAATATTAGCAATCGACAGCTTTTGCCATTTTGCCAATTTCGTTACAATTAGTTGTTGTTGCATCTATTGTGTACTTTTTTCGTGTCTGCTTTGCAAATTTGTTTACAAGTATGGTTCAATGCGCATTCGCAAAAATATTTTGCAACACTCTTGAGACCCCAACAACCTGGCAAGCAACTTGTAACTGTTGACAGCGTAAAGCAAGCAAATGCCTTTGCAACTCATCAAAATGCAATTGGGCATCCAGCAGGTTGAAATTGCGCACCTGACATGCATACAAAGACCTAAAGAGGCAGCCAGGCAGGCGTTTGTGATGTTAATAATGTCTACCATGCTGTTGCGCAGGCGCGTGGAATGACTTAAGTCGTAATGGTTTTATCGGCGCTGTTGATGTACAAAGTTGTAGTTGGCTTTGTCACCAACAAATCTTCGCGACAAATGCGCATTTGTTTTAAAAGAAATATGTGTCTGCAGGTGTCACAATTTCAAGGTTAGAAGGCTCTTGGACTTGAGAAAGTTAAAAATAGAGAGGTTTGTATTTAATAGAGTTTTCATAGATTGGGCGTTTTTATATGAAAATTATTGGAGTTACAAGAAAAAATCTCCGCCTATGTAAATGCGTTTAAAATGTTCACAAAGCCAAATTGGTGAGTAGTAGGTACATTTCTTAATTTTAAGCCCGCAGGAGGCAGTTAGTCGACTAATTGCCAACTTGCAAGTAGCTTATAGAATGATATCGCCCCATCTTCCTCTAAGCTACTACCTACGATAACTTTTCGGAATTTTGATGCCTAAATCTAGGCAGCTCATTTGACCGCATATCCGATTCCTGCCTGGAGGACATCGAAACTGTGCAACACCTGGTCTTCGTTACGAATTCAAAGCAGCTCAGAGATAACCAAGGGACTTTTATTTACAACCGCTTGACGGTATAAGTCGGGATCAAAAACCTTCGTTAATTGTCTCTCTCTTTTGCGAAGTTCTGCAAACCAATTCTGAATAGGTAATGCTCCAATCCAAAAGGACTCGTACGCTTTCGTTGTCCTAATGTGCCACTATAAAACACCGGGCAAAGTCATTCCAACTTCTTTTTCGAAAGGCCTCAAAACCTTCTTATCTTAGTTCCACGGGCATGAGGGATTTGCAGGGCGTGATTTTCGTTAGTCGAGAAAGGGTTTTACATTTAATCAACTCCAAAAAGCAGCGGGGAAAGAACTACTCTACGCTTATGGGTTGAAATTATTGGTGGGAACGACTGATAAAACAAGCAATATAGCAAACATATGGGCAATATTTCGGAGTTATATAAGCATCGGTGCACTTTTTAATGCATTTTTAAGACGTTTTTGAGGTTAGGTTTATATGGGAGATATGCTTTAAAATAAATCGATTTCGCCAATTTTTCGTTTTTATACCCGAGCGCACTTGTGCACAAGGGTATATTAATTTTGTTCACATAACGGTTGTTTGTAACAGCCAAAACGAATCGAGATAGATATAGACAAATGTATACATAAATGATCAGGATGAAAAAAGAAATCGATTAAGCCATGTCTGTCTGTCCGTCCGTCTGTCCGTCTGTCCGTCCGTCCGTGTACACGATAACTCGAGCAAAAATTGAGATATCTCAACGAAATTTGGTATGTAGGTTTCCCTTAATCCAAGGTAGGTTGGTATTGAAAATGGGCGAAATCGGACTGTAACCACGCCCACTTCCCATATAACGGTAATTTCCAGAAATACGAAAGCTGCGATATTTTAGTAACTAATGAAGATAATTCACTCAAAATTGATATTTGTAATAAGTTTTAGACGAAAAATAAGAATATTATAAATTTTTGGAAAATGGGCGTAGCCACGCCCACTTATGGTTACATGTGTATATCTTGGTAACCGCTGCACCAATTTCTTCCAAACTTGGCACAGTTGTTGGCCTTGGTACAGCATAAAAAATCGCCGAAACTTTTTAAAATCGGACAATAACCACGCCCACATCCCATATAACGGTAATTTAGAGAAATACAAAATCGTCGATAAATCAGTAAATATTGAAGCTAATTTATTCAAAATTGATGCTTGCAACAATTCTTTACCAAGAAATACGTTTATGGTAAAATTTTGGAAAATGGGCGTGGCACCGCCCACTTATGATCACATATTAGTATATCGGTAACCGTTCTACCAATTTGTATCAAACTCGGTGTGGTTATTGTGCTTGCCACATATAAGCAAAATGTTGAAAATTATTGAAATCTTACTAAAATAACGGCCGCTTCTCATATAACGGTAAATTTCAGAAATGCTTGAAACCTCAATATTTCGAAATTGAAGGACGCTAATTTACTCAAAATTGATACACCCCGGCTTACCATCTAGCGGAAGGTTTCGGAAAGGTGAAAAAACATATATTTAATACTTGCGCCGGGTATTTAATGTTCGGCTCCGCCCGAACTTAGACTTTCTTACTTGTTTTATTTTTATTTGTCTCCATAAATGTTGCACACGGAACATTGAGGTTATACGCCGACTCCTTCTAGTTTACCAAAAAAATGTATGGGGCTGTACCACTGTGCGACGAAGAACACTTGAACAATCCCAACAAAAAAATTATTAGACATAACATTTACATAGTTATGGTTGACTGATGGCGCAAAAATTCGAACTTGACTGAAATCCGAGGTCCAGTTGAAAAATGTTCACCCATTTATAAGTATATATCAAGGTACATTGAACAGGTAGTATCAGTAGAGCAGCTGATTTGATTTATTTTCAAATTATTTGGTCTCGAAAATGTCAAATATTTTTAATTTTTTCTCACAAAAATTCTGAATTGTTAAAATCCATTTGCATGTGAAACCTTTTTCCATACAAAACAAGCGATTGAATAGCAGCTTTTGGAACGTTCGCCCAACTCAGCAGCACAACCGCTGATTACTGGCCCTTGCAAAGGATGGATCAATGCTTCGAGAAGCAAACAAATTTACTATGAAAGAAAGTTGCATCAATTTTTATTTTTTCCATTTTCAATTTTTTATTTTTTATAATTTTTTGTATTTCACATGGCACGCTTTGATTTAGAAGAAAAAATTCAGAACAGTTTTTGACACTTTCGATACCAGAAGCAACAACAAAATACACGCAAATGTTGTTTTTGCTCTACTGATACTACCTGTTTAATGTGCCTTGGTATATATCAATATATTTATGACAATGTATATATCAAATGACTTGTTGTGATTTAATAAAAATAAAATTTGAATATGTATCATATGTATTCGAAAAGGAATTAATTTAAACATGCGCACATTCAATTATCAAACGATCGTTTTTAAAAACGATTTGAAAATGTGCGTATCAAAAACAAAAACATGGATTTTCAAAATTGGATTGAAAATTTTCGTTCTCAAAATTTAAATAAATATTGTATTGCAAAACCCGGGGTGAAAACGTTTTTATACGTAAAACGTTCCATACAAATTTGAAAACGAAAATTTCTCTGGGTACTTCCACCATCCGCTGTCATTTTTATTGGATACATTTTCCTGCAAACCGTTCACATAACTTTCTCACTCATTTAAAAAAGACCTGCGGTAACACGTTCTGCGTAAGTTTTTGTTAATAAATTTCAACATTAAAATCACTTCATTTTTGATTTACGAGCTTTACCGGCATACGCATGCATGTGACACAACGATAGTGCTTACTTAGATCAAGTGAACCGGTTTATTGGTATGCTTGATTTGATTGAGAATTTAGTGCACAGCGCATTCGTTACTGGTAGATATTTATCAATTGCAAACTAGTAACAGGTAACCAAAGCCTAAGCATAGAAAAGCATACGCATGCGCTTAATGCTGGACACAAAAATGCGTCTATAAATAATATAAAATAGAAGACACTAAAAGCCAAAATAAATCATTTGAGCGTGGAGAAATGAACATTTGAAAAAAAAAAAGGAAACCAGCATCACGCCATTTCAACAACAGCCTACGGTGCTGGTGTTGCATGCCACAGCGTGCAGCCGCTCATTTTGCCAGTGGCAGTGTGGCAAGTTGCTTGGTAATTAATTGCAGCGCCCAGAACGTGCTCGTCATGTGGACATTAATTCCAAAAAATATGAGCAACTGGATTGGGGAAGCTATGTATTATTGCTCCCGCCGCCGGTGCTCTAACTGCTGCTGGTCACCAAGTACACAACTTCTGCTGCTGTTGCTTTCCCTACTGAAGAGCGTATGCGTGTGCAAGCCTGCAGATATCTGTAAGCCAATCGTAATGCTTTCATAGCAGCAGACTTCTGTGGTGGCAAATAAATTTACGCATATTTTTGACTTTGTCACTGCCACAAAATATTACATGCAACGTTGCAACAGCTTCTGGACTCTGCCGCAACAACGACATACATATTTTCTGTGCTAATTCCTGCCTCTGCCTCAAAGTCAATCCGTTTTATGCATGCGAATATAACAGTAGTTCATAGGTGTACACGCATACACACGCGCATACCGCTGCATATGAATTTCTTCTGCTTCCAAATATCTCTGGAAAAATACCAGCGGCGACACATTCATTTGGCGAGGCAATTGAATTTCCCATTCCACAAATTATGAATACATATTATCAATACTTTTTCCTGATGTCACATTGCAAATGACGCTCGGTGAAATAAAAGAAAAAAAAACGAGAATTAAACTTGTGTGCCAAAGCAGTTTTTATACCCAACGCACAAGCGTGGTTGTGCTTGTTACATTCTATAGGTCAGTAAAACTACTACTTTCAGACGTTGATTCTCAGATCGCCAGCAAACTTCAAAATTTTCGCACCTTCAGACAAGCGAAAATTTAACCACTTCTTTCTATGTTTTGACATCTTTATCCGTATTTACTGCTTCTCCCAATCAACCCAGATGTGGGCAGATTTATTTTACTTTTATTTAAACATGCCTTGGGTATAAAAATGCACTGAAATTAAGTAGTGTAGAAAGCGTGATGGCGATTTCTTTTTAAAAACAAGTTTTTCATACCAGCCTTTGGCATTGGTTAGGACCAAGTCACGCTGATAAACGTCCTCAAATGCCGAAATGTCGCCGCCAAAGTACAGTGCAGCGAAAAGAAGTGTCACTGGAATATTTAAAAAGACTGAAATTGTAATTTTTTTACCGCTAGTAAAGTAAAAGAGGTCTTTTGAATTACAAATAAATACAACACTTTTTTCGGATATCGATATCTTCATTGATATCGTAATATATCTATATTATCGATAAATTTATCGACATTTTGGCTATTGTTATCGATATTATCAATGCATATATGGATATTATCGATTTATTAATCGGCAATATCGGTATGGTTGTCGATATAAAATCAGTATCGATATGATTGTGTTACATTTTCAATGCTGCTATCGACTTTTAAGCATTATCGACACATTTATCGATATCTTTATTGACGGGATTTTGTATTGGGCGTAGGTAATTTTTTATAAAATTGATTTACAGAACTTTGGATAGCCAGAGTTGCTTTCAAGGCAGTTAAGATGCATCTAATAATTATTAATGTGGAGAACGTCTTAAAAAAGGTTCGAAAGGACCCCAAGTAGAAGTGGAGAGCAAAGTTTTCGTTACGATCGTGAAAGGCGATGGAACACCGTGGAAACATATATGGAAGAGTTAGTCTGCCCATTACTTCTTATTTAGATTAGCACACGGAAAAAGCTCTTTGCTGCTTTGATTATTGTAAAGTAGTGATTCTCAAACATCGTCCGTGGGAAGAACTCTTTAAAGCTCTCGCGCGGAATTATATGCACGCATACAGAGTCAACATCTCTCTCTGAACATGACTTTTTTAAATATAACGCAGCCTAATTTATCGATAGGCTAAAATTTGTGTATTTATTTAAAACTCAGTCACGACAAAAGTATTTACCCGCAGAATAAGCTCTTCGAAGCTTTTTGTAGATTTGATATGGGCGCATACAATGTAAAAGCTCTCTGTGCGTTGCTGATTTAAGGAAAAATTTGATGTCGGTGTCGAGGATGGTTTAAGAGCCGTAATGCTTTTGTTTTATATGGAGTTAAGCTAACGAAAAGCACAGTTTGAGATAAATTGTTTTTGTTAGCTTGTTGAGAATCACAGGCGCCTTATGTTTTGATAGAATATTAGCAAAAATTTTATTTTGTTGAATAAGGTCGGCAGCTTTCACATGGCATTGGCCAGGAAGAGCTTTCTTTCTGCGCCAAGTGTATGTATGTAAAACAGTGATGCTCAGAGCGAGCTTTAACTCTATATGAAACGGCGATGGGCACTGCTTTGCCCGCGGGCAAAGCTCTTTAAAGCTTTCTATATATTTTGTATAAGCGCGTGCAGAGAAAAAGCTCTCTCTGCCCATCACTGATATAAAATCTACAGAGAGCTTTGACGAGTTCCGCCCGCAGTCGCTGTATCACTTATGTAAAAACAGTCACAATAAATCATACCCCACGGGGGTACCGCTTTCTGAAGGCTTTATATAAGCACGCATGAGGAAACTGCTCCCTCTGGTCATATCTGATGTAAAATATGTGTATAGAAAACTTATATAAGCTCTAGACATTCATTTTATATGGGAGTCTACAAGCCAAAAGCTCACTACTGACTAAAATTTCTAATACAACCCAGAAGCTCATTACTGCCTAAAGGCTTTAATAACTTTTCTATCAGAACTATAAAAATATGTTTTTTGAATTTTTTTTATTTGTTGATTAGTTTTACTTTATAATATTTTGTTAGGAACGAAAAAAATTGCGAATCGGATACTATATTTAGACTTGTATTTATACATGCATATCTTTAGATATTTTTATACCTTTATAGTTTAGCTTCGCTCTAATTGATGCTAATTTTTAGGCGAACATTTTGATAAACAACTTATGGAAGAACAATGACGCATATTGCATTTTTTTATTTTTTCTTAGTTCGTCCAAAACATTGAAAATGTAATTCCAAGAACTTTTAAATAAGTTCATATAAATTTATTTATAAGCCCATTAATATGTATGTATAAATAAAACCCTTCAAACAGGAATACTCATTTATGCAGCACCGCGACCCCACAGTGACACTGCTAAGAAATCCAGTTTGTTTACGTATATGCGACTTGTGAATTAGGTAAATATTGTGTATCGAAAAACGTGCCGAACAAAAACAAAAAAAAACAGCACAAACAACACGAACAGCTAAACAGCAGCAACACCAACAACAAAACAAGTCACAAAACGCAAAACAAGTCTAGAGCGTGAAGTGAAAAATAAAAGCATCGCAAAAAAAAACAACAAAAAAGTCAGCAGAAGTTCCCACTTCTGGATGCCATGGGCTTTGGAGCAGCAAAACTGCGAAAACAGGCACAAGAATAAGCAAGCGACCAAACAAGAAGTAAACGACAAGCAAGCAGCTTGCTGTAGGTACAGTCACGTCATTTTTGCTATTTTATTTTTGTGCGCACGCTGATTTCGGGATCACCCGCTGTTGGGATTCGGCTGAGCGCTGCGAAGGGCGGCGAAGAAGACTGTATGGAAGCTGCTGTATGCTCGCGCGTTCTCCGATTTTTGCTTTTATTTTGCCTGCTTTGGCGCATGAATGAGGTTGGCTGCCGATGGGTGTCTTCATGCTTACATGCAACTTACGCATTTGTTGCAACAACATACACACTTGCAAAGAGCCATAGCGCAGTAAGTGCATCATTTATTTTCAGTGGCATCTTCTTTTGTATGGACACAATGCAACTTCGTACATACTTGTGCACCACAGTTGACGTTTTGCGTTGTCTGAAATGCATTCTGTTGCTGTAACTATGCACCTCAGCTGTTGCAAAAGTGCTTCGGCAGCGAATTACTTATCGTGTTTTGCCACATTTGCTTAGTAGGTGTAAAGCGGGAAACCATTTACAATTGGCTGGCAATTCGAAGAGAGTTATGGACATACATACGTACGTATATATGTACATATTCGCACATACAGTGACTCATAGAAATAATTTGCATTGATTTTTTTCGATATTCAAATTTTTTCATACGTTTTTTTTTTTTAATTATAGCTCATTATTCAATAAAAACCGTGTAAATCTAAATTAGAAATTTGGAAAAATTTTATTAAATTCAGCAAATTTTCGTCGAAATTTAAAACTTTTTAATGACAATTTTTACAAAACTTTCGATTGTGCAGTTTTATAGCCCACTCAGTAAAACAAAGTGCAAGTTTGAAGTTGCTGAAAAATTCTGTTAATTTTTGATAAATTCCTTTGCTGAGGATGTTAAGCATTTTCTTCCATACAAAAGTAAACTTCACTCGTTAGAAATTTGCTAAATTTTTCCTTATTTTCTCCAAAGTTTGAAATTTTTATGGCTTTATTAAAAAAAATATATATATGAAAAAAGTGTACAGCGGAAAACGTTTTGAAATCCGAAAGAAAGTAAATGCAAAGTATGTTCTGTGAGTCACTGTAGGTAAATACGCACATACTTGCATGGAGCTATAAAAATTTTAATTTAATAAAATAATTGCCACAATTAGTTATAAGGAAAATATTGCTAGGCGAACAGCCAACAACAATTCAAGCAAACCAACTCGCTACAAGTGTAGCTGCATTTTACGTGCAACAGCTCATTCTTCACCTCAGCAGATATCGCTTAAGCGGCACTGCTATTAGCTGAAATTATGGCGAAGTGCTTAGAAACGCCGGGAGTTCGATCTTGTATTGACCACTGCCCAACAGTAAGCCAAGATACAGACTTACCGTTGGGCGGTAGAGGGCGTGTTTAGTTTATTTGCCATTTTTCAGCGATTTCCTTATTATTGAAAATTCCACAGTAGCTGGCAAATGACTTGGCACTACTGGCTGCGCTATGCAGTAGTGCAAGTACTTTCGTTTTATTATCAGTGATGATTCTATCTAAATTGCTATGTAAAGGCAAAAAAAAAGTAACACAGTGGAGTAGAATGTAAGCGGATGTTGACCTAATAATTTTGAGGCAGGCTTTTCTTCCTATTGACAATTGACCGGATCGATTTAGATTTTGAGCTTTTGTTCTTCAATTCAATCTACAAGTGAAAATTATCGGAAATAGTAAGTTTTACCAAAATAAATTCAGTCAAACTACATGGCACCCTCGGGGTGCACCATGGGAACGCTAAATGCCAACGACTTTCGTGCCCTTATATTTGTTCATCCTTGAGTTGGTGGTTTCGGTATTCTGGCACCTGCGTTTGCTGAGGTGAGACTTAGCAGAATTGGCTGGAAAACAAATACCATGACTGTGTTCGTCGTTTTAAAGCTCTGACAGGCTCGGAGTAGGTTCCAAACCTTTCGCCGTTGAGTTGGTTGGCAGGTGTGACTGAGAGGACTCCCTTAACTAACTGACTTGAACCATTTAAGCTAGACTGCGATTTCGAGTTTGGATAGCGATGGGTGCCGAAAGAAGCATGAAATGTCAAACTTTAAAAACGCAAAAAAAAAGCCTTGGGTGTTTGGAAGAAGTTTTATTCGACGAAGGTGGAAGCGTCTAGAATGTGGCTTTCACCACAGATATCTCGATATTTGACAAGGTTTCGAAGGCTACTCCCAAGTTGTTAGGTAAGGTATGCTGGCCAGCCGCTGCGTGGCTTCGCAGAGACCATTGAGGTCCATAGTGTTACACCCTTCCTAGAGAGAGTTTTGCTTGGGGATCTCGACAAATTTCACGATGGAATGTCTGATAACGGACGGAGACTGATCAAGTTTTCTAAGGGCCGAAAATGGTAGTTTGGAGTGCTAAATTTCAATAAAGCTCCGTCAAGCCACGTGACTGTCTCCGACAATTTGTGACACGCGAAAGTCACGCTTCCACTGTTTTAAACGTATGAACATTCCGAAGGTCACACTTCTGCTTCTTCTTTTTCATCTTCGTCGACCGATTTACCGCCTATAAAGGCTACTCATAAATCTGCATTTGCAGGAAATAGATATTTTCCGCGTCAGACATTTCGACATCTCTTATATCGGGCCCCTGCTCTTCCCCGTCCTCGGATAAAGAATCTTCTTCATCGTCCACAATGGTGTCAAAAGGATACTGAATATATGCCTCGTCTTCTGCAGCACTCAATATGTAAAATAAAAGGCATTTTAAATTTTGGTTTTATATGCACTGGAAGATATTTAGACGATCGTTGTATGTACTTTGAAGCCTATTTCTTCTGTGTTTTTACATACTAGAATTTTCGCGGTTAATATATTAACATTCTTAATTGACTAGCGCTCAAACAGTATTGATTTGAGCCCATAAAAATTGCTATTATGCCTCTAAAACATTAAAAACTAGTAAGGTGCCCGTGTGCCGTACCCCGGTTATGTGTTTACGTGGTATTTTTTGGTTATGTGTCCTACGGTTAAAATCGTGCGATATCAGCGAGTAATGTCCAGTTAGAACACCCACCAGTAGCCTAGCGTCCTACCTCTTGAGGGAAAGGAGAAACTTCGTGAGCTTTATTTCATTTACTCTTCACAAAACCCGGGACACTTTGCAGCCTTGCGTTTTATTCCACGCTTTCTGTGTCTTTTGGTCATGGACAGATCGAGTTCGCATTTAATCCATTAATGAATGGAAATCGGAACCTCTTCTATCAGCATGGTATCTGACAAAGCACCCTATTTGACAAGCCGGTCGGTACAGCTTTACATCACTATTGGTATGTAGAAAATTCACAACTACTCTGCACTCCGCCATACGTCTAAAGGAAATGCTGTGAGATAGTAGCGCCTTTATCGCAGATTGACTGTTATATAGAGATTCACCTGCTTATTTGCTGGAGTGCTGTTCAGTAGCTCCGCCTGCAAAATGTTGCAATAGTTTGGCAGGTTATCAGATTTGTTGTTGAGGATTTGAGAGAGCTCCGCGCATACGACTGCTGCTCCTACGTCCGCCTCCATCTTCGATCCGTTTGTATGGACACATTCACCGAGCCAGCTTTGCTCATGCCCTCACGCCAGCCTTGGACCTCTATGGTGGCATCGAAGTTCATCCCAAAGTGCAGATCGGGAATCACATAGTCAATCCAGCCAAGTATAGTTGACGCTATACTACTGTGACCGTAAGACCTGCAGACAAACTGACCCGTAGCATAAAATCTGGCGGCAGTTTTCGACGCCATATTCTTGGCCGATAGGTCCGCCCAAAAGATATGTAGACCCAGGTGTCCATGTCATGCCGATCATTGATAGCCTAGATACACTTCATATACTCTTAAATTATGTTTTCTTCTCCAATGCTGTCCACCAAACCAATACCCCATAGAACAGAATCGGCCTGACTATCGCCATGAATATCCATTAAGAAAGAGGAGGAGACAAGCCCCAGGTGCAGCGAAGCATCTTTTTGCATTCATAGAATACCACGAAGGCAATATCTTTCGCATATGCAGTAAGTTCGGCTGGTACTGCCTCCATTTTCTTCAGTATCCTGTAGACCCTGTATGCCCCCTCGTAGCCCTGTTAACCTTTTTGGTTTGCCGTTAGACCCGTTTTGTCCAGGAAAATCCATAACATGAATTCCCCGTTCTCCAGAGCTGCTTCTATTCGCCTATCAACATTGTTTAGGGCGATATCTATCGATGTTCCTTTCGTGTAGGCGTGATTTGCCTTTGAGAGAAGATGTCCCGCTACCGGTTTTGTTTGATATATATGTATGTCTATTAGCCTCTCCATGGTCTTTTGCAGAAACGATGTTAGGGTTACCTTAAATCCTTTGGGTATGCGTGGCCACTTCTGGCTATTTTTGGCAGGAAGACTACCCTCGCAGTCCTCCATGATTTTGATTGAATGTAGTTCAGCCTTAAACAGCCGAGTTGTACTCTGGCCGAAAAGTACCACTACATGTTGCCCTAAGAAAGCTTCAAGGACTCCTGGTCAGGTACCTCACACTAGGCCTAAACGGCGTGCCTGATTAACAAATTTGGAAGGCTTTTGTGACCAGCATGCCGATCGGGTTCTGTGTGCAGTATCCAAAACGAAGTCATTCAAATATTATACGTATTTTTCTGGGCGGTTTCTGGCACACATACATATATTTTTCAGAGCCCTTGTGGCTGGCAATCAGTGTCTGCGGGCAGCCAGCAGGCGTCAATGTTTAGCTCATGGTCGTAACTCTGTTTATTCACAGAGCAGCCGGCTAACACATTCTAGCGGATGTGCTTCGAGCTAATGTCTATTGAAAGAATCCCTGCAGTAGTTCGCAATAGAAACAGCGATCATCGGCTTATGAACCCCAGGATATTTTTTTAGGTATTAGGTATTAGTATAGGTGTTTCAAAGGTCTGCGACAAGTCAGGTATCACCAAGAAAGTTCCCTCGCTGTGATGGTACTATGGTACATTTTGCGGAAACCATGCTGGTAAGATGTTGGGCGCAGATGTGGTGGGAATGTGGGTATATCGTCGTTGAAAGGTTTTTTGGCCATAGCTTTATCTACTCACTGAGGCACGTCTCCGGCAATTTAAGGAAATAATTTTATATCTAAGTTTAACTGCGGCTCGCGAAACTGGTAGCAAAAGAAAAGGAAGGCCACCTCTACAATGGAAAGACCATGTGGAGAAGGACTTGGCTTCACTTGGCGTTTCTAATCGCCGTCAGTTAGAACAGAAGAGAAACGATTGAAGTGTTTTGTTGGGCTCAATCGCTGAGGCGGTTACAGCACCAATCAAAAAGAAGAAAAAGAACAATTGCCATTTTTTGTTTTGCCATCGAGCATAAGGAAGCAAAAAATTCTTCCCATTCGATACAGCTATTTGTTATTTAAGAAAAAAATACAATCCCCTTTCACTAATTTTAAGTTGGCGGACTTTTTTGGAAAACTACCTTTGGTGCATCGATCTAGGCAATATGATATCGGTAATATCTTAATTTGATATCGGTGATATCTTAATTTTTAAAGAAACACTAAATACTAAAAATTGTGTGTTTAAAGATACACATTCCATACCTGCCTTCGCATCCTCATCTGTATGAATCTGTAACACATGTATGCATATATATGCATTCAAACATTTTTACATACTCACACATTTGTCGGTGTGCAATGCATGCATCCATCGCATGACGACACTGTTAGGTTTTGAGAATACATACATATTTATACACACAATAAAATGTGGTCAATAACCTCAGAAGGTACAAAGTCTGCAACAAAAATAAAAGTACAAAAATAACTACAATTACAACGCAACGCAATACGCAAATGCATTCACTGATTGATCTCTCTCAACGAAAGACAATAAATAATATAAATATAGGGAATATGTGTGTAAGCTGGTTTATACTCGTATGCGCATAGAAAAGTAAAGTGAACTGTGATCGGAACAGTAGATAGGTAAATATAACAAAAAGCTTACTTACTTAAAATTGTTTAGAAAAATATTTTTCTTGCTTAAGTATTCAGTAAGTTCACCAATAGATTCGATCCAATTTTTTTTTTCTGTGAAAAAAAAATTCCTTATATCAGGCCTCCACTTTCAAACAGCTCCACTTTCTTGCTCTAATTCTGCTCCCTCTAAATGAACTCGAATTAACTCAAAACTCCACTAAAGACCGGTAAAATTTATTTTGTAGAATCGCCTTTGAAATACCCATTTCTTCTCTCGTATGTCTTATGAATCAGATTTGATAGATAAGCTGCTCCTTAAGAATCACTTGTGAAGCACAGGCGAGATTTCGCCATACGCCCTTAAAGCTTCCCGAACGATTGGTCGAATGAAGTCAGAACTTGCTAAAGAAGAGGCATGACAGACGAGGACCTTGGACCTTCTTAGCAGATCAAGGCTAGAGGTATTCCGAATTGTAGCAACCATCACGGGGCACTGGCCCATATACAAACATGTCAACTAGACGATAGCGAAGAAAGTGTCCAGCATTTCCTTTGTGAATGTCCAGGCCTTTCGAATATTAGACACAAAACATTAGGAAAACATCTGGTAAATAGCACAACTAACGGACATATCAGCAGCTACCATAAGCGAAATCGGTAGATTCATTAGAGAATATAAATGATTCGACCTAGAAACATAGAATGTGCATAGAAAAAATATACCCCCTCATCCAAATAGCGCACAAATGCGCTAATAGTGTCCTGAGCAGCGTATTGAAAGCACTGCAACAAACCAACCAACCATTCAAGACTTTTGACATCTTCGAATGAGCGATCTCCTATTTCGGCCATTTTTATTATTCCCCAAAACGGTTCCGGCCACACAGGTACGGGTCATGAACCTCCCCTTGCGAATTCGTCGGCGGTCTCGTTACCCACGATCCTGAAGTGTCCTGGTACCCAGCATAGTAATACCGTGTTCCTTGCTGACAAGAATTAAATAGTGTCGAAGCACTCCTTGACGAGCCTGTAGGTAAAAGGACGCCTGCCAATCTGAAAATATAACTAGAAACGCACCTCTTAAACCCTTCTCAAGGTTCAGTGTGGCACAAATTGAGATTGCTAGTTCTTCGGTCTGAAAGACCGTGGACCAAGTACCCATTGCAATAGAAAGCTTGGTGCCAGGTCCAAAGAACCACTCTGCCCTCCAACTTTGATCCGTCTGTGTACCAGTGTACAGATCTGGGGTCTAGTTCTGGTAAACCATTTGACGACACATCTGGAATTTTGACCTGAAACTTTTTTCTAAAGCGGATTTCCTTTGGCATGGCGTCGGAGAGCTCACAGATTCCTAGACCTGGTATTTTGCTCAAAATACCTTTGTATTGTGTCTTGTTTTTTAAAGTACTGTCAGAATAATGCATTTGCAAATTCCTCGCAGCTGCTGCTTCTTGGACAAAAATGTGGAGTGGTGCCCAGCCTAGGAGCGACTCTTAGGCCACAGTTGAACACGTTCTCAATGCTCCTTTCACCGACAGTAGAGCCACCCTTTGGAGTTTGTTCAGACGTGAAACGACAGTTTTTTGCATTGTTTTTGACCTCGAGACTATAGAGGCATAAGTTACAATCGGACGGACTATAGCAAATTCAAAACTTTTCTTATGAGTTCGCATTATTGTTTCAGTCTCAGAGTTTATGATAAGATTGCACTTTACTGGAGAATATCGCTTGGACTCCGAAGGATCTTGTGAGCCTCAAATTGTAGCTGTATTTTTGGGTATACTGTAATACAGATGCATCTGATTAAACCGTAGACAGCATCGTTTCAAAAGTTTTGGGTACGGAGGTCCATGAGAAAGGGTGTATAGTATCAGCTAGCCGGTTTGGTTTCAGCTACAGGTCAGGGAAAGAAGCATGATAAAGCAAGAGAGACAATGGCTAAGAAAGGCAGAGATACATTTCTTCCGAAGAGTAAATTCTGGAAAACCAGAACTCTATTAGACCAAAATCCATACCAAGTTAAAATAAAACTGCCAGAAGTCCTCAAAGGCACACTTGCGACTCCTGCTGGGAATAAAAAATTAGTTTCAGAGCCCCTTGAAGTGGAGTGGAGGGAGCGGTTGAGCTACGAAAAAGCTAGAATCGAGTTAGTTCCATTAGGAGGATAAGTTCTTCGTAAATTGTCTAAGCAGAGCTCAATTTTTGAAGGATAACTTCTCCAAAGATTTATATACATCTGTGAGTACACTGCCTAGGCGGCATATTGCTGAACATATTTACGAATATTTAATAGCGGTGTGGATTTTATTAAGTTAGCACGGACAGATTCAAGCAGGACTGTTTAGTTAAAAACCGGACACCAGACAACCCTGTTATTGTTCTGGTCATTATGGAAATGGCATGGAAGAAAATGTGTATTCAATCTTCCTCCATAGCCAGCGGGACAATTACCGAAGCTACAGATTGAGAACGAAATTTGGCGAGGTGGAATCAAACATCGATTATTTGGAGAAATTAACCAAAAAATATACTTCAATTTTGAAAGAGAATAGTCTGAGCAGACGGCAATATAGAAATGTCGATTGATCGGGCGAAAGTGCCTAAGAGGCAAGCTTTCCTTATTGCCAGCGATTTATGGTGAGGAAACATAAAGAAATGGAGCTTTCTGTTAGTCCAGCAATAACTTTAATTTTCAATTTCCCCTGAGGCCTAAGTGATGAATATTTCAAATACAGAAGTTGATAACACCAAGTGTATGAAAAACCTTCATTAAATTAAATCCTTTTACAAGTCGCTTAATTTTCGCTACCTTAAAATAAAGCACTGATATTTTTAAATGTAACACCTTATTTAACTCATTTGATTTTATTTTTAAAATATTTATGCGAACCGCATTATTTTAATTGCAAACGCGTGAATTTGATGAAAAATTGCAATAAAATGAAAATAACATTAAATTCGATATATGTACTATTATGCGACAAAAACCACACACACGCCCATACCTTGTGCATAACTAAATTAACATAAAACAATTAAAAAGCAGAAAAAAACCCAAAACCGCCGTCATATCACCAAATATTACAAAATACCACAAATGTTTGCGTATGTATAACTATACATACATATATGTATAAATATAAATACATATATATGTATCAATAAAAGCAGGCATAATCATACATATGTGCATTTGTGAGTAAATCATTTACGATCAACTTTGATTAATTTATATTTATCGCACACGCGCGCTCAGCACGCCAACGCAATACGCAGACAGCCGATGACGCTGCTGATGAGGACTAGGTAGATTTTTAGATACAAACATACATACGTAGATTTATATTGGGTCATATGAAAAGTCTCTACGGATTTTTGTCAGTATGTGGTGTTGACGGCCAAACATCTGGCAACACTAGTTGTATTGACTTGAAAGTGAGTGAAGAAAAGCGCTATGAGGAGATTTTTTACTTTACAAAATTTTCTTTAAAAAATGTGTTTTTTTTTGCTGCAAAAATATGGCCAACAAATGTTTGAATATTACAGCTGGAAAAGTCCATGAAATAAAGCAAATGATTGAGCGAGGACGGCAAGCAAGGTGTCAGATGATAACGGATGCACTAAACGTTAACCAGGGCTCGAATCGTAACAGTCATAAACGAGCAAGTTGTCACGTAAAAATGCATATTTCGGATTATAACAGTCGTGTAACGAATAACGAGAGGGGTAGTACGTTCACGACTGGTATAATAAACGATCAATTTGCATTATCTATTGTGCACAACGGGACCGCAATCAAGAAGCGCGACCAGGATAGGCTAACATAAAAGAAGTACTGTTTCATTATGACAATTTCAGGCCACGCACATCTTAGATGATTTTGAGAACCTAATCTACGGAACTGGGATGGCAAGTTGTAATGCATCCGTCGTATAGCGCTGACCTTACATTGTCAAACTTCCATTTGTTGAGGAATAGCAAAACTGTATTGATGTTAAAAAATAATTAGCACGGCCGAAGAGCGCCTGAAAACCATTTGGTCAAGTTTTTCGCCGATAAACCACTATAGTTCTACACCGATGGAATTATGAAGCTACCCAAAAAATGCAAAAGATCAATGATAATAATGTCTAATATGTACTTGATTAATTTTGACTTTCATTAAAGAAAACCTTTGTTCAAAACTTTACCAAAAAATCCGCGGAATCCTTACACATGACCCAATATAAATATAAATAACTTATCTGCTGCCATGCTTTTTCGGAGTAAAAATTCCAGGGGCAAGCTGTGGATTTTTTTCAGGCCTGCAAACAACAAAACCTCGAGAAGTCATCTATCTACCAAGCATTCGCCTTTCTATAACTCTGCCGTCATTTGCAATCAAGTCGCGTGGCGCATGCAAATCTGTCGTTTAGTCATTGATTTAAAATTAAAAACTTTACTTTACTAATTTATTTTTAATAAAAAAATAAAATAATAATAAAATAAAAAATGCTTGGCATGCACACTTGCGCATACGTTTTGCTAAATTAAAAAAAAAATAAACGAAATCAATAACAATAATTTGTATAAATAACAAAAGTTATAATTAGAAAAAATTTAAAAAGTCCACTAAAAAGTCGTGCAGGCAAGCCGTGGCCTGTATATATGTATGTAACTACAAATGCATATATTGAAGTGAATCACTCACTTTTTTTTTTATATATACAAACACCCATCCACACACAGAAAAGCATTCATTTACACACAATTGCATATAAAATCAGTCAGTCAATTGTTTATACATTCTCCCGGCAATTCGTCTTAGTTCTGTTTTTATAATTTGCATGCAAGTCGCTACAATGCCTTCCATCTCGTCTGGTAAGCGTGTTTTATTTTATTTTCAAAATGTATGTATGTATGTAAGTATGTAAATATGTACGTATGTATGTATGAATTTGTATTAAGGTATGCCTTTGTGGGTTTTTACGACAATTCCCGACCAGCCTTAACAATGCACATTTGTTTTATTATTTAATTAAATTATTTTAGTCGTGGAATTTATTTATTTTAAAATATGCTTAAATTGCAAAGTTATTGACTTAGTGACATGTTTCCGTAGTCATGGGGACGATTTTATATTTATGAATGAAATTTAAGCAACAGAACGGTCTCTGGACAAGTCTGGATATCTGACCACCTGCTTCTTGCTTGAGGAATATCCCAGTACCACCGCTACCGATTCATCGAAACAAGTTCCTGCCTGGGCTAATTTGTCTGCCCTCTTGTTGCGTTAGATGTTCCTATGGCCGGAAACCAGGCAAAAGAGATGGACATTGACTGAGCAGTCAGCAAGCGTAGTTCCATCTTGCATTCTTTGGCTACCTTTAGGCCTGACTAGCTTAGTAAATCACAGCTATTTCTCTTCCTGTTAGCACTATTATTTATATGCTGGCATATTTCGACATCTGCAAGTACAGATTGTCACCAAGCTCCTCGGAATATACCTGTGTCCCTATACCGCAGTCCATTTTCGGTCCATCACAGCGTCCATCCTCTTGAGGGATAGAAGACACTTCATGCGCTTTTATCATACGCCCTGCACATATTCCTGGACACTTTGCAGACTTGTGTTTTGGTCCAAACTTTCTGCGCCTTTCTGATCATGGACAGGTCCTATTTAATCGGTTAAAAAGAAGACGGCACTTCCTCTATCATAATGATTTTTTTTGTCCCAGGCAAACGACTGGATGCAAAATCGAATGGACTGACCACTGAAGAAATGACTCACTCTATCCAATACATTTTCCGCTAGAAATACGATAACATCCGTTAACACCAGCCGCGGATCTTCTATTAAGGATGTTGAAAGTGTAGCCCAAAAGATCTCAGAAGTAGGTACTTCTGACCTTTGACGCTCCATCGATTTATTCAGTGTCTCTGAAGTACAGACTCATTCATGAGCGATGCCTCCGGTACAGTATTAAAGTTACCAAAAAAAGAGAACCCTTTCATTCTCTGGAATAAACGGGTAAAGGGAAAGACAGTCGAAGGAAATGGTGGTTTCTTGGCAAGTCTTTATTTAAACTGGGAGTTAGCGGGTGCCAGACACCCTCTAGTCAAGCTACACTCAGCATATAATGATGCACTTTGAATTAGAGCATTTATCGAACAGAATATTCACAGCTCAGGGAGAAACTAATGGTCAAATTGATTCCCTCTTCCAACTTCCATCTGCCAGATCTATAAACAGTTATATGGCACAATTTATTTATAGTCTGTTACCAGTTCTTAAAGCAACAAGTTTAGTCGCATACATAATGAGAGAGCCTGCCGTTGTTAGCCCCAAAATGGGCCCAAATACGATACCATGAAACCCGAACCAGCTGATTATCTCTCTTGAAATTTAACTACAAAAAAAGAGTCATGCGTATGATATTGAGCTCAGTTTTTCCGTGTGTGTGTGAATGTGTAGCATCTCATTAGAACTTGATGGGTGATCTTCCTATGTGAGTAATAAAAGAGTACTCCCTTTGGCCTGGTTGGTGAGATTTGTCGGTTTGAACTTGCTTAGGAGTCAAATCGGAGATCTCCTAAGTTATCAACAAAAGAATACTCCCAGAGGCATGATTTTGGAGCAATAAACGATTTTTTTGTCGATTTTGTACCCCTTTATTACTGGTTTAGAAACCAAACGGGAGATCTCGCAAGTGAACAATAAAAGAATATGCTCATTTTCGTTGTTGGTGTTTCCGACAGGGTAGGAGTGTGATGTAATGTGGAACGATTTTCCGTCATCCCTTGTCAAATTTGGTTTGGGGACAAACCGGTTTCGGCGTTGTGCCATCTTCAGTGCCATGTCTAAGAACGCACACACACACATTACATCACAATAAAAGAATACTCCATGAGGAATGATTTCGGAGCAATAACTGAGATTTTTCGGTTTTGTACTCCGTTATTACTCGCTTAAGAGCAAAAATCGATGCCTCCTAAGAGAGTAATCTATGATTCTCCTATACGCACCTCGTTCAAAAGAAATTTCGTGCTATTAAACAAACATGTATAATAAGGAAAACTACAGAAAACATTTCATATAGAAACAATATAAGGAGGATGCAATAATTTAATGTCGATAGCACACTTTTAAATGAAGGTCCGTCGGTATGCGTTGCAACTTTGTTTAAATTTATTTTTTCTTCTTCTTTATTGGCGCTGTAACCACCTAAGCGATTTTGGCCGAGTCCAAAACAGCACGACAGTCATTTCTCTTCTGTGCTAACTGACGCCAATTGGAAATGCCAAGTGAAGCCAAGTCCTTCTCCACCTGGTTTTTCCAAAGCAGAGTATGCCTTCCTCTTCCTCTGTTACCAGCATCGCGGCCCGCGTTGAATACTTTCAGAGCAGGAGCGTTTCTGTCCATTCGAACGACATGGCTAAGCCAGCGGAGCCGCTGTATTTTAATTCGCTGCATTATGTCTATATCGTTGTAAAGCTCATACAGCTCATCGTTAAATCATCTGCGATATTCGCCATCGCCAACGCGTAAAGGTCCGTAAATCTTTCGAAGAATCTTTCTCTCGAAAGCTCCAAGAGCCGCTTCATCAGATGTTTTCATTGTCCATGCCTCCGCGCCATACACCAGCACAGGCATGATGTATAAGTCACTCATCTTTGTACGACGAGAGAGGACTTTACTTCTCAATAGCCTACTCAGTCCAAAGTAGCACTTGTTGGAGTGATTCTCCGTTGGATTTCAAGGCTGACATTATTATTGGTGTTAATGCTGGTTCCCTAACAAACGAAGTCGTCTACTTTTTCAAACTTGTAACTGTCAACAGTGACGTGGGTGCCAAGACGCGTATGCGCTGACTGTTTGTGTGATGACAGGAGATACTTCGTTTTGTCCTCGTTCATCACCAGACTCATTCGCTTTGCTTCTCTATCAAATCCCGAGAAGGCAGAACAGACGTAGCCCTTTTTTTACCGAGAATATCGATGTCGTCGGCATACGCCAGCAATTGTACGCTCTTGTAAAGTATTGTGCCTGAACGGTTCAGTTCTGCGACTCTCGTTATCTTCTCCAATATCAGATTAAAGAAATCACACGAGAGGGATTCACCTTGTCTGAAACCCCGTTTGGTATCAAACGACTCGGAGAGGTCCTTCCTTATTCTGACGGAGCTGGTGGTATACCAAATTCAGACATCGCGGCATAAAGACAACTTCTCTTCGTGCTGTCGAAATCTGCTTTTAAATCAACAAATAGATGGTGTGTGTCGATCCTATTCTCGCGGGTCTTTTCCAAGATTTGGCGTATTGTAAATACCTGATCTAGGACGGATTTTCCAGGCCTACAGCCACACTGATAAGGTCCAATCAGTTCGTTGACGGTGGGCTTCAGTCTTTCGCACAATACACTCGATAAGACCTTATAACCTATGCTTAGAAGGCTGATTCCGCAGTAGTTGGCGCGAATGCCGGGATCGCCTTTCTTGTGGATTGGGCAGAGCACACTTAAATTCCAGTCGTCGGGCATGCGTACATCTGACCATATTCCACAAAAGAGTTGATGCATACACCTTATCAACTCCTCGCCACCTTACTTTAATAGCTCAGCTGGCAGGCTGTCAGCTCCAGCAGCTCTGTTGTTTTTCAAGCGCGCTATCGCTATTCGTACCTCGTCATAGTCAGGTGGTGGAACATCGACTCCATCGTCATCGACTGGGGGCTCGGGTTCGTCTTCTCCACTAATTTCAGCGCTACAACCATTCAGTAGGGTGGAAAAGTGTTCCCTCCATAATTTAAGTACATTCTGGACATCGGTCACTAGGTCACCATTGTTGTTCTTACAGGAGTTCGCCCTGGTCTTGAAACCTTCCGTAAGTCGCCTAACCCTCTGGTGAAATTTTCACATGGCTCGCGTTACCCCCCCTCGCAGCGTGGCCTTATAAGCGGCGTCTTTTTTCTCTGCGGCTTCTTGACATTCTTCATTGTACCAGTTGTTCTTTTGGGCTCGCTGAAATCCAACTACTTCTTCGGCGGCGGTACTTAATGATCGGGAAATGTGGTTCCACTGCTTGCTTATGTCCGACTGTCGAAGAGTGCTCTCAGAGAGCAGGTGTGTGAGTCGAGTGGCGAATAAATTGGCCGTCTGTTGTGATTGCAGCTTTTCGACGTTAAGCTTTCCTTGCATTGTTTGCTGCAAAGAGGCGGCTGCGTATCTTGGCTACAAGAAGATAGTGTGGTCCTAGTCGATGTTTCGGCCTCGGAGTGTACGAACGTCCAAAACATTGGAAGCATGCCTTCCGTCTATCACAACATGATCGATTTGGTTTTTCGATCTGGAGACAACCATGTAGCTTGGTGGATGTTCTTCTGCTGGAACCTAGTACTACATATTACCATGTTTCGAGCCACGGCGAAGTCGATCAGCCTCAGTCCGTTATCGGACGTTTCGTCGTGGAGACTGAATTTTCCGACAGCGGCGCCCCTTCCTTGCCCACCTTGGCATTTAAATCGACGAGCACGATTTTAACATCGTGTCGCGGGCAGCGCTCATATTTACGCTCTAAGCACTCATAGAATAGATCCTTGGACGCCTCGTCCTTCTCTTCCGTCGGGGAATGGGCACAGATGAGCGAGATGTTGAAGAATCTCGCTTTGATGCGGGTTATGGCTAGACGTTCGTCCACCGGGGTGAACGCCAGTACTCGGCGACGGAGTCTCCGCTTTCCCACTTTAGCTCGCTCCCAAACGGGTGTTTGGTTGCTACCCAGAGGATACATGGATATAAATATCCGGACGTTGTGAGCTGCGATGTGAACCGTACGCACAAGAATCGCTTCTGGCCACTCCCAAGTGAATGGCAGTCATAAGTTGTCCACATCTGCGCACGGAACCATCCTCCAAATTAAATTTATTTAATATTGTATTATATACCGCTAAATACTTTTTACCGTTTTATTATTATTCTGATTTACTTTTAATGCATTTGTTTTGTATTATTTATATTTTGTCTGATCTCGTATATATAGATATATAAATGTTTTAGCTTATGTGTGGGCAATGAAAAGCACTTTTTTTACTATACAACCGGCTTTCGGGATGCCTCTTATAAGAGTATTCCCTTATTGCTCGTTCGGGAGGAATATGAGATGGTTTTCTATGTGCACTCCCTTATTGTCTTTTTGGGAGGTTTAGGAGAGGTTTTTATGGGAGTACTCCCGTATTGCTCCCTAAGGAGGTTTGTGGGATGATATTTCTGTGTGTACTCCCCGATTGCTCGGTTAGATGGTAAAAGGGATTACTCCCCCTCCTAGGATGTACAATGTTAAGGGGAGTATACAAATTTGCATGCTTATACACAGAATCATAGGGAGCAAAGGGAAGGGGAGGGTATTCGTATACTTCCCAGAGAGTACTCACCGAGCAATCGTACGATGCTCCCAAGCTCTACTGGGATTCTTCAGGTAACGAGTGCTGAACAAGAGGAATATTTTTAAGGCGTTCATATTACTTTATTTGAAGTTGATACGACAATCCTTGTCAAAGATAGGTTAATCTGTAGAAAACCTTTAACATTTCAAATAACCTTTTCCAGAAAGTCAAATTGATAAAAAACTTCTCAGAACAATATATTTTATTTACGTCCGTCAACAATAAACGCATCGAATGATGTCCCTGAGAGCTGCAACCATTGACTGACGACCGCCACAAAGCCAGAAACACATATGTACATATGAAGGTATGTATGCATAAACATTCAAAAAGATTGATGTAATCAGCGATCGAACACTACGCCTTGATTGTTCACCAGCGGTCAAGCGTCAACAGCAATGACCTTTGCCAATGACGCGTACGCGGGCATTTGCCTGCGACGAACTGGTGTTGTGGCTGTGGCACTGACTGCGGCAGCACAACCAATCAACTGGGCGACAGTGTAGCGAAGCAGCCAAACAGTCATCAAGCGCAAGCGACAGACAACAGCTAACTGCCGTCCCTAAATTGGCGCGTCAAGCGCCAAACAACTGTCAAAAATCCTCATGCCCGTACAATTTGTATGGAGCATTCCACAATAACGCGGCGCTAGCGCTGAGCAAATGGAATTTTAATTTTTGATAGGGCGTTACATGTTGAAGTTGGATACAGAATACGGAAAGAAAGAGAAAGAATAAACAAGTGAAAGAGGAAATGAGAATAAAAACGAAAAAAAAAAATTAAAAAATTTCAAAAAATACGCCGCGTTGAATTGGGGATAACGCGCGCTGACACTCGTTCACATTGGAAAACGCAACGCTTAGCGCTCCAATTTAGGGACGGCAGTAACAACGAACAATCAGCAGTCAGCGAGGCGCTGCAAGCAACTAGCGACCAAAAGCAATCGAACGTTGCATGCAGAAAAACAATAAATAAGCAAATATAATAAAAATAAAATACAAATACCAAGAAATATTTGCAATAAAAATAACAATAATAAAACGAAGAATGGCAAATAAAAATGCGAGTTTAAGTAATAAACAAAAGAAGAACTGCACGCGCAAATAAACATGCATACACACTTCTGTATACATACATAGGTACAGTAGAACTTCGTTAATCCGGATCAATTAAAACCAGCTCAATCCGGACTATACGGAAATCCGGATTACCAAAGGCATTATAATTGCTGAAGAAAAACACCTATAATTGTTTGTTCATTTGTTATGATTAAAAAAACTATAACAATGGCTTCAGTACAGATGTTAAAGGTATAAAATAATGGAATATTAACACAAAACTTATTAGATAAAGTTGGATAGGTTTGTTTGTCAAATACACTTTTGTGTAAATTATATAATTTTTTTTTATTTTTTAACTCTGTACAGATTACAGAAGGATCCGTTTGAGTCCATAACCTTATTAACGAAGCTCTACTGTATTTATGTGTAAAAAGCTATAAAAATAAATAAAACCGCACGTCAAGTGCCGCGACGGCGTACATTGGCCGCACTTGTACGTGAATATGTACATATTTTTCATATAAGTAATCGGAAAGAAACTAAAAAAAGAACAGAACAGCTCAGCACAGCTGTAAGCCTAAATGGTTGGGGACAGCGCAAACGCTGTTGTAAGCGGAGCGTTAAAGTTGCTGTTTGCTGTTGTTGCTGTTGCTGTTGCTGAGGTTTTGCTTATCAGAAAAAAGTTTGTTGTCTCTTACTTAAAGCTCGGACAGACGCTGCTGGCGTAAATGGTTGTTGGCAACAGACAAAGGGATGCGCTGATGAACGCCGCTGAACGCTTGGTAGTGAGTGCGGACAGACAGGTCCCATAAGAATTCACACATCATTCGAGTGACACGATGTACGCTGGAGAATACAGTGCCGATTGGAGTTGCTGGTTCAGGATGGGTGAGATTTTCAATAATTAGTAGGAACCAAGGAAAAGCTGCTTGTCGGGAAGTAGTTCATAGAAATTGTGACAGAGAAGCCGCCTATGAACAGATAGACAAGTGACTGCTCAGACGAAGGCAACTCAGCTGTCAGCGGTGTCGAAAAGCATTAAGAAGTTGTTAGTACTTCAGTTCGTTCACTTCAAGAAGGTCTCATCGCTAATTCCTTACGAAATATGGTCCCTTGGTTGGAATTTTTAGGTAAATGCTTCATTTCCTCGGGATCCAGACGAAGCAGTCCTACCTGTGACCTTCCTATAGGCAAAACATGACACCATTCTACATAAATTATGCATATTGGAGAGATCCAATGGCAGTCCTTTTTATTGTCGGCTCAACAGAAAATAGCGGCAGAAGAAAAAGTTCACATACTCTTATGAACGAGGCGTTATGCCGACGATATTTCATAAGAAAATATTGGCACCGCTTCGGGGTGCGACTAGAGCGCCAAGTCCGTAAAGACATATATGATTGATTTTTAAGAGTTTTGAAAATTGATAGAATAGGCTAGGTTGGCACTGCCACAGTCCTTAAAGAAGCCTCAGACAAATCGATTATAGGTTAGACCGTGGAAACTGTTTCTTTAAAGATTGGTAAGTTTAGGTTAGATTGGCTGACACCGCGCTAAGCACGGAGGCACTGGTAGGCTGGAAAAGCTGGTGGTGATGCCACTGGCGGAAGCCATTTGTTTCTTTCCTTCCTTTGAACAGCCGAGTGAGTTTTATATAGCACAGAATATTGAGAATATTTGCTGAGGTGTGGTCAGCTAATCTAAAAAGCACTTGTTGAAGAAGGGGTGGTGCATTTTTCAAAGGCGTGACAGTGGTAGATATAATGTTCGAAGCTCTCCATCTCTTCCTCGTCTCTGCAACTGCGACAAATATTATTGGTTAGGTTTCCCAGCCTTTTTCCGTGCGCGTCCATCAGGCATTTATCCGGTGGTTACCCCTACTACTAACCTGAAAGAAGAGCGATCCATCCAAGTAAGAGCTATAGAACGCTTTATATGTTTCTTTAGTAATTGTAGTAGAAACTGTATACGCATAACTGCACATCAAGTTCTCGAAGATTAGTAAAAGCTTTGGTCGCAGATGTGCTCCTCCGTGGAGAGTCCCGGTATCCGTGAGTTTTTTAAGAGGCCTTACCAATTTTGAAGTTGCAGCCCTGCCAAAATTATTTGTGTTGGAAATTTTTCTTCAACGGGTTTCGCTTGACTGCCGCATTTTATTACTTCACTCGCTAGAGTTTTCCGAACATAGCTTGACGTCGTCCTACAAATGTGCCATCATCAATTTCTTCCTCTAGGTCTTCCTCGATCCTCTTCTTCAACGCCAGTAACTAACTATCAGAAATTCAGCTACGCTTCGTCGCTTCCACAGCAAGTAGCCGAAATGGCAAATAGCCCCACAGCCAGGCAAACCAAGCAACTATGTTGTAAATTACTCTAAGTTTTTTTCGTGTTTCTTTCTTTTCTTCTTTAATTTCATAAGTACTTTGAAATCTTCATCAAGCTGGACAATTCATTGCGCAACGAACCGTATCCCATCGGCAAATGGGCATGCGCTTGCTATATGCTGAATGTTAGTGGTATTGTTGTCTTACTGCTGCAATTACGCCAGTCACTGCATTCACCCGGCACGCTTGAGCATTTTGCGAGCTATTCAACCAGCCAGCCAGTCAGCCAGTCAGCCCGCTAACCAATTGATCACGAGGAGTAAGAATGCTTTCCGACGATATTAAAGCTTGAGAAGAATTGCGCACGTCATCAGCATATGGCAAGAATTATTTTTACATATGCACACACTGCTCATAAACGATTGTTCTAATCAGCCAGCCTCAACCTCATCGGTAACAACCCAACAATCAAGCAAACCATCAAACGATTCACTGAATGTTCGATCGTTGATCGATTCATCGTTGCTTCCATCCATCCAACAAATTCTTGCACTCATATGCTTACTCATCGCCTCATCCACACAATGTATGTACGTGTTTTCTGTTTGGGTGTTTACCTCTTTCCTTTGTCACTGCTCACCGGTTCACTCGCTGATCAACTGATCGTACACTGATCATCAGCAACGCGCTTCCACCGCCAGCGTCATCATCGCCATCAATTGCTAAGTCATTCCTCGATCGTTGACTCTAATTTTCATGTAGCGCCAATCAAGCTGAAGTACTGAGGCTTACAAGCAAGCAAAGAAGAATCGCATAGTCATTGCAGCACCAAAGCAACAACCAAGCTCACAATAAGAGGAGTCCGTCGAGTATGCAACCAGCCAGCTCCGCTAGCTAACCGGCAAAGCGTTGAAGTGTTTGACGACTTCTCGTTAAGGCCAATGTATGGTGGATGTTTTTGGTATTGTTTTGCAAACATTCGCAATAATTATTCTTTGGCAAATTTTTATTTTTATGTGCTGTCATGTGGTATGGCAGGAAAGAAAGCACCTATTAACTGTTGTGGGCGTTTTCCTCCTACTTGCTGGCATATTTGTGGCTAATGTTATTGGTGGCGATTAGTACGCGATGCAATCAATAAGAGAGGTTAACTTAGAGGTTGGAGGTTGTTTACTTTTAGTTATGTGAAATTGGCAGTAAATTTTGCTATAGTAATTTTTGCTGCCCACGTCTAGGTCGTCAATGTCAATGCATGTAAATAAATAATTCCGTAAAAACGTTCCAACCAACCAGACTTTTTAGGATTAGAAAAATTTTCGAGCCTAGAAAGGTTTGAAAGAGAAAATAGAGACTAAAACCTGGGAGCTTCTTTCTGGTGAAAATCAAAGAGCTAATCTATAAACTAAGAAGATCCAAGCCGCAGTCACGCGATGCCACTAGATGACGACGGAGTAATATTTACAAAACGAAGGGTTTACGCTCTTATTTAAGGTATACATACATAAATAATTACATCCTCAGAAAGAAATGTATTTTCGTTACTATTCTGGGCGTCTTTCTTAGAGACGTCTATTAGGGACAGGGCATACTTCTCGGTATAGAACAAAAAATTTCTACAAAAACAAGTGAAACAATGACGTGGGTTCTGAAAAGCCGTTTTTGGCGAACAATCGTCAACACTACGTGAAGGTCGCAAATAACTTTGTGAGTCCGAATATCAAAGATCGATAAGCTTCTAATTATCCAACAATTTTATACAGAATAGACCACATCGTACAGAGCTTTGATCTATGTATGTATCTCCCCGCATTTGGGCAATAAATTAATGGGAAACATGCTGTCCCAAATACCTGTATAGTGTATACAAAAGCGAGCCAATATAAAAGTTTAAGCGTGTCTACCAAGCGCGATCTAATTGAAGAACCATGCCACCAAGGATCACCACTTAGTGCATAAGGTCCATGTCTGAGTTATATATACATATATTTACGGCAAGAATGATAGAATAAAAGATTGCCCCAATCGAGCTGAGAGCAACCGGTTGTGATGTCACATTAGTGAGAGAATTAGAGAGTAAAGAATAATTTTAAAGAAGAAGAGGAAGCAGCAGACATGTGGTGCGGCATAGTGATGTAAAACTACGTAGAATTGTATCTACTCTTCAGCCTCTTTAATTTGCAAATACATAATTTTAGGTACATTTGGAGCGTAGCCAAATAACTTATCCGCAAGTTTTATCTTATTTTTCAAGGTATTTTAACGCGTTTTCCAGTGAGGAAATTTGAATGGCATCGCATAAAAATACATATTTACTTTTTAGGTACGTTTATCTAATTTAGGTACAACTTTTGGGCAAAAAGGTGCAATATGAAAATTTAATATTTTTTTCAATTGTGACGTCAGCGAAAGGGTGGATGCTGTTAAATCGGCAAAGAGAGGATTAGCGGTGCGCGGAAAGCGCCACCTTTGTTACGCTGCATCGTGATATCCGATGATTGTTGAAAGAGTTCTTTTGGTACAATGGTCAGCTGGTCAAAAGCATTTGTTTTCCAGTTATGAGACGTAAGTGCTTCCGAGGTATTAGTAACAAACCGCAATCATTGATTCAAGGAAAGGTTCATGTCAAACGACTAGAATTGTAAAAGGAAACGGAGGAACCTGTTTAACCACTTACATATGTATATGTATATTTCTTTATTCCTACTATTCAAAACCTTACAGCGGAGAAAGTTTAAAAAAGTATAAATAAAGTTAAGTAAAGTAAATAAAGTAGAGTATAAATACAAGTAAGGACTTCACGGTCGCACATGCTCCACTCTTTCCTGTTTCTCATGACAACTCTCAGCTTTGACAGGTGCTACATTACCCTTAAACGGTCAGTAAGAAAGCCTGCAGTCACTTATACATCGTGTTTTTTAAAGTAGAGAACTAATTTTGTCCATAGATCCCTGCCCGGCTCCTTTCCTGTTGAGAATGTCTGCCACTTCCTAGCCGATGATTCCACTATGCTCCCAAAGATAGTTAACGCAGTTTCTGGCTGCGGTAAATTTTAAAATCTAAAGGCAATTTCAAACCCAAAGCTTTTATGGCATGTGGCATGCCTTAAGGTCGAGGAGGGTTGCCTTGTTTGCAGAGTTTATGAAGACGTGTTTGTTGGCCGCCCCACTTTCTGCAAAGTGCTGAGATATGGTTGAAATGTATGCCCTTCATCTTAAAATAGGGAGTTAGCTTCCCACATGCTGGTCTAGTTTACTAGAGTGCTCAGTATACTTGAGTGGATGGATGTTCTATCTTCTTATTCTTTGCATTATTCCTGAGATTACTTTTGCTGTAAACAGCGGAGGCCCTATCTTAATTAATGCAAAGTACAAAGTAGGTCTTAAATCGGTGGGAGCCATCCAACTTGCCGATTCAGGTTTGATGCCACAGCCCCTGCCCATTAGTCTCTGGTAGACCCGAATGTAGGCGCTGGATAGCTTTATCTATACGCGGATTCCATGGGAGTTCCTTTTTAGCAAATGGTTCTAGTAGTTTGTCCCAGGGACCGTTACAGTTACATCTTATATTAAAAACTCGCTCAGTAACAATTATTCTTTGACTTTTATTTAATTACTCCTTGAATAACCGTTATTTCTGACTTTTATTTTATTAACCCAAAATAACAATTATTTTTGATTTTTATCTAAATAATCTGCAAATAATCGGAATTTTTGATTTTTAAATTATATGTCTTAGATAACAGACATATCGAAGACTTTTATTTATAAAAGTCATAAACGAAAATCAGTCACTGACCTTTATTTTTTAAATCATACTTATAAAAGTCATTCGTATAAATCGTAGTACACTTTTGTTTCCCAACACCTTCTTAACTGCGAAAAATGTTAATGACTCTTATACGAATGATTTAAAAAACAGAAGTCGGTGACTGATTTATATTGATGACTTTTAAAACTAAAAGTCACCGATTGATTTTTATTGATGACTTTTATAAATTAAAGTCTTCAATAACTGTTATCTAGGACATACAATATAAAAATCAAAAATAATTGTTATATTGGATTTATAATATAAAAATAAAAAATAATTGTTATTTTTTTAATTTTGCATAAATATTGCTGTTAGCTGTTATGTCCGGTCCCTGGTTAGTCCCTTCTTCTTATCCTGCAGAAAATAACTACATATGTCCAACCTATTTTGATTGCAGACCTTGAAAATCTAAGTTACGGTAGCTTTGTTTTCTATGCTAAACTGAGTTCACATGCTTTGGCTTGTCAAAAACCCACCAAAATCTAGTGTTTTCGCTCGCCATTCTTCTACTTCATAAAGTAAAGGAACTCAATCTGTTGCAACTTCAGGAATTCATCTACTATATATTTGTGAAAGTATGTACGTAGGGTGAAAAAAATTGGGATCCGACAAGGGGGCGTGGCACCTCCCATAGGCGTGGAATTTTTTATCAGCTATAACTTCGGAACCATAAGTCACAAGAACTTGAAATTTGGTATGCAGACATATCAATGGTAGGTGCTTATACGAGGGTATATATAAACGAGTTTGTAAAAAGGGGCGTGGCACATCCCATAGGCGTGGAAAATTTTATCAGCTCTAACTTCAAAACCATAAGTCACATGAAATTTAAATTTGGTATGCAGACATATCTATGGTAAGTGCTTATAGTAAGGTGTATATGAATGAGTTTATAAAAGGGGGCGTGGCACATCCCGTAGGCGTGGAATTTTTAATCAGCCATAAATTGGGAACCATAAGTCACATGAACTTGAAATTTGGTATTCAGACATAGGTATATATGGGAGGTGTTCAGAGTAAAGTATATATAAACATGTTTGTAAAAGGGGGTATACATGTATGTACTAAGGATGCCAATCCCGGGATCCCGGAATCGCGGTGTTTGTGACGTCCCGGAAATCCCGGGATTTGCTTGCATTAATCCCGGGATCCCGAAAATTTTGAAATATCGAATTGATAGTAAGAATTTGTTTATGAATTTTGAAGTATGATTTTTGTAAAATGCCGTTTTGACTGCAATTAACAAAAAGCTTGAAACTGTACTTTTAAATTGCAGCCTGAGCCTTTTTTGAAGAAGATTTCACTGAATTTACTCATAGCGTCGCTAATGTAAACGAAACAGAGAGTTTTAAGGAAAAGTTAGATAATTTTTTAGATCAACCTACTCAAAACTTCCTCCAATCGAAAAACTTATAATTTGACCGACGTGCTGGTAAAAGAAGTTCAAATATTTTGTAATGGAGGAGTAAGGAGTCATTATCTTCAAATGGATTATGTCTACCTTTGACAGTTCAGTCTAAAAGTGTTGATGCCGAAATATATTTTTCATCAGTAGGTTTTGTATGTAAAAACTGCAGGTCAAGCTTAGAAGACTCCGCTTTGAATGCTTTGCTGCTCTTACGAAAACATTTTAAGTGCAATAATAACAACACCGGCAAAAAAAGGGATGTGTGTTTTTAACCAGACCCAACTACCAACATGTCTTTCGACCCGCTGAATCCGATTCTGAGATCCGTTTGACTCGTACAAACTCCAAATTTCTAGTAAATTGCAAAAAAAAGGCAAACTATTCTCCATTCGCCATTTCTTTATAGAGTAGAATAAACATGTTTAGAGAAATTGTTTTTGTATATTTTTGTTTTATGTTTTTTGTTATTAATCGTCACTTTCAAAAGTACCTGGTATTTACATTATTATTTGTGATGTATACGTTCCTCAATCACATGGTTTTTTAAATACAATTAAAAAAATATTTTACTTTAAAATTTGTCTGATTTAATAAATATCGCTAGCGTATTGTGCAAAGTTGCTAAGTCCCGATTTAAAAATTGTGCAGGAGAGGAAAAAACTTCGTATAGCCATTTTCTTCAAGTATTTCGCAAAACTTTGAATACAACATTTTGCCTCTTTAAAGCAAAGCAAAACTCAATACGAATCGGAGGGATTCGATATTTATTAAAAGATTTCGAACTTTTTTGGCCTTATCGAATTTTCGGAGCTTTTTTTGGCCTTAGCAAATTTTCCTTTCATTGAATATAAACGAGAAAACATAAAACAAGGACCTTTACCCTTTTCGAAACGATGCAATTTTAATTTATCTAGCCTCCTATATCAAAATATGATTTTGCATTAATAGTGAAGTTAGCAACTTTTCACTCTAAGCTAACGATATATGAGTTTTACAATCAGTTTATCGTAAATTTTAAATAGTTTTATTTAATGGTATGTTTAAATGCTTTCAGATATTGAATTTTTACTCATATTCTATAATTTATGACTCAATTTGAATCCCGGGATAAATCCCGGGATCCCGAGATCACCTAAAAAATATCCCGAAATCCCGGGATCCCAACTTTCCTGATATTTTGGCATCCCTAATATGTACTCATCTATTAGATAACTCGGATATTTAAAACTTTTTTTTTTTGAAACCTTGCCGACTTTAGATTATTTTGAAATGGAAGGATTAAATCGTTTTTTAATCCCGCGATGCTGTTAAACGAAAAAGGTTCATTCGTGATGAATAAAACTCCTCCCGAATTAAGCATTCTACCAGAAAAGTGCAGCTATACTAAAACAGCTAAGCGAATAGGCAGCTAAACGTACCGTGTACCGTAGTAGATTAATTTTAATTTAGAAATTTGATCGTTACCTTAATCCACCTAATATTATAATGGAACAAGATTTGTAGTACAAGTGATGATCAATATATATTAGTCAAAGCACGATAAAGCTAAAAGTATGGCCCTTGCCTTAATGTAAACAAAGAAAATAGTTTGTCTCCTTTAAATTATGCTGAACTGAATATTTGTATTACTGTTTTATATTTTTATTTTTCCCCCCCGAACGACGTCGGGTGCTCTGCTATGTATATAAATATTTGTGTGCAAGAAAAAAAATTTTAATTCGTAATTTGTCCGCACACTGAAGATATTTCTTTCAAATAAAGTAAACAAATAAGGCCGACAGACCTCTTTCAATGAACATAATTTCATCTCCATTCAAAATTACTTGCACTGATTTAAACATACATACATATTTACAACCGGCATTTTATTAACCCCGTTAATGACTAAAACACACATAAATCAGTCATGTAACCGGCACAGTACATCAATTGTACACACATAAATATATCGTCAAATTTAATCAAATGTTTATACGCCGCTATCGGGTACTAAACTAGCTTTGGTAGAAATCCCCAAAAATAAAGCACACACTGTTCCATATGCCTTAATATACACATATAGACATAGACCACCGTTCCGCCGGTCATCGAATTCAAACACCTCCAATTTTACGACTGCTACGTGACTGAACTAGCAAATGCAAATCGAAATGCTGTTGGACCCAAGCAAGAAATTAATATAAATAAAATGTCAAAAAAAATTGTAAATAAAAACTAAGAAGAAGTTGTTGTAAGTTGGTAAAAAAGAGCAATGAAACCAATAACAATTAAAACGACAACTGCATTTTGATGTGCCGTGCGCCAGCGCATGCCTGTAAGTATGCATGTCACTGCAGTGCCTGCAAGGACAAATACTCGAAGCGAACGGACGTTCGAAGAAAAATATTAACATAAAAAATAAGTGGAGGGCTGCCCCGCTTACAACGCGGTATGCGGTCAATGTCAATGAATTCGAAAAAGCGTTCACAAAGTCTGAAACGCGAGCGAAATGTGTACGTTGCTCGCTCTATGTTTCGCTTGCGCACGCGCCCCCACCACCGCCTACACGTAGGGGCTGCCGGTGTGCAGGTATAAAGAAGCGACCAGTCGCTTTGCTCTTCCCCACGCTGTCACGGCAGCGGCACGTTGGAAGAATTACAATTTTTTCACAACAGCTTACAGTCGCCGCGACCCCAAACTGCAAGGTATATAAAACAAAAGCATTCTCTGGCAGTGCCAACAGTATCAAACGCCTAATAGACGCGTGCAATTCGCAACCGCAGTCAGTATAGACCGCCTAACTAAAAAGCTAACTAAAAAGCTAACAAAAAAAAAAACACGGCCACTGAGCATCACACCACAGGACTATCGGCAGAATGGCTTTTCAATTCGCCACAATCGCTGTCATGAGCTTCGCGCTATTTAGCACGCTTGCCAGCGCTGACGTCTCCTCGTTGCGCTACAATGGCCTCGGACGCTTAACTACGCGCCTTCAGCGACAAGAAGCCAGTCCGACACCCTACCCCGCCTCTGGCTACCAGCCGCGTGAGCCCTTCGATATCCCCTCTCCAGACAAGCAACAATTCTTTCCACAACAGCCCCAATCTCCGGCGCAGCCACAATTTCAAGCAGAGCCACAACCCGAAGTAAGCGGCTTCGACTTGGAGTCAACTCCCAGTTTGGGCTCCAACGGCGATCATATCGACGCACCTAACGCGCTTTACGACGCACCCGCGCAATTCCGTCAGACGCAAGCTTCGCGCCAACGATTAGCCTTCTCACGCCAACAATTTTCCGCTACGTCACCACAGCAGTCACGCTTGCCACAAAGCTTTCGACAAACGTTGCAAGCCACAGAACCACAGCGTTTTTATAGCGCGCCCTCGGATAACTCAGAAGCCTTCACGCGGCAGCGTCAACAATTCGCCACCGCGCAGCAAAATTTCCCACAAGCACCACAGCGCCTGTACGACGCTCCTGTCGAGGATGAGCCACAAGCTGAGCGTCTTACAAGCGCCGTGAAATCGGAGCGTCTTACTGCCTCACAGCCGGAGGAGCAACGCGAGGAGCGTGAAGATGAAGCGGAGGTTGCTACCGACATTGAAGTGACCGAGGTGAAGACGACCACCCCACAAGCTGCTGCGCCTACTCCTAACACCAGCGTATTCTATTATCCAGCCAACGCGATTGGCTTCGTGCATCCTCTCACAGCCGCCTACTACCAGCCAAGTGCTTTCATAGCTCCCGCTGCGCAGCCAGCTGTTGCTACTGCAGCGGCACCTTCGAATGGAGATCGTCCTGCTCCTGCCACAGCCGCTTCCCCCGTGCGTGCTGCGAAACCAGCACGCGTCACAGCTTTGGCTTCGCAAGTTTCTGTCCCTGCTGTTGCGCCTGTCGCAGCGCCGCAATACTTTGCCGCATCGCCCTATTTGCAACAATATGCGTTTGCAGCCCCTGCCCAACTGCAGGCGTGGTAGAAGTATTAATTGTGATAATTTTTAGATTTTATTCTTTTTGTTTTCATTTTTACCCAGTATTTCATTTTATTTTATTCTCCCATTTTGATTGGCTAAGGTTTATGGGCTCATCTCGCGAAATTGTTTTAATCAAAATAATGGCATAATAAAATATATCTAAAAAGTGCTTACAACATAAATATGTAGTTCTTTTTGGGAAATTTTTCCATAAAAGGCAGTCGGTTTATGGTGTGTTAAAAATTTTAGTAATTTTTCAAATACGATTTTCCATATTCGGAACTGAGGAGTATCTATCTATATATATAATACGCGAAGGCATTTTTTTGTGCAGCATAAAAGATCTGCACCGTTCGTTCGATTTTCAAAAATGGGGTGTCAAATTAAAGCGCTTGGCCTGTAGATGTGCAAACTGGTTTTATTTTTTCGAAAGGAGTTGCCACCTGCTAAATAATTAAACTCAAGTTATTTAATAATCAATGCCCTCAGATCCGCACCGTCCGTTCGATTTTCAAAAGTGAGGTACCAAATTCCAGGGCTTAGGATGTGGATGTTCAAGAAGGTTTTACTTTTTCGAAAAAAGTTGCCACCTGTTAAGAAATTAAGTTCAAATTAATTAAAAAGTTAAATCAATTACTAAATATGGGTATCAGTCGAAACGGTTTTGAGGGTTATAAATATGTAATTCAGTTTTAATTAAAGGAATTTGGTAAGTGAATAAGGTATCGCTATGTGGGTGTCATACAAAAGAGGCTTAAGAAGGTAGTAGTTTGGAAATATTTTGAATAGAGTTGCCACCTATTTGAGAAGTCTAATTGAACTATTTTATACCAAAGTTATATGAAATATTAACGATGGATGTCAAATGATAGAGCTTCAAGAAATACTTAGTTTGACAATTTAGAACATTTTTGATGTGTTTGAGGGTTGCCCCAGTTTAAAGGGCTAAACTAAAATTATTTAATAAGTTAAATGAATTACTAACCGATGGTTATCAATGGAAATGGGTTTTAAATCTTTTATTTAAGAACTATATTTAGGAGGGTTGCCAAGTGTTTAAAAAATAAATTTCCACTTAATTCATCAGTTACTTGAAATATTTATAACAATGTCAGACGAAAAATATTTAAGGATATTTTAGGTCGAAAATAATTTTTAAGAGGGTTTCCGCCTGTTTTGAAAGCGGTATCGCGGTTTCGACGCCATGCGGGTTCACTAGTAGTTTTTGTTTCTCAGGATATCCGCCCAAAAGTATGCAGCATTGAATGCTAATGAAAAATGTGATATGATCTGCTTATTTCTTTTACGCTCTCTGAAGACACAGTTTGCTAATTTGTCCTACGATGGTAAATTCTTGATTTCTTCCTGCTCTAGGCGAAACATATTTTATTAATCTGACTCATCGGTGGACTTCAGGTATTTTCTATAATATTCTGCAATAACTTAATGTCTGCTGTCGATCCTTATGATAGCATATTTTTCGGCACACCAGAGGCAAGAGCCTATCGTATCTTAGTTCTGAATCAAATTCTAGAAATTGGTAAGCCGATATTTGTTTAATTTTGTTAAATACTGCGCCTTCTATAATGGAACAATGTGGTAATAGGAGGAGCGTGTTAAGTTTGTCTGCAGATTTAGCATATTTTTAGACGCGCCACTGGTTCATTTAGATAGCCTTGGGAGATGATGATTTACGGTGTTGATTTAAAAAATTCTACTACAGGTCTATCTGCAAATTTGCGGTTTTTGTTATCGCTATCGCTAAGCTTAACTAACGGTAGGCCCAAGCAACGTTCCGTTTCGACGGGGTCGGACCAAAGAGAAGTGGAAGGGATGTTGGTAATATGATATTTATGAGTAAAGTCTACTTGTAGCAGATCTTACCCTGCAGAAAAAAACTATCAATTGATAAAAAATAACTCATTTTTTGTTAGCTTTTTTTGCGGGATTTCTATAAAATGTATAACATGAAGTTAACAACAAAAAGCTAACTAGAAACTAGTTGAAAAGTAATGCAAGAGTCATGCAGATGTAATCGGGAGATTGTTTTCTGTTTAAATATCCCTCATACAAATTTTCCTTTGAATAAACTTTTTTTCTGCACTTCACAGATAGTTTTTGGAAACCAGGACAAATAAAATGAAGATCAAAATTTTATATTATCGTTTTGCAGTCTAATGGAATTTCGAATATGGGAGCACCTACAACAGAATATGTAAACAAATATGTAATGTTAAATAAAGAAAATAAATAAGCAAGTAAAAATAAATAAATATAAATATAATTTTTCTTATTGATGTTTTATGTCCAAAAGTAGTTAGTTACAAGTTAGTTGACATCTAATGCAAACTATTGACTATTTTGTGGCCATCGCCATAGAAATATAGTTGGCTCTCCTCAAAGAAAATATTCAGATAATAGTGACCTTTAGTTCCTTTATACGCGGGTCTCCGGAGGCAGCCGAAGCACCTCATCCGCGATCGCTGGCGATTGTGATTTTATCTCCGTAAATATTATTAATGGTTTGTCGGTACAACGGCTAGTCCGGTGATTGTGCTACATATATATGTATATAGGTCATGAATGTCTTCCGTGAGTTCATAGAGATACCCTTCGATGTACCTAGGGGATGGCTCCATAAAGGCAAATGTATGTGGATGCATGATACTGAGGCTTCCAAGAAGAAATTGATTGCTGAGCATGAAATTGTGCTCCTTGACGGGAAATATTAGCGACTCGCTATGTAGTTGGCGTTTAGGCAACGACCGAAGGCATCTCCTGTTGCTGTTTAGTGTGGGCGGTCAATGGAACTTCATCAGCTAACTCAGCGCAGAAATTGGGGTTTGTTCAATAGGCGCCCATATCATACATATTAAATACAACTGTTTAGGGGATAACGAGATGGAATCAACTCAACACTCTTTTCTCGGCGTCTGCTTTATCTTGGCTACGGCTTAAGGTTAAATTAGTTGTGACATAACCATAACGCCATAGCTATAGCCATAGAGACCAATTGAATTTTGGTTTTCCGCCATAACCATAATCAGCTGATATCTGAAATGCGAGTAAGATCGTGTTGCCAGACGTTCAAAAAAAAAAATATTGTTCACAGCAAACGTTTGGCATAAGTGTAGAATATGAACCATTTAGCTATGCAAAAACCAGAAGTGTGGCCCGATAGAACTTCTCACGCTGATTTCAACTGTATCAAAATTGTTTGGTGCAAAAATATAAAGAAGATACAAAAGACTTAATTAAACTGTTTAGATTTTTTTTTTTTTAATATTAATATCTTATTAATTGCTTTACCGATTAAAAACTAATAGAAATAGTTATGGCTATGGGGTCACCACAAATTTAACCTTTTTAAGCAACCCGCCTTGTCAAGACGCCTAAAAACTCTTTAAGGTAGACATCAGCTGACTGGCAACAAAATTAACCTAACATTGATCGTCATCATTTACATTTTCCTACATAAGATGACAGAAGGTCTGCTGATCACGCTTCCGAATGACTGAGATTCAATGATGATGTTGGTAGAGGCACAATTTTGCCTCAGTGTCCTAATTAGGCAAGCTTAAGTGTACACAGTATATCTCAGTAATTGTAAAATTTTATAATCTTTATGGTAAACATATGCAGTACACAGAATTCTAGTTAAGCAACATATTTTATTTATGGTCTTGAAAGAATTATGCAATAGCAAAAAAGCCATAAAACATAACTATACAATTCCATCTTTATTGCAGTCTAATAATCACAAGCCATCAAAGTCAAGCTGTTACGCATATTTATCAACACACATGCATACATACTGCCTATCTGCTGCTGCCACCATTACTGCTGATGCGGCTTGCAGATTACATGTTGATACGATCGAACACAATTTCCGGTAATAATTCGAACACTCAGCTATTCTACGTACATAAATTTTATTCGCCATATTATCGCAAACACAATCACTAATCGGCTTAGCATTTAAAGAAGGCGAAAGGAATTAAAGGAAGGCACAACGTTACAGACAAATAACAAACAAGCGCTGCACATACCTGCTGCTGCCCCAGAAGTACGCTGTGCAGTTCAACGAAGTTCAGTTCATTTGAGTTTATTCGTTACATTGCAATGCAATTCAACTCAATTGCAATGAATTTAATATTATGAATGCAGAGCAATGAAAGCAATGCGCATGCGTGCACCCTGCGCTTACACTCGCTTCAGCTAGCATTTGGTATTCTATAAGGCCCATTGCGGGTAATGTTTTCGCCAGCATGTCAGTCATGCCATTGCAATTGAATATGTACATATATGCGCATAAGGGGGCATATTTACAATGTACGATCGTAATTGCCACGCCCCGATGTTGCAGTGGCAAGAAGCTTCAGTCAGCTAGCCATCCAACTATTTGGCGTCTGAATATGTCTGCGGAAAATCTATTGAGCTCATGGAATGCTGTTGTGCGCCATAAATGAATGTGAACACTGGCTAGCATTCAGTTGATCAGCTGGACTGGATAGTTAACTAGTATTTGGCTGACTGACTGACTGACTGGCAGTCGTTAGTGGATAGCTGCGCATATCGCGTTGACTGCGAATGCGCGCGCGCCCAAGAATGGTCTTTTCTATAGTTTACTGCCAGCGATCAGCCGATTAGATCATGCGAACTCATAAATACTCATATGAATGTACATATAGCTCTAGTAAGGCTCTAGCTGGTGTTTATAACCACTAACATAGATAGTAGTCGATCGCTCCAGGCGTGGCTGTCGCTGCCAGCTTTTGTCACTTGAACAAAGTGTAATTATTTCGAAGCGACACCTCCGTCGCGTAGACGCGCATGTGCAATTGAAGCTTTAATCGCTGGTGCTTACCGCGACACCAGCCATATCTGCGGGCAAAAAACAGCAGCAACAATTGAAAAGAGTGGCAAAGTAACAGCATCAATGGTTGGCGATTGAAACCGTAATTGTTCGTTTTTCTTGCCGCTGCCCATTTGTTCGCCTGCCGCCATCCGCATTTTCTGCCGTCACGGGTGGTGCCTGGGAAATACGTCTGCGCGTCTGCTACTTAGGTCTGTCTTTCTGGAGCAGTTACGCGTGTTCACATTAGGAATGTTTCCTATTTTTATTTAGAATTTAAGGCAACGCAATAAATCGCGTTTAATTGGAGCAACTAAACGAGTTAATTATTTGTCTTGATGATACAAACGATCAACTGAGCTTTATTTAATCACATTCAGGCAATTGGAAATCAATGTGTGGGGCTTAATCTGGATTTGGGTAAGCTAGTAATGAAATAAATCTACGGAGATGTATAATGACATGGAGTTGCTCTTGCGCATGCAGTTTTAATAGCTGTATCTATAGAGACCAACTGTTTAAATCTTCACTCGATTTGGAAAATCATATAAGGGCTATGGCATTCGCAACTTTAAAGGGAGCATCAGTCCGTGCTTGTAATAAATAAATAGATGGTTGATTAGTACAATTCTTGAAACATTCTTCAGCCGTTAAGCCCTGAACACACAGACAGCTTATAGCTGAGCGGTGAGAGAGCTTATCAGCGAGCTGATAAGCGCTGGTACAACAAACCTGGAACAAATATAGTGCATGCCTCTCTTTATCTTCTTTGGAAACTTACAATACACACTCTGCTAAGGCTATGGCGGAAAAATTGTCAAGTCATACACCATGCTGACTGCACTGCACTGACAGCATCGGAAAAAGTTCCATAGTTTAAGAGAAATCGCACAGAATAGCGTTAACCTCGTTAATAGCTAAACCGGCAAGTATGGGCTTGATTTAGTTTGGTTTTATTCTTGTTACGGATTACGATGGAACTCGAACCTTGCGGGTCATTTTAGGAGAGCCATACAAATCCTGTTTCATAGATCAATTGTCCGCTGGCTAACCTCAGACAAGACCACATCTAGTAACTTGCATGGTCATCACGGGAGCATTGCGCTCGCGAGATAAAATCAGATCCAAGATCCCTATTTCCCAGCTCAACAGGGATGATATAGGTACAATGACAATCTTTGAGACAAAATTCAGCAACGAAGTAGGAAACAAAGCGACCAGGAATGAGACATGGGCCCACGCCCAAAGGTGGTTCACAGATGGCTCAAAAATTTACGAAGGGATAGGGCAGCAATCTTTAGTCCTGGGGCCAAGATCTCCATTCGCCTGGAGGACTACTCTAGTATATTTCAAGAGCAGGTTTACGCCATCAGTGTTTGTGCGAAAATAATTCTGCAGAAACAAACGAGAAAGCAGCACATAGTTATCTGTAGTGACAGCCAGGCTGAATTAAAAGCTGTATACTCATGTGAGATTAAATTACGGGTGGTATGGGAATGTGTAGGGAGAATAAACACCCTGGGAAAAACAACCTACTGCAATTAGTGTGGGTCCCGGGCCACAAAGGCAAACAGGGAAATGAGGAAGCTGACAGACTGGCGCGAGAGGCCGCAGTCACTCGACCCATAGGACCTGAACCCTTTCTTGCATTGGGGCCTAACACCATCAAGGAAGAGTTAAGAGCAGAAGAGCGTCGGATAAGAAGAGCACATTGGGAGAACATGCCTGGACTATGGCAGGCGAAAGAACTTCTTGGAATCTTTATTCCCAAAAGATCTAGGGAACTAATTACCCTTTAAAAGATAAACGTGAGATTTTTAACAGGGATGCTAACGGCGCACTGCAGATTGCGATGGGGCATACCCTGGGAAATAGGGTAGACGACCTGTGTCGATACTGTGATATAACACCAGAAATCCCATGGCATCACCTCTTGGAATGCGATGCGGTTGCGAGAAGAAGGCTATGCATATACACTATCCACCTCCCTCGAAACTACTGGGATCCATCAGAGCACTGGGGCTGGAGGAGTTGTTGTGATGAGCTCTGAGTGCACAATAGACCTAAGGTCGCAGTGCACATCCTCTAACAAATCTAATCTAGTTTTATCCCGAGAACGGCTATAGACTTTATGCTATAAACAGAAAACCATTTTCAAAGCAGCTCAGGCCGGTACAGGCAATATGTTTGGAAATTGGAAAATTCTAGGTACTAGTCCGGAACTATTCGTGAACTGGATTTTGTTAATGCACTCGTCTGCTTTGAAAACAAACTCACACCCTGGTTAGGATCGAACGTAAAAAACTGCATGACTGGCTCGATTACTCATTTGTATCTGGGCTATAAGTTTGCAATGAAATTTCATCGTTGAGCTCTCAGCAAATCTCTGCTTGCATCTTCTTCGGCATTGCTGAAAGTTTGAATTTGTACTGACAACCAGAAACGAAACTGCGCTCTGCCCCTCGATGTCTCAATCTCTAGCTCTGTGAAGTTACCCATGTGTGTAGCTGAAGTGGAACCTAAGACAACCGCAAAAACTGCAAGGAAGCCCGCAGAAAGACTTCAAGTCATTACTATGTATTTTGCCAATGCTGCTGAGACGTAACAGTCTGAATGGAATGTGAGACGCCTACAGATCCCATCACTGTCGAAAGTCTAGCGGTGTTACAACGCATAATCTGCAAGGAAAGTAAAAGTAGGAAATCTTAAGGACGAAAAAAGTCCAAAAGCCTTAAGAGGCCCCGCTTACTGCAGACATTATCGCCCGGAGATTTACAAATTTGCAAGTCCGAGTTTTCACCCAGCACTCGCTTAGCCGACTATGAGCCCATTTGTCCAGAGGTAGTGGCAGGTTGCCAACAGAACTCCTATGCCCTCCCTGTCCGAGGTGATGACCTGGAAGGTGCACAGCCTAGCCAACTCATCATTCCTGCAATTTCCAGTAATATCACTGTGTCCTGGGTCCCAATCAGCTTGATTAGGAAGTATTCCGAGGCAGTTGGGAGAGAGGTCAGGCATTGCCCGACCAGTATCGATCGCACCATCAGCGATTCTAGTTACCCTCCTATGCAAAACATTGGTGCATAGCCAATCGGCACCCTCTTTTATAGCGGGCACCTCCGCCTGAAAGACGCTGTAGAGATGCCGCAGTCTGAACATAAGATCTATTTAGAGTTTCTGACAGTAGACACCTCCTCCAACTCTCCTGTCCAGCTTCGATGCATCCGTGAAGATGTTTATTGGACCTCTGCTCCAGATACTGTCATTCTCCCATTCACCCCTTGGGAGGATGTGAGTAGAGAAGGATTCGTTTGGATCCAGACTCGTAGCATTTCGATCCACTTCTTCCAGTATGAAGACGAAGATTTTGAAAGTTGTTGAGAGCCCATACGCTGGGTTGAATGAGAACCCACAGCTTTTGACTCAAATGGCTAAGCGAAATACCGCTGCGAACAGGTGCGATATTGAGCATAGCATTTAGCGCTAGAGTAAGAGTAGACTGGAGCGCTCCGCTGATTCCAACGAGCTTCCTAACCAGAAGTTGACCCCATATAACTTGATTATGGTCTCATATAGTCGTTTTTACTCGCGCCTCAATATTTGGCTTCCATGATAGCTTTAATAGCTTCCCGTTCACGATCAGCCCAAGAACTTGACCCTGTCAGAGATAAGAAGTGAAACACCCCTGATGAAGGAAGGTGGGCATGAGACACTTTGTACCTCCTGGTTAATAGTACGATCTCCGTCTATCCAGGATTTATAGCAAGTCCGCAGCTAGTATACAAATTTTTAATCAAGCTTAGGTACCCTTTCATAAGATCATACAGAGTATCCAAGAACTTTGCTCTAACGATGAGTGCCACATCATCCGCGTAGGGGATAACCTGACATTCTCTCCTTTCCAGCTCCTCCAGTATGCCGTTTATTACGACTATCCAGAGAAGAGTTGAAAGGACACATCCCTGCGGGTTGGCTCGGCACACTTTTCGCTGGTCAGAGGCTTTGCCCTAATCTGCTGTGAAAGATCTGTCGTGGAGCATACGGGAGATGAGCCTAACTAAGTAGTTCTCGACTCTCAGCTTAGTTAGGGCTCTCACTATCGCCCTAGTTAACACATTATTGAAACCCCTTCGATGTCAAGGAAGGCACCAACAGCAAAGTCTTTATCCTTAAGAGACTTCTCTATGTCTTTGACGATTATGTGCCAGGCAGATTCTATAAAGTGTGCAGTGTGCGATGGCTCTTAGGCACATGCTGTGCGACTGACTCGCACTTTGAAGAACGTGATTGATGGGTTAAGAATTTTTCGAATACCAGAGGTATAAATAAGTTCGAGGCACGGAAAATGCTTACGTAAATATTACCGTACGAACTTCACAAACACTCAAAGCCAACAGACAAGTTAAATGTGATAAATAATATGTATATATAAAAGAAGCAAATCGAGAATATTTTCTTTAAAAACAGTTCTAAGACAAATGGATACTTTAGTTAGCAATAACGTTGTCAGTGTCAGTATCATTATTAAAGTTGGTGTTGGTATTAGTTTTTAAGCACTTCGGATAGCTTCCTACACACCCATTATATGAATTGTTAGACCTCAAGTTCTTAGGCGCTCGAACGTAAAACTTTTCAGTTCGTTGAGGTGTTGAAAATATTTGCCTTAGACTTCAGCATACAAAAGTGTATCAAATGAAAAGTAAACGTTTTTATATCGTTTGTTGTACCATTAGAATTCTTTGGCATAGCGCCTACTTTGCAAATCCTGCTGCCAAGACACGTCTTCGGCAGCCGTGAACTATACAAATTACAAGCAACAAAGCATAATCAAATAACGCCTGAATAAAAATCCATTCACAGCCAACTGTCTGTCATGCAAACGTCTAATTGTCTACAAATGCGCCTATTGGCTGGCAGTGCAACGTTTATCCACCCACGCACGCACGCTCGGCATTTGTCGCACGTACGCGTACTTATGTAGATGCCAATGCGATCATTGCACATTAGATTAGTATTAGGATTTAAGCAAAGCAGCTGTCAACAATGTTCTACTTGGCAGGCCGACAACCAGACGCGTAATGCTAACATCATCATTAAGTTTGAGGCGCGACGCAACACAATGTAGATACGCATGTTGTAATGAGCGCGTTGTGGCGCGTCGATAGCGTCATTTCACTTGACGTTTGGCGTTCGGTTAATACGCATGCGCATAGCACAAATTAAATAGGTAAAGCAATAGAAGGTCCAGCGTTTATTTTGCGTATTTTCGGTATTCACACTATGCTCGAATATAGTTTGCACCGCCCGCCAATTATAACTACACCAAAGGCGTCTTTAGGGTCCGTGTCAAGCGTTCCTGCCATCGCTCATGGCAAACCGACGACGATGATGATGATATTGATAAGCGAATGCTATTAGGAAAATGTTTTATTAGACGTTTGCTGAGGATGGATTTGAATCAGAAGAAAAGCAAGACCACCAGCGAACTGCGCATTGCGCTCCGCCCATCGCTGCCACTCCATGACTACACATAAGTTTTTGCGCGTCACTCGTCTACTTACGTATGCGCCTGTCATTTTGCATTATATGCGATTTTGTCATTCACATTCGCCTAAGCAAAAAATGCGCAGCAAACGCATAGCGATTAAAGCAACCAAGAAACTTTGCTTAGTGTAATGATGCGGCGCGTTAAAAGTACTTTATAGCTGCGCGCGTCCTCATTGCGTTTTTGATATTGTCATATTTGCGTGAAATTATGTCATGTCACCAAGGAATGTCCAACAAAGCGCCCATCAACGTCCAACTCTGAGCTACAACTCATGCCAGCATTTTCGGTCTTCCATGTACATACATGTACGTATGTATATCTACTTAACGGTATTCGCAAGTTTTGTACATTTAGCTAAGCTAATTGCAACATCTTCTTGTAGCTTATCTTTTACATAGCACAAAACATTCGCTTAAAATTGTATTTGTGTATACTACAAATCAACTTGTCTGCAATCCGTGTATAATTCCTAGTGCTTCTAATGTCAATTTGGTTTTAATTGCTACTTGCAACAATGTTGCACATCCTGTTTGTGTTCTTCATTAGCATTAAATGTGGCTTCTACAAACTCCTCTGGCAAGGCACAGTCATAAATCCGACGTTGGTATCCAAATAAGTTAAATTAAGCTTAACGTCAATTGAATGTCTAAACATGCCAAGAAATCGTGTATTTGTTGGCTAAAAATTTTTGAGTACAGCTCCCGACAGTGTGACGGCTAATTAGTAAACACTCCGTAGGCCAGTATGGTGCCTGGCAGTTTGAGAAACATGCTTTCCAGGTAATTCTTATTTCTTAATGTACGATGGAATGTTTAACTGTAAGCGTATGTAAGTATTGATATGTATTTAAGCAATGATGCTTTCATCAGGCTAAGAAATTTTAATCCGAAAGGTTCCTTAAGTCAATGGATGAAATGCACACCCGGAACTAAGATTTTTGCAAAGTGAGTGGCTGAGCTTCTCTCAGCAATAGTGATGTGCTGAGACGACACATTTAAGTATTGATCGATACTTGGTACCGATTTCGAAAGTACCCAATACTTTCGATACTCGGTACCGAATTATTTAGGTCTCTAATAAAAGCGCACATAAGCCAAAAATATGGAAAAGCGGTTCAAGGGAGACTCGCCTATCAAAAGCCGAATGTAGGAATCAATAGAGCTTTTAATACTGATTCAAAATAAAAATTTATATACATATGTCGGTCCATCGCCTTACTTGTTTGAAGAATTTTCGTTCTAGATGAATCGGCCGTTATTATCTTTGAAGGCCTGAAAGCCTTCTTCATCCATCAAATTATTTGTCTTGATTCTTAGATTTACTAAGGTGAAATATGGTAAAATAATATTTTTTTGTTGCGATAAGTTCAAGTATTTAGCCGATGTCTCATAAAATAGCAATAAAATAATTTTTTTCTACATGAACTAAATATATATAAAAGCGAAGGTATAATGTAAAGAATTAGTATCGGGTGCCGAATAGGAAGTATTAGTTACCAATATCTTTTTTAAGTATTGGGTACCAAGTTTTGGGTTCCGACAATTCAGCACATCACTATAAAGCCACTAAATACAACCATATGATCAAGTTTACCGAGTGGAATGGGAGCGATCCACACCGGAATGCAGAAAAATACTAGAGCAGGTAGGGGAATAGCAGCAAATACCTTTGAAGATAAGACTTGCTAAAACCAGGTTCTAGTTAGAATATACCTTACGTATTATAAGGAAATTTTGTTAAGTAGAAAGTTTATAAAAACTAGAACCAACTTGGGAATATCGTTCGAATGGACACCGGCGCTCCAGCTCTGAAAGTATTTCGCTCGGAACCCGCTGGTGGTAGCAGAGGAAGAGGGAGGCCCCGCTGCGATGGAAAGACCAAGTGGAGAAGGGCTCAGCTTCATTTGGTATTTCCAATTGGCGTCAGTTGGCACAGAAGAGGAACGTTTGGCGTGCTTTGTTGAACTCGGTCAAAAGCGCTCAGGCGGTTACAGCGCCAAATAAGAAAAAGAATAATTTATTTTTCTTAAAATTTCAGATTTTCACTCGGTAAACTCTATAAAAATTTTCATATAAAATCAATAAGAGATTTTCATGAATTTTTTTTTTTTTGTTTTCATCAATTTTGCCCCTTTGCCTTGAAATTTTTCATAGAGAAAATCTTCTAGTTTCTATAGGTCATATTTTTTCTGTGAATACCGGCATAGGTTGATCGTGAGCAAAAAGAAAAGGGGTGGCGTGCGTGGGCTACTCATCAGCAGGGCCAATGAAAATAAGCAAGAAAAAATCAATTTTAAGCGCTTAGATAAGCACTAATTAAGTTTAATGTTTTGTTTTTATACAGTTTATTTCAAGTATTGAAAAATTACAGTGGACAATCAAGTGCTGTTTGATGTTCTCAAATAATAGAGATCTGCGCTGGTCGTTTTGACTTTTTTTAAATACTCGTTACTCTACATTTGAGATAAATTGTTTTTAATCTCTTCAATAACACCAATGCCTACCCGTAGTGACAAACCATTGGTTTTAAATTTTTTGTATACAAGTAGAAATGCAGTTGAATTTACGAACAGGGTTGCCGTTTTGAGTTTTTCCTACCAAAATTGGTAGGTTTTTTTTTCGTTGGTAGGATGGTAGGACGCTTAAAATTTTGGTAGGTTAAGTGGCAATATGTATAAGTAAATACTTCATAATATATGTAAGTACGCAAATGAGCGATAAAAAATCTATGAAGGAATTTTATTTTCCGCTACGATTTTTCGCGTCATTTACTCCGAAGCAGCGGCATTTTTTGCCACTTTTTCGGTTTTTCGCAATTTACTCGAAATTTTGAGGGTTTAGAAGTCGAACGGACCTCAGATTCGGATTCAGTGGGTCGAAATACATGTCGGTAGGTGTGTCTGGTCAAACGCACACACCACTTTTTTGTGTGTGCTATATGTATATTCTGATCTTTTTATTAACTGGATACCTTATAAAAACCAGAAAAATAAATGTATTTAATGCAGTCAAACGCCGTTTTCTTGAATAAAAGAAATAGGAAGAAAGAAGCCATTTTGGTAGGTTTTTGAATCCGCTCTTGGTAGGAAGGAAAGTTTTTTAGTGGCAACCCTGGTTACGAATCAATAAAAACCAAATCTGTTTTTATGTTATTATTTGTAAACTATTCTTTAGCTCGACGAATAAAAAAATGGTCAAGAAAAGTTTATTGAACCAAGTTTTCTTAAGCAGTACGAAGTTCTCTCTTCTTCTGTGAAGAGTACAACACACCCTTGTTTTCAACAGAAATTTCCATTATTTTGGATTGAAAAACTGAGACAACAGGCTGTAAAACATCAGATGTCAAAACTCCTTGGACGCTATTATTCACACACACGAAATGATAGCAGTTTATTTCTTGTCCGTTATCTTAAAAGTTCCGTACTTGACTTTGTACATTGAAATAAGCAAAATGATCATGATCGTTAAAATTAAGCTTGGAAACCCTGAATAAGCAAAATAAGCAATTCCAAGAAAAAAACTTAAACTTTTCCACCCTGCTCATCAGTTAGACTAACTCCGCAAAATGCAAGGCGCTCCTAAAAATAACTCGTTAAGGAAGAGCTTCCCTCAGTTAACTAGCTATATTAAATAGGAGACCTTCTCATAGTAACGGAAATTAAGTAAAGAAAAGAATCCCATTACGCGTGCCTGGATCAAAGTTAAATTTATATTGCGCCATTATTATTTCATATAAATTTTCCCCTTTTAAGAGAAGCTGAATCAGAAGTCCTTAAAATGTAATGATTTCTTAAAAAAGGAGTAAAAAAAATAGGGTACGAAAAGCCTATCTCTTCAGTAAATTAGAAAAGCGTTCTATTTTTTTCTATTTGAGCCGGCTGTTGAGCTCTCGAATGCTCGAAGAAAAGCGATAACACGATCCGCTAAAGGTCCTAAATAAGCGTCAGAATATGGCTTCCTAATTGCTATATTCAACACTTATTCGCAAAAATAACAGCTGAACTTGCAAGTTTTACTGGATTTTTACTAGTAACTACTTGCGAGTAAGAAAACAGCTGATGGCATGATGCTTAATGCAATTCACATTCCCAAAAGAATTGTTTGTGGTGCTTTTAGAGTTGCACTTGACAAAATAAACCTAAATATTTAAATATATAATAAGATGGGAAATACTATTTTTCTTAGAAAATTGCGTCGGAAAATTACAAATTAATCGGCTGTTCATAAAACTTGCAACTTCTTGTTGGTTTTGCGTTTCCGTACTTTCTTGCATATTTCTCTCATTGGGAGTAAATATTGGCTTACCTCCGAAATTTAGTTACTGGATATTTTTTGCTGGAGAATACGAAAACACAACTATTGATTACAAATAATTCTTATTAAAACTTTTTCCAACCCTCTAAATACTAGTTGGTATATTATTTTTCTCGCTTCGTGTACGTCAAATTTGTAATCAGATCGCTTGCAGTGCAGTAGAAATGTCAACGCTGTCAACAAGTCATGACTTTGGTTAAATGGGCCAATGAGTAGTGATTACCAGCCCACAACGTATGCAAAGCAACAAACTAAGTAAGTACATTTGCCTATTTCTAATATAATTAAAGGTCTAGTTTTAAGCGGAAAACGTGAGCCACAAGCCTTTAACAAGTTATCACTAAAAACACATGCAAATATGCATTTGCATTCACGTAATCATTGTTAGTGGGTTTCGCTAACTATTTAACTTAGCTGCATGCGGTAGTGCAGCAATGCTCCTCAATTCACTTTCCTAAGTCGCAAAAGGTGAGAGTTCAACAGTTGTCTGTGGCTTCAGCCAAATGAGCGAATCGTAAGCAGGGGAAAGGGTGAAAGAGCTGTAGGAAAAGTATGTGAGCAGCAGCAGCGCTGGAGGTAGAAGTGAAATCACTAGAAAAGTACCCAATGAGCATGGAAAATTTTGAAGCAAACATCGCAAGTTGCCAGTATTTAAATGGAAAAATTAAAAATAAAAAACCGAACATATGCAAAATATAAAAAAAATAAAAGTGAATTAGTGGCAAGCAGTGAAGCAAGTGAAGAGATACTCGTAGCAGTGAAGATATTCTTAAGTTATCAGACGGAGATGGAGTACTGCGCTGGTACTCATGCAAGTACTTACATACATACATATGCACATATGTACATTAGGGTGATTTTTTGCGACTTCTGTTTTTTTCATTCCTACCTCGAAATTTTGTGGAAAATACCTAAAAAAGACTCCCTAAAAATTTTAACCCTTAATATTAACATTAGGTACTCGCCCAAGGAGCGCAAAGACTTCCCTTATCAAATACACGTAAACTTTGATTGCTTTTCTTCAAAATTCTATACCTCAGAGGCATTTTATAGTATAATCATGGTCAATGATGGGTTTTCTTCAGAATTGACCGTTCTACAAAAGTGTCCATTGCGGCATAACTCAAACTCCCACCAGCGAGTTAGTACGGGTACGGACGAGAGGATATTAACGAGAGGTACAGAAAAACTGAATATCATAAACTTGTAGGCCATTCAATTTCCTACAAAAAAGTTCTAGAACACCAAATCGCTAATATCGATATTTTTTGAGATATTGGGCTTTGAAATTGCGGTAGTGTGAAATTTTCATTGATTATTGAGCTAAATAGTGATAATTGTTGATCAATATTTCAAGAAATGTGGATATTAGCGATTTGGTGTCGTAGAACTTTTTTGTAGGAAATTGAATTTTCCCCAAGTTTGTCATTTTTATTTTTTCTGTAGCTCTTGTTATTTTCGAGATAGGGGCAAAAAAACGAGAATTTCATGAAAAAATTGGGTTTAGTGACCCGTACTACTTCGCTGGTGGGAGTTAGGATTAAACCGCAATGGATACTTTTGTAGAACATTTATTTCCGAAGAAAACACATCATTGACCATGATTATACCATAAAATTCCTCTGAGATATAGAATTTTGAAGAAAAACAATCAAGGTTTACGTGTATTTTAAATGGGAAATATTTGCACGCTTTGGGCGAGTACTTAATGTTAATATTAAGGGTTTAAAATTTCAAGAAGTGTTTTCCACAAAATTTTGAGATAGGAATAAAAAAAACAATAGTCGCAAAAAAACACCCTAATGTACAAACATACCTAAATATGAGAAATTATTGAAAAAGTGCTGCATTTTTGGCGTGGATATATGTGTATGTACATATGTATTTCTGTAGATACCCTTTTTAATGTATTTTTTGCGCGAGAAATGGAAAATAAACATTGCTGGGCAATTAAAAGAAAACAAAACGTTGATGGAATTCATAATATGTGTCAGCTAGGGAGCCAAATTGCATTTAAATGCTCCTTTTTAATATTGGGTGGAACTACAAAAGTTTAGCTACTCACATCGCTGCTTTACTGCATATGAAATCAACTGAACACTACAATTTAGATGAAATTTTACTAAGGGCCCAGTGTTTATTTTTTAACTAGTATTTAACATTTGAGTACACAGGCTAGTCTGTTGTATGGAAAAATATAAATAAATATATGAAAGTACACAGTAACCGCGCAACTAAAAGAAGCAAGGATATATCAGCTGTCGGCTCAATACAAGCAACTGCAACTAACCCCGACAGCTTTCCTACAACAAGTATGGTGTTACATGCTTTATATTATTAATGAAAAAAACGACTTACCACTTTAAAAAAGAGACTAGAAATCCAAGTTTGTTGTCTTAAAGTACTGTACTCCGTTATCAAATACTTTCTAGACATAATTTTCAAACAAATATTTCACTGCGCCGGTCAGCGACGCTTACATTTTTCACTTCCGAAACTAACATATTAAAAACAACGCCCGGCTCACTTTTTCGCTTTCTGATAATAATACACACAATTAGCCATTAATTTAATAACAAAATACTTCACTTTGAACAATAGTTAACAGAAAATTTGCATTTTTCATATTCAGTCTAGGTACTTTGCAGCAAAACTTTTGCACACACAAAACGGAAACTGACAGCCGACAGTGGAAATGGCGGCGGAAGTTTGACACTAACCAGACAGGGTGCCACTTCGCTGGGTGTAGTTACCAACTAGTGCCAAAGTAGTAAAATCTTGTAATGAAATAGAATTGGCTAAAAAAAGTTTTTATGTTACAATCAGTGTTGCCGCTACATCATGAAAAAATGTATCGTAAGAAACACCAAAAAATGGATCACATGTATCATTATTTTTTTTTTTTAAGTATCAAAGTATGAAGTTAGAAAAAACTTAAAAAATTGCTATTTGGTTACATACCTCTGCTTTTTATTATTGTCAATAACCAAAAAATCATGTAATGTACATTCATAGACATACATATGTATGTACATGAAGAAAAACATCTTGCATATAGTGCGACTTTAATACAAATATATGTACTTAAAACTATTAATAGTCGATCATTTACGTTGATTATCTAATTATGTGATACATTCCACGTTAAACTCGTTCGAAAGAACGTCACTTTTTGTTATTATACAAAATTTAATTTCTGTAAGAATCTTAGATCGTAAAATATTTGGTGTCATCAGTGTAACCCTGCAACTTGTCAAATTTCCGCCGCCATTCCGGCAAATAGTTGATAGTTCCGTTTGCGCGTGTGTTAACGTTTTCCGCTAAGCAATAGTGAAAAAATAGTGAATTACTAAATGTGTAGCGTTAAAAGTGAAATAAATTATTAAAAATATGAAAGTCGTGCTAGTAGTCTATTGAATTTAACCAAAATATCGCGCGGGATATGATTCTTGTGTGTTTATTTAGCAACCGGAAATTCTAGGGAGCGCTGAAAACCGGCGCAGGAAGAAGTGTGTGTGTGTGCAAATAAAGGAAATTAAAGTGAGAACTAACATGCAAGACAGCATTCGCGTAGCCATAGTGAAATATTTCACTATGGGCGTAGCCAGGTAGGGGCAGGCCCATATATTCAAAAATAGTACCAGGAAATGCTCAATAATTTCGGCCCGCCTAACTTTCAAGTTTTTTCCTATGTATTTATATACTATATACCGAATTATACACTCAATGCTAACAAAATAATTAGTAAATTGATTTCAAAAGTGGATATGTGGATCATCCGGTTCTGCATGAAGTTATTTTCGCTAATTTCAAATGGAGGCTAGCCAGGAAAAGAGGTTTGTAAAGATATTTTTAAAAACATTAAGTTAAGACGTATTTAACTTAATATAGCAGAATAGGATCAGTCCAGCGCCTTCGTCTTGACCTGCAGGCTAGAATTTGTGCTATTATTAAAATCACATTCAAGTTTAAAACGGTACACGAAATAATCGTTTTGATTGTATTGAATTGAATTTAATAAATCAATATGAATTGCAAAATATAAATACTTAGCAATAGAGAAGCAGATCTACATTGACTTCAATCATATGCGTCTGATATTGTGATACCTACATATTTCTATTCAAAATATTTTAAAACCAAAACCTAGTTAAACCTGTTTCGACTGACACACATATCGCAATACATGTTTAAATTCCATATCTAATATCCCTAATTTAAGTCGAATTTTATTATAAAACATATGGCAACGCTCTTAAACAAAAAATTAAGAAAAAATCATTTTTAACGAATCGTCGCCTGGGTAAAAGATTGTCGTAAGCACCATTTTGACGATTTTTAGTTCTAGATGCAGTTATATGTTTTGAAATAAGGTCTTTCGATTGGTGTTATCAGTTTTTAGATATCTCCTTTAGTTTCCGAGATGTTGACTACATTTTTTTCGACAATTTAGTAAGAATTTAGTTAGTGATGCACTAATCAAGTTCTTAGAAATGGTGTTCTCCATTTTTGTATATCCCCTTTAATTTCCGAGATATTGAGTAAAAAGTGTCGCTAATTTAGTAGAAATTTTGATCACATTTTGTCGTATTTCATACAAAGTGGCTGCCAAATTGTGTACAAATGGCGCTTACGACAAAATTTTACTACAGAAAATCCTTCATAAACTCAAAACTAATTAATAATAAACATTAGAAATTAAATAATTTAAGAGTTTTGTGAACTAGTAACATTTTCAGAGACTTTGGAGAAAATCTATCTTCGCGTTTTAGAGAAATTGTATTCCAAACTTCAATCGCGATTTCCCACAGCCTACCGAAATTGACATACGACAATATTTTACCAAGGCGACGGAATGTCAATTTATATCCATACTTTAATAATTCATTTGACTTATTAAATAAATTGAATTCATCTTTTTACGCAGGTGGAACCCCTCTTTAATGTTATAAATGCTCTAACTAAATATTTCTAGTACTCCTTTGTTTGACGCTAATATTTCAACATTTCGTATAATTTAATTTAATTCGACTTTTCAAACATATGGCAATCCTGTTTAAATTATTTTTTAACCAAAACCTCGTAAAACCTTTTTCGTCTGACACTTGTATTGTGATACATATTTAAATTATCTAATACCCTTAATTCAAATTTAATTTAATTATAAAATCAGGAGGCAACCCTCCTACATGCAGTTTGGAAATAAAGTTTCTTCAAAGCAATTTTGATTTATATTCATATGGAAGTAATTTATTTAACTTATTGCTTATATTGAATCTAACATTGTAACTCCCGTCTGATATCCATATCAAGATATACATTTCAATTTTCTGCCTTTATTTAAGCCAAAGTTGCTTTTTGAAACACGTAGTAACCCTCATACATATAATTAAGAAATAAAGCCTTTTCAAAACCATTTCGGTTCATAATCATAGTGTAATAACTGATTTAGCGTAAAAATTATTTGAATTTAATTTTCTTTATCAGGTGGCAACTCGTTTTGAAAAAAATAAGAAGTTATTGCACATCCACAGGTCGAGCCCTTTAATTTGATACCTCATTTTGTAAAATCGAACGGTACAGATCTGATATGACGAAATACTTTTCGCGTATTATGTATTCAGTACCAGGTTGACCGAGCTTTGCCCGGAGTGCATATATTTATATTTTAAAGTTTTCAAGATTTGGATAGCTTTAAAATATTTTGGAAATAAACAAAAAAAAAGTAGGATTTCCATATCTATTAAGTAAGTGGCAACCCTATTCCGAAATACGCTGGAATGAATGGTACATATGTATCTTGAGCGTATGTGTACAATGTATACATAAACAAGTAATTTTTAGCAAAAAAAAACCGACTTAAAAAAAATATATATATCTATATATTTCATGATCCCATGATCGGATCTAAACCAAATTAGTATGGGACCACCTCTGAGACACTACCTTTCCGTTGCAAAAAGATTATTGAAATCGGTTGATGTGGTGCAAAGTTATGCGGTAACATACATAAAAAAAAAAAAAAAAAAAATATTCCGACGAACTGATAACCTCCTCCTTTTTTGGAAGTCGGTTAAAAAAATGTTGATTGAGATTGACAAAATAAAAATTTGTATTACAAGGAAGCATGGCAATCCTGATGGAAAATATTTTCTGACCAAAGTTCTCAACAATACCTTTCATTTAATATCCATATTGCGACATTTTATATAAATTGTGTAGAATCGAAAACAAGTGGCAACCTTACACTATTATCCTAAGACATAACATTTTGTGTATAGGGAAAGCATTGTTTAAGAACCTTCTCTTGGTACCCATGAATAGTAATATTTTACCTTTTTTTCTAAACAAACAATTAAATAAATATGCGATGCAAAATAGGTAGCAACCTTATTAAAAATATTTTTGAAGTAAGGATCTTTAAAATACCTTCCATTTGATACCCATATTATGAAGTTTTAATTAATTTGTAACTAATTTCGAATAGGTGGCAACCTTATACGAGTCTTCTCGGAGATACTGCCTATTCAGATCACCTTAAAATCCAAAACATTATCTGTGTACAAAATTTTATCAAAATCGTTAGAACCGTTTCCGAGAACCCTATGGATATATATATATATATATATACAATAATTTCTCGTTTAATGTAATAAGATATGTACATACATACATAGATTACTAAAAGAAAACCAGATCCACATTAACTGTGACCAACATATGTACGTATGTATGTATGTATTTACATACATATGCTGCGATTAGGTTATAAATATTGCGCCATCTGTTACTACAAACCGAAATACCTATACGCATACCTTTTGTCTCCTTCTCTCACTTCCAACGCAAGCACGTGTTTGCAAAAGGACGAAGTGCTTTTGTATGGAAAATCATGTATGCCCATATATTTGAATAAAATAAACATGGTTAGAAGATATCAACCAATACTTCCCGTATACCAAACGAAAGGAGAAAACTTGAACTAAATCATTCGAGCGGTTTTCGAAAATTTCGGTAATAAAAAAATTTGATAATTTTTTTAACAATTTTTTGCCCTAAAATGTCCAAAGAACCTATATCCCGAAAATGAAAGTTATATCTGCAAATCATAAGTTGCTAGAGCACTTTAAAGCTCAAAATTTAACCCAAAATAAGCCAATATTTTTCGTTGTTTCTAGGTTAGACACCGAATCGGTTACCTTCAGAAATGTATCTGTCGATAGGTTTGGAATTTTGTCTTTGAAACACCACACCTTTCTTTGAAATCGCTTCACTAGTTCATAGCCTCCATATCGTAAGACGTGTTCTACATCAAAACACCTGAAATTTTTATCAGAGAGTTGAGCGACTTACGGAAGGTTTCAAGACTCCTGTAGGAATAACCATGGCGCCCTAGTGACCGATGTTCAGAGCGTTCTTAGGTTATGGAGGGAACACCCTTTTTGACCCTTTTCAATGGCAGCAGCACTGAAAGAAGTGGAGAAGACGAACCTGAGCCCCCAGTCGATGACGATAGAGTCTATGTTCCAGCGCCTTACTATGTCGAGGTACGAACAGCGATTATGCTGATGAAAAGTAACAAAGCTGCTTGAGCTGACGGCCTGTCAGCCGAGCTATTCAAGTACGATGGCAAGGAGCTAATAAGGTGAATTCCCGACGACTGGAATTGAAGTTCCCTTTGCCCAATCCACAAGAAAGGCGACCGCGCCATGCGGGCCAACTATTGTGTGAAGTACTGAAGCCCTCCGTCAACGAACTGATTGCGCCTTACCAGTGTGGCTTCAGATCTGCCAAATCCACCATAGATCTCGTATTCGCAATCCGCCAAAACTTGGAAAAGACCCGCGAGAATAAGTTCAACACATGCCTTCCATTTGTCGATTTCAAAGCCGCTTTCTACAGCACGAAAAGAAGTTGTTTTTATTTCGTTATGTCTCAATTTCGTATCCCCGCGAAACTAATACGGCTGTGTAAAATAACACCACCAGCTCCTTCAGAATTGAGGAGGACTTCTCCGAGCCGTTTGATACCAATCGAGGTTTCGGACAAGGTGACTCCCTTTCATGTAATTTCTTTAATCTGATCTTGGAGAAAATAATAAGAGTCGCAGAACTGAACGCCTCAGGCACAATAATTTACAAGAGCGTACAATTGCTGACGTATGCCGACAACTTCGACATTATTGTTGCAAGTAGGGGCTACGTCTGTTCTGCCTTCTCGGAATTAGATAGAGAAGTAAAGCTTTTGGGTCTGGTGGTGAACGAGGGCAATACGAAGTATCTCCTGTCATCACACAAACAGTCAGCGCATTCGCGCCTTGGCACCCATGTCACTGTCGACAGTTATAATTTCGAGAAAGTGGAGAATTTCCTTTACTTGGGAACCAGCATTAACACCAATAATAATGTCAGCAGCGAAATTAAACACAGAATCACTCTTGCCAACAAGTGCTACTTCGGACTGAGTAGGCAATTGAGAAGTAAAGTTCTCTAGCCGAACAAAAATCTTACTCTATAAGTCACTCACCACGCCTGTGCTGGTTTATGGCGCGGAGGCATAGACAATGAAAACATCTGATGAGGCGGCTCTTGGAGTTTTCGAGAGAAAAATTCTGTATGAGCTTTACAATGACATCGACATAGTGCAGCGAATCAAAATACAACAGCTACGACGGCTTGGTCATGTCGTACGAATGGACAGAAATGCTCTAAAAGTATTCAACGCGGGTCGCGATGGTGGAATATGAACACACCGACCGCGATGTAAGGACCAAGTGGAGAAGGACTTGGCTTCACCTGCCATTTACCGCGTCAGTTGGCACAGAAGTGAATGGACTGACGTACTGCTTTGGACTCGGCCAAAATCGCTTAGACGGTTTTAGACCTAAAGAAGAAGATGAAGAAGAACTTTGTGTGCCCCAGATGCATTTGCTAAAGCGAGTAATGGTCTAGACTCTAGATCCATCAGCAAGGTATGCCTTGTCTAGGGAAAGATTCAGTTGGTTATTTTTATGTAACTAGCGGACCTTAGCTTTCACAAATTGGACAGGTATGGGTATATTGTACTTTCTCTTAAAACAAAACAATTTGTGTAAATCCCTTTTGGGTACTTGCCCTGTTTTAAAGTTTGCCGTTTCTCTTTATTCTATTGAGGTTAAATTGTTTTGAAGTTGCACTTATAAAGGTTACAATGTTTTGCTTTAGAGACTTGCATTAATCAAGGAATTGCACGTATTGAGGGTTGCGGTTACCGTGTACATAACCAAAATTCAATTTTCAAGTGAAAACATTAAGTGGCAACAACAAAAATCGCGTAAAACGGCTGCTTCTCAAATTCTGGGCACAAAATGTTGTTTTTGCTTTCCCGTACTTTTGGACATTTTACCATTTTTCGAGGCAAATTTTTCGCTTACTCTCTAATTACCGGATCCGGTTCGCATTGTACGGGAACGAACCTATTATCAGCTGACGAATGTGGAGTGCAAAATAAATTAAATTAAGGGTAGTGATATTTAATAAATAACCGGTTAGATAAAGTTCCATTTTAATTTTCCTGAAAGCTGTAGTGCTAAAAAGCGTGTCAGCTGATCAGTATTTACGCGTATATATGTATGTATGTATGTATTGTCGGCCGCTGTGGTGTAGTGGTAAGCAGTGCGCGCTTTCACTCATCAGCACCTGGGTTCAAGCCCTGGTCAAAGCAACATCGCAAAAAAAATATAGAAAAAGGTTTTTTCTGAACAGCGGTCGTCCCTCGGCAGGCAACGGCAAACCACTCGGAGGTTCTGCCATTAAAAACAGCTTCGGAGTCGGCTTAAAACTGTAGGTCCCTCCGCTTTGTGTGTGACAACATCAAGGCGCACGCCACAAGCCGGAGGAGAAGCTCGGCCAAATACTAATATATGTGTAAGCGCCAATCTATTATTATTATTATTATTATTATTATTATTATTATTATTATTATGTATACGCAAAACTTTAATTGATGTAATTTGCAACACAAAATGGCTGCTGCTGGGAATTATTAAACCCTTTTAATTTTTTTAATTGCTGGTTATTTAAGTAAATCTTTTGAGCTATTAAATCTGCATAGGAACCAACTAACATACAGATAAAAACTTTTGCATTCAATTAGCATTTTCAATTTGCAAACAAATTTCGCTACACAAATTGCCGCTTGATTTCCATAATCGATAGAAATTCCACAACATTCCACAACATTGAAATATTCGTGCAATAAAATATATGTTTTCCCAAAGCAAATGAGCTGTCCAAGCGCTGCTCATCACAGTAGTGCAAATGCTTCGAAAGGCCATGGAAGTACAATCATTTTAAGTAAAATAATTACATTTTTAACAAACGATGAGTTGTAGAAAATTGAGAATGATTATTCAAACTCTTATGTGAGTGCAATGACAGACAGCAACCAAAGCAGCAGCAGCGGGGCCGGCAATTTATTATTAGATATGGAATGGCAAGCAGCAGCCAACAACTAGTCGCTAGACACTAGCCTCCTAACCGCCTACTGCCATCTACAACTGCCAAATGAAATGTGCATCAAAAGTGCACACAATTGGCATTGCTCACAACAACAACAACAACAACAACACGAAAACAGTAGCAATGGCAACAACAGCAACGACAGCAAAAGTAGCAGCAGCACACACGTTGCAACCGAAACATAGCCTAAGTCAACAATGCAACCAATCACAGTAGTGATAACGATAAAATAAGGAATTGTTTGTTAAGATCAGTTGCAACTGTCTGAGAATTCGAGCTTTGGCTGTATATGCAGCGTTTGACTAATAGATGGATGGGTGGTTGCAAGTACGAATTACAATTGCTTAATCAGCATTTGTTGCTGACCAAGTTGAAATGTTGTTAACAACAAAAGGTGTACGCTTGATCGCTCACTGAAATACCTTCGTACCAAAAAAAGGTGCTTGTGTTGCAAATATATGGGCATCAAGCCGCCGGTCGCCTGTTGTACTATGTCTCACTGCAGTCACTGGCTGACTGTTAGCTGGTTGCCTAACCGTCTGATCGACTGGCGTTCATAGTCAATCAGCTAACAATGCGCTTATTCAAGCAGTAGTGACTTAACTGGCTAAAAAAATATTTTAAAGGCGAGCGGGCAGCAAGCAGCGCATAAATATGTTCATATATGTGCTTGAGTCGTTCCGCTTGGCCGCTGGCCAAATTGAATTTTGCACAGTGATTTAGCTAAATCATCCAAATCCAACAAACTCATGCACACACACGTATGTAGCTACTTACATACTCGTACTTATGTGTGCATTCGTATATGGATAGATAGATATACTCTTCTTCTGGCCACACAATCTGCCTTCTGCCACCATTTCTACTAAGTTGTTAGCTGCGCCAAAATTTAAAGTACATACTTGTATTTCTCTGTCAGACTGTTGCCATTCTATGTAGTTAGGCTGCCGTTCATGTATTATTTAAGCACTTCATCATTTGGAAGTGCGCGACTAAATTTAAAGCTCAATTTGCAGTGAGGAGCGTAGAAATGGCTGCAATTGTTGATGGCTTGCCCCAATGACTTCCGGGAGATACAAATGGCTGCTGTGCTAATAATGATGGCATGTTAATGAAAATCATTATGTGGGTGCGGATAATTATAAATTTTATGTGCATAAGCAAAGTTGTAAATTTAGGGAAACTCCCCAGCCAATGGAAGAACATATTTGTTCCAACTTCCGGGGATACGGTGTTCCGTGTGTTCATGTTGGTATCTCTCCTCCTGTGGAACTTAGTTGTGGACGGACTCCTACAGATACTAACTAGTGAGGGCGTCCGATGCCAAGTGTACGCGGATGACATAGCGATTATCGCTAGAGGGAAGTTCGTAAGTACTCTGTGCGACATCGTCCAAAGAGGACTCAACCTTGCAAAAGCATGGTGTGCAGATGTAGGTTTAAAGGCAGCTATAGTCCCTTATCCAAGGAATTAACTTTTCAGGGGATGAGGAGCTTGACCTTAGATGGGGTTGTTATCAATGTCGCCACAGAGGTAAAGTATCTGGGGCTTATCCTGGACTAAAAGCTTCTGTGGAGGCCTCATATTGAGACGGTCATCTCTAATTCTACGAGAGTGAAAATGTCAAGCGGGAAAATCCTAGGGGTGCACTAAAGATGGATGTACACCATGATTGGGAGACCAATAGTGACGTATGGTGTGTTTCTAGGACTACTCCGCGAACGGTGAGGCAGACCATCACCAAGATTCAACGGCTGACGTGTTTTGCATTACGGGAGCAATTCGCACATACCCGAGGTAGCGCTGGAGGTAATGCTGGAACTCGAGTCACTGCATCTCTCAGTAGAACTGGCTGCACAGAGAACTCTCCTTCATTTTGCGAGAGAGGGCTTTGGCAAAGGCAAGATGTTATCATCTAGAAACAGGGACAAGCTAGGTTCCCAGCTCCTTCTAGCTCTGTTCCCCGGGGACTATATTAACAGAGTAGTGGTTTTCAAGAGAAACTTCAGGACTTACACGTATAACAAGGCGAACTGGAGTACCTCTATTATGGAGAGTCACATACAGGGGATTGAGGCAGGCGTGTACGGCCCCAGACTGGGAACCTTCCCTGCATCTTTCAAGCAGAGGTCTTTGCCATCAGTATGTGTGCTGAGATTAACATTCGAAGAAATTTTCGAAACGAGAGGATACTTATTGCGAGCTATTGTCAGACAGCTATTATGGCTCTCTCATCATTCGACAAGTCCTACCTGGTTTTGGAGTGTGCAGAGAGGCTTAATGCTCTGCCTGAGGTTAATGATATTCAACTGATTTGGGTACCAGGGCACACGGGGGTGGAAGGAAATGAGGAAGCTCATTAGTTGGCCACAATGGCCTCAGCCTTGACCCCGATAGGACCTGAGCTCTTCCTTGCAGTTGGTCCCAACACCTGAAAGAAAATGCTCAGAATAGAAAATACCAAACTGAGAGAACTGCATTGGCCTAACACTATGAGCCTATGCCAGGCGAAAAGCGTATTAGGAGGGTACAATTTGAAGTGATATAGTTACTCAAGGATCTCCCCAACGAGAAAGTAAGAATGGTAATGTATAAATTAGGAATCTGGTCCATTCACCTGTGTCGCTTTCTTCTGAAGTGTGTGGCCACTTCACGCAGGAGGAATAGGAGCATAGGGCTCCTGTGGCCAAGAGAGGAATACCGGTCGCAGTATTATAACTAAATTTCTATCTGCGTTTACGTCTACATCTACGTCTTCTTTTAGGGCTACGGTTACGTTTACGTTGACATTGATTTTTTTCTCAAATATTTGCTTCATTAAAAGTATGCAATAAGATTTTAACGCAACAATTACATTTACATTTTTGGTTACATTCACGTTAACTTCTACGGTTACGTTTACGTTTTTGCAGTTGTAAACTCTTACTAAAGGTGTCCAAATGAGAAATCCTATATATTACATTTTTGTGTATACTTTTACGGTTACATTCACGTTTACGTCTACGTTTACTATGACGAAAAATATAATTCCGTTGCTTTAGAAAATTTGCAAGCAACCTGTTTAACATCCATTTTTCTTAATATGAATATTTGTAGCTCATTATCAATACCAAAAGACACTCATTTATGCCCATAAAAATTAACAAATCTGAGAGTTATGCCTCAGAGATCAATTTTGAAGCTTAAAACTTTATCGCACACATTCGCCACTATTCATTTGTGATCAATAACAATAAGTGGCAATTAAAAATTATGCTCATTACTCCGCGGTAGCATGTGTACAACAAAAACGATCGCTGCTAAGTTGGCAATAATACATAATAATGGCAATACTAAAATTGAAACTAAAGCCAAAATTTAAGGCTAGAAGACAAAGTCTCAAAACCGACAATGACTATTATTGCCAGCACTCGCAATAATTTAGTTACTAAACTACTCAACTGCCGCTACTGCTGATACTACGAGTAAGTACGTTGCATGTTTCCGATTATGTATGAATACACTTCATAATGAACAAAGTCGAATGGATGCGCGAAGAATTTCTACAGCAGCGGCAGCAAACACTAAAACCAAAGTTGTTTTTGCACATTTTTGTTCTTATTTACCATTTTTATTTTGTTATTTGCGGCCGATAAGGCATGTCCAAAGTGGTCAAGTTGCCGTTTATGGTAATGACTGAAATTAGACCCCAAACGCGGACGTACATACATACTATATACATACATACATATAACTCAAAGTAAGGCTCAATGCGAGTCAGCCAGACAGGCAGCGAGGTAGAAATGTGATGCGATGACTACGAAAACTTCGCCAACGACGACGACGACGCGCCGGGACGGGCCGTGACAGCGCGACGATACAAGATGTGGAGCCCACTTCTGGCCACATAACTTGCCTACAATTGTAGCGGCGGCTACCGACTATTTGCTTGTTGCAACTGCCACTGCCATATGTACATATATACGGACATGTGTACGTTGAACGCTGATGACGATTGCGGTGTTGTAAAATTGTAGCAACTGCGCGCACTCCACCGATCAAAATAAACCGACCGTAAGCGCGTGGCCGACTATGCGGCTATAATCTTCTTGCGGCGGCATATTAGTAATGGCCACAACTTGGGCGTCACTGAAATTGACTAGCTCCAAATCCATTTTAGCTATGGATATTTTACTTTTACAGCCTCGTTTATGTTGTGCGCACTCGCTCGCTGGGGCATTGAAGTAGTCAGTCAGACAGTGGTGCGCTTGAGGCTGCTACGGCGCGTATAAGAACAATAATTGAAGTAGCAACAGCTAACAATGCTCTTGTATATGGTGACTTAATGGCCAAATGCAGGATGAGTGCACTCACATTGGTTAAGCTTAAATTGACGCGCGTGTTCGATACAACAACGCTTCTAACGCGTCGCGTCACTGCTGTTTTTATTGTTTGCCATTCGTTTGTGCGCATGTCGAAATAATTTCGTTCGCCTGAAGTGTTTTGACTATTTATTTGGTAGTCAAATGTCTTTGCTATTTGCTATGCACTGCACACATATGCATTAAAATGAAAAATAAAATATTAGCAATATGGAAAGGGTTTCAGCTTTTCGTCCATCCAGCGTCCACACAAATTTGGTAAAGTTGAATTAGTCAGGACGGAGTCAGTAGCAGCGGCGCGCGACTGCGCCTACGCTGCCTGTAGTATTAGGCTAACCTGACGGCCGTTCGATCTACGCCATTTTTAATTACCTGTCAGCTGCGTGCAGTGAGCACAACTAAACGAGCAACTAAATAAAATTACTTATTTTTACAAATGAATTGTTTTCGTAGCGATTTCTGCTGATTTTTATTTGCTGTCATTAAAGTTCGCTGTGAAAGCGCTCGTTAACAGCGCGCCAAGGAATTCGTGCGACTTTTACCGCATAAAGCAGTTAGTTTGCTTTGGCATGGCGCGTGTTAAATTGGTTAAAATTACTGAGATTCCTTGCTTCCAAAACAGGCTTTTGCCAAATTAGATTTTCATTAATTTTTTTGCGATTTGTTACCAAAAATTAGGACATGTCTGCAATAGGCCGCCGGGAAGGCGTTGTAGCTGGGCGCCAAGTCAACCGAAACGGGAAAATGTAAAAATTAAGAGGCAAGTCTGTGACAAGGCAACGAACGGTTAAGATGTAAAACTTGGCGCCAAACCATCCAAATGGGGTGCTGCAAATTGGCGCGAAAGCATACGACTTTGGGGCGGGAAAAACATCATTAAAGCTTGTAAAAGGAAAGGTTTACTAATTTTTATACGAAATTGATTAAGCTAAGATGGAAGAATGTGCAAAACTAGAAAATGTTCACGGGAAAAATTGCAACGACGGATGAGTACAATTTGGAGGAAATTGCGTGTGATAATTTTAAAGCAAAACTTAAATCGTTAAATCAAAGAGAGCAATAAAGCAGAAATAGATAGATAAATTAAAGAGGTATGCACCGGAACCTAGTAAGTCTATTCATCACAAAACATATTTTTGGAGGTAAGGAGTGTATCTGTTCTCACTCTGGCCTCAATGTGGCCTATACTGTTCCTTCGTGGTCTCGTTACGGCATCACATTCAAAGAACATGTGCAATGGTGTCTCCTCCGCTGAATCGCAGAGACGACAGAGATCATTCAAACAGATTTCCAGCTTATGCAGATGACTTCTTAGCATGTGGTATCCAGTGGGCATGCAGGCAATGATTCTAAATCCTCTTACTTATTATTCCTTTCCCAAGCCTTTCCCTAATTGTGTTTGAGCCTATTGCAAGTAATGGGTCGGGATCTCTTGGAGCTAAGGACGCCGGTATCCTGCTAAGTCATTCCCTATATCATTGCTCAATGCACTCAATCCTTTCTGTCGCTAAGTCTCAGAACTATCTCATTACAGTGACCTCTACGTAAGTTAATCTCTACACAGCGATTGATGGCGTAAGTCTCCGCATGGAATATACTCGAGAATTTGCCTATGAGAATGGATAGCCTCATCCTGGGACCATAAATGTCCGCCTCAATGACTTCTGTCCTGTACATGCCCCTTCATAGGGGAGCTGCTCCAGTTCACCTTGCTGCAGAGAACTATTTTGAATTTGTTCTCGAAAACAATTACCTTATTTATATCCTCACTGGGCAAAAAAGTCTAAAAGCCTAATTGATATGACCTTACATAGGAAAATTTTAAGAGAGTATGCTTGGATACCTGTTCTATGATGAGATGCAGTGACCCGAGTGCAAGAACCAACTCAAGCGCTTTCTTCGAGCAGGTACGCATTGCTCCCGTAATGCAAACACATGCCAGACCTATCAATTTGGGGAGAGACTGGCTACTCATGTCTAGGGCGGTCCTCGGAACCCACGCCACTAGCCCTTAAGTCAATATTAATCGTACGATCATGGTGTACATCCATCTTAGGGTCTTAGGGCTGCACCCTCACAACTTTCCTGCTCAGCACCTGTACACAATTAGTGCCTTCGTAGCTTTTAGTTGCGTCCATGTGGAATCTCGACAGAAACCTAGAATCCAAGATTAGACCCAGATCGGCGGAAATCTTAACGCCCTACGGTCTCATTCAGTATTATAATACTCATGTCTGGGTTCCTTCTCCTAGTGAATGGTACGATGACCGTATTGGAGTGATTGATATGGAGCACACCAACTCTTCGTTAAGTTTAAAACTCTAGGTGACGTCTAAGGTTTTGTGGTAGAAAATCGCTCCGTTCGCATATCGCAAGTGAGAAAAATGTGGACTTTGAAGATTTTAAACCAGTTGCTTCGGTTAGGGTCCTGAGTTGAAGTTGAGCCTTAACGCATAAATACCAATCGGACAATGATTGGTTATATCTCCTAATGGTAAGGAGAGATATTACAAGTTTGAGAGTCCCGTAGACCATCGTCGGTGAGTCCGTAGTCAACTAGCATTCCAGGCTTTCGGTCAGCGTTCCAGACTACAAACCAAGTATAGCCAGTGGAACTCCCACCATTTCCTTACTTGACGACGATTTCTCAAGAGTACCCCATCTTGCTAGTAATTTCGTGCTCTAAAGCTATGGCCTGGCTGGCTTCGTTAATTTTTTATTTTTTTTTTCTTCTTTATCTACGGATTCAGTCAAAGAAGTAGGCAACTTCTGTAGACACCGGCCGAGTGTCGGTCATGGTCGTCAGAATGAATTGGCTTGCGAAAAGGTGATACGGGGCATAAGGGTTTTGCCTCTGGTTAGGCAAGTGTTTGGTGCTTCTGTGTTCATGAGTCTGCTAACCCTTCCGGGATTAGTTAAGTTAGAGTGTAGCGCGGCTTTCGCGTTTGGAGATGGTGATTGAAAGACATTAAAATATGGCAGTATATAGACTTATGTAAGCTTCTCAATTGTGTATTGTTGGTTCCGTTACACGTACTGGAACAGCGTACCTTATTGTTATCTGTTCCGTCCCCTTTTAAACTGTCGCTGAACTCCTAGGATGCTGGGGGATCCGCAGTGGCCATATTAATTCGAACGGCTTTAGCACCTGTTTTTGGTCTGACCCACTTGGTTCAGATTCAAGTATAAGAGCATTCGAAGATCGCTACAAGGTCGAGGAGATGGTTGCCTTTTTTACCTTTCAATGTTCTGTCCCATCTGATTTTGGCGTGGATTTTTAAGTTCCGTGGAAAAGAATTTCGTAATAACTTTGTTCACAATAAAAAGAAAGTCCAGATTCCTTATTAAACACAAACAACCATCCGCCAGATCCTTATTTCCGCAGATGTTTGAAGCATGAGGAAGTGGGACCATCTCAGCTTCCTTTCTCACGGGAAGCTAAAGTTAAAACACGCCGCTATTTTAAATAGCCCCTAAGGGACTGCCAGAAATGGATATTAGCTGACTTTGTGACATCATGGGGAACAGCACGCTGCGTATGTCCTAACGATCTGCTCTTTCTTTGGAATTGTTTTTACCCTTCCAAAATATTCTTCAGTTGTATCATAACGGACAAGTCAGGGAATGTCTATTTGCGGAGCTGTCGTCTAAGCTAACCTCAGCCAACAAACCTTTCTTGTTGCAATCTTACGCATCCCGACCCTAATGCAGTGACCTTTCTTTACTTTCTATTCCCGTTTATAATATACACATGGAATTCGAATAGCCGCTATTTCGTGACTATCAGATCTAAACAACACGATCTGTAAGAATGTACCCATACGACCGCGCACGTGCCCCATGCATGCCGTGTCTGAAAATCACTTTTCACCAATTAACTGTCAACCGAATGACAGTCAGCGCAATGCAATTGAAAAATGTTGCAACAATTAACAAATCTCACAAGGAAGACACATATCACACGTATGACAAATGTGTGGGCGTGTCAATTGATTTGAAATGCATTCAATTTGAAAGCGACAAGAGTAAAGATTACAAAAAAAAAACCACCAGCAACATGTCGGGGATAAAGTTGAATGCTTTTGGTGGCGAATAAGTCGTGTGCACAAATGTTGCAGACCGTAAACAACCTCATAAATTTTCACAACTGTCGGCAGGCAGTAAATTAAACAACCATAAAACAGGATAATTAAACAAGCGTCGCTCGATGTTGGTAGCAACGAAATGGCCGTAGGCGCAAAGTTGTTGCTTCAGCTACACATAAACACCCCAGTAAGGAGCAGTAGGAGCAATAGAAGCTGACCGAAGACTATTGCTGAGCACCGGCTAGTGGCAAGCGTCAGATGTACTAATGGCAGTTAAAATTAGAGTTTAAGCATCTTAACGCGTATGGCGGCAACGACAACAACAACAACATCGGCTAACCACTCTTAAGTGTACCAGTAGCCGGCGATTAATAATATATCTGCATCGATCGGTCTTCAGCGCTGACAAGTGTCCATTGGCAATGACCACAACTTCTTGTGCCCGCTTGCATGTTGCAGGTGCGTGTAAGCGTTTCCTGCTCCTGCCTTTGGTTTTGCTGCTTCTACTACCTGCTGCCGGCCACATGCAACACGCCAACACTTGTTTTCCAATTGACAATCGCTTTTGGTCGTTAATTTTCTATTACTGGGCTTCTGCCGTCGGCGACGGGTCATAAAGCGCCGTTTTTCGGCATTCTGAGCTGACTTTCAGCTTCCTAAAGCGTTTTATTGTACAGTGGCAATATTTATGTTTGTGCAATAAGCGCGCGTTGAGTGGCTATGTACGTATGATCAGCTATATGTAGTTATAGGAGCACATTCGTCTTAAACAATTAATAGTGGCTTGTAAGCAGAATGAAAACGGCATGGCGCAAGTGAAACAGTGGGTGCAATTATTAATGCGACAGTAGGTAGGAATGCAATAGGTTGTTGAACATCGCAAGAGTTTATCTCAAAAGTCACTATATTGGAAGCTAATTAGAGCGCACGGATCCAACTCGGAATCAACTCCAGTCGGATTCTCAAAATGTGCAGGCATTTATTTTGAAAATCTGACTAGAGCTTATCCCGAGGTAGAGGCTTTTATTATTCATATTTCAACCATGGCCGGTGACAAAGTTCCGAATACAATCAGCAAAAACTAGCACTGATGACCAAGTGATCCCAAAATTCCAATATCAGAGCGGCCCTTACACGAACTTGGTTATCACGTGCCCCATAGGTGATCTAACCCGTATTGCACTGCGAATAGATAATGTGTGTCTCAAGATGGATTGTTCTCCTCGTCGTTAATAGGTTGTTGGTTAGCTGAGAGAGCTCGGGAATCGCAACTTACAGCTGGGATCGAATTAGAGGAGGTAGGGAAAACCTTTTGGTACGAGATATGTATTTATCGACCTCAATGGTTTATAGGGCGCACATCAAGTCAACTAAGCACTGAAACGAGAGGGAGAGAGTTGTGCGGGCAGGCAGATGAAGCGGTGGCAACTGATGTGGCTATTTTACCATTGTTTTTATTGGAAATCTGTTAAAGGAGCCATGCTCTAACTGCCGTAGACTACTGTGTGCAATGGCTACTACAATTGTAGTTATGGTTCAATAGTAACCGGGTTAAAGATTTAACAATAATTTAGACTTATCCGACACCCTGTTTTTCGCAATGTCATTTCAAACTACTTGCACAATATTAGGTGCGTTCGTTTAAAATCTCCAACAGAAACCAACCAACTGCCAAATTCCGGCGAAATGTCATCTGTTCGCTCACAAGAGAGAAATATCCAAAATAGTACGCGAACAGAAAATTTGCAGAAACTTGCAAGTTAGACGAACAGCTGATATAATTTTTGTTTACATAAAAAAGTGTAAAATTTAAAACGTACGAAAAGTCATCGCAAAGTGTTATACTGACACAGTTTATTGATTAAACAAATAACTACTTATTTCTTACAAGTTTAATTAGTCGCATTTTGTAATTTTTATCTTCCAAACCATCAAATTAAATTTTGTGATTTGCGTAAATGCCAACCAGCTGTTTTTGATCAGCTGTTTCCCTGTTGGCAAATTGCTGTTGGCAAAAATTTTTCCAACAGAAACTAACAGCTTCCCCTAAAATGAAATGTCACTTTGCTCTCTCAATTTCCCCTACTTTGCAAGTTTTTTGCGTACGCGAACGCAAAAACCTGTAAGTTTTGGTTAAACATGAACAATTAACAGCTACGCGAACGAACCTATTTTGTAAGGTGATGGACGGCAACACCAAAAACTACCAAACAGCCAATAGCAGCTTTCCAGTCTGGTGCTATTAACTCGGACTAATTTGAAATATGTAGGAGAGCTGAACTGACAAGAATGCAGAGAGGAACAACAAAATGCACGGATATACCTGTAAGGAAAAATTCAGATTGGGTATAATTTGTTGAAGAGATAAATAATATTTTTGTATGGCAAATGGGAATGCTGACCCCCCCTAACATAAGGAAGGCACAAGTCTACGAAAAAAATAAGGTACAGAAACAAGCGCCCACTACACCCATCCACAGTGAAAAATTGAATAACTTGGACTGCCCCTTCAGACTTGAAGGGTGTGCTAGGCTTTGCCTCTGCTTTTCATTGAGCTTTTTTTCGGTCTCAGTACAAAGGGCCTCCTCCGCATGAATCCCTGCAGAGCCTCTGTTTGGCTTGTAAGCCGTAGCTTACCACCGGGTTCAAAAACTGTCCTGGAGTGGAGTGCGAGCGATGCGTTAAACATAGCAAGCTGGGTTAGCGTTGACCATGGTTCTTTGTTCAATAAATTCATCGAGGAGGCATTTAAGATAGGCAGAAAAATGCGAGTGTGTCTGTGTTCGCTGCACTTGCTTTTTTACATTGGTTGCTTAAAGAGTTGTGATCTACCTCTCCAATCATAGACGCTCATCGGCGGCGTAGAGAAAAAACTTTGAGAGAGGAGTACCCACTAGCCAAACCTGTCTGGCTTAAAGGTACTTAGAGACTCATATAAGTGCCAGTCCATTTGCCATGAATACAGATTACTGATTTTATATAACAGAGACGGAAATAATGGATAGGAGGTTCTCTATTCGCATCAAAATCAGCAATAGGACATGAAACCTATTTCGCAACACGCCAACACACTACTAGCGAAGAGCTCGTGGAAAAATAGAATGAAATTAATGGAATACCCGCCACTACAGAAGAAGGTTCTAACATTCAAGAGTCATCTTGGAATGGTGCCACCTAGGAATATCACCTCCACGACAAATATCAGATGTTGATAGTGAAAGAGCATAACACATTGCTTACGAAGCAGTTTCACTTGTTTAGCCATCCGAACAACGTTCTACTTAGAAACAAACCGACTCTCAGGCACCGGAAAAGGCACCTCTTCGGCTGAAAATATGACGTTTAGATGTAGGTATACCTCTATTCTCGAAAGCAAGGTGTGTTCAGCCTCTCTACACGGCGCACCCATGCTCTGTGGCTGCTCAGCTTCCGTCTACTTAGAGGTGGGAGATATATCACGAGGGACGCAGGGCACCCTGACTCAACTTAGGTCAGGCTGTTGTAGTTGCCTTAACAGCTACCTCTATCATCTAGAGGCAAATACATGCCTAGAATGCGGGCAGGTTCCATACGGCAGCAACCACCTCGTTGCATGCCTGTCCAACTCATCGAACCTGACACCCGAATCTTTTTAGTAAGCGTCCAAGTTGGAAGATGAAGATACCGGCTGGCGGGAGTCCCTCGACAGCTTAAACAACCTCCTGAAGATATGTGATCTTCAATTCAATCGCTTCAAATAAAAATCTAAATCTAAAGATCTATACCAGAGTTCGAAAATATACCATCACCTCTGAAGAGCGGTTACTGTCTTAATTGGTTCTCGCCTTCGAGGCAGTTCTCAGGAGTAGCGATAAGCCGCTTGTCTTGTTAGTGCCACTACGTGAGCTTATTTATTAATTAACTTATTTAGACCAAGCTAGACATGGGTCGTAGGTAGTTGATTAAGACCTGACCCACCGTTGTGTTAGGTCTTTGGTAATCTTCATTTTACAAGGAGAAATCTCTGATTTGCTTGAATAGTTTATGAGCCTTGACTTTTCGATTTTAAACTCTTAAGTTCACCTGTCAATCGTGGTTTCATGCCTGCGCATCTTCGCCCAAATCGACCAACAAAAACCAACGCTGCGCATGCGCGTAATGCCTTTTAATAGCGTTAATTTGCCTACTGTTCGCCGTTTAATTGCCTGTTGACGTATTGTAGCTACTGTTTTGCACCAAAAAACTTAAGGCTTAGCTGAGCTAAAGCATTCTCTTACTGCCCATTTTATAGCCAGCTATTTTATGACCAAATTCTTTTCTTCTACGCTTACTTTGTTAAGCTTTAATGTATGCGCATATTGTTCCATTGCTGCATTCACCGTCGACCGCTGGTGTGTGTGAAGCGTGCTGGTAAAACAAACACCTGAGTACCGGGTTATTGCAAAAACACTGAACGCTTCTTGTTGACAACAAATTCCGACATGACAGCAAGTTTGCAAGACACGCTTGTCGCTCACACGCCTTCCCGTCGAGCGTCTTGTCGTCCGATCGTTTTGCTATCGCATTCACAGTTGTTGTTATTGTTGCTTTTCCTTGATTTCTTATCTGCATTTGCATGTCCTGTCTGTGTTGCTGCAATGTTGCAATTAAGCGTCAGCGTGTCGCGAGCGTACAACGCGCTAAAGCGTACAACATTTGTCAATTTTCGCTGGAATTTCCATATCATTTGCCAGCTCGATTGCTGCGACGAATCGTTGGAAGGTTGTGCTCCAGCACGCACTCGCCACAAAGCTGTTGTTGTTGCTCGAACGAAAGCCTCGAAATATTGGCGAAAAAAAATGTTTGCATGCGTGCAACACGCCTTCCCTGCTGTCCGCTGTTGGTAACCGCTGACCAATGTTGGGCGTGTGGTGCCTACAACGCGACGGTTGATTGAAGTTTAGCGAAGAAAAATTTATTAAAGCAAAACACACCTCAGCTCGGAAGTGCAGGAGCAGGGAGCGCATGCAAATTTTCAACAGCAAATGCGGTGTCACGACAGCAGCTAAGCAACCACTTAAGAGGAAAAATTTTAACGAAACTAGTGAACGGGATCATGTCTTTTTCTTCTATAACCTCGAACCAAGCTAACATGCATACATAGATATTGAAGAACTCCATGTACTTATTTATATACCTTAAGCCATCCGAAAATACTTTGCGGATGTACATACATTTGAATCGGCAGATCGCCTTCAACCTGCTACTTTCTCTGAAAGCATCGTGCCGCCCTCCACCCAACTTTACGAACGAAATGGGACTAACACGAGACAAAAGGTCTATCATAGTCCAAATTCGAATCGACGAATAGATTCGATTCCTCCAGATACAGGCTAGACTCGGAAGCTGCATATATATGATACCGGAATCGCTTGCTATTTGGTACTAAGTATGGAGTCACGATTTTTATGGTGAATACCAGGAGAGGTATGTGATTGGCAGGGACTAACAGGACTAAATGCCAGAATTTACAATCCGTTCAATCCAAAGCCCTTTGGATGTCGAAAATACACAGCACTTGCGCCGACGATAGGCGTAGGGCTTCTTCCAATGTCCAGTGTATTTGGCAGAAATTTTGAGGACTAGCTACTACTAAACTGCTGATCTTCCAATCGTCTGTTCACCGAAATGGCTGTTATACACCATCCCCTTTTGGCGTCCATAACACACTTAATGTAAGCAAAGAGATGCGCGGTATTGTTTAAACCACATGTATCTGTGTTCTCCGATCAAACCTGGTCTTGTGGGAATTAGGCTGATATACCAGCCTGATTTCAGTTGAATCAAGGTAGTTCTAGTGTCCCCTGATAGCTCGTTGGAGATATGTAGGTGATGAACGGCTTATTGACATTTCGTATGGATGAAAATTACGTTTTTATATTTTCACTCCATTATTTTTCACACAGCTGCGTAGTTTTTATGCGTGCTGAGCTACATATATCATCTTCTAGTTGACGGAGAAACTCCGGAACAGAAGTCTGCTTACGTGGCGGGATAGTAGGGGCCTATTTGTTAGGATAAAGATGGAATGGTTTGATCTAAGCCAAAAACAACGCTCGTCATGAAGGTGGTTCTCGGATGGCATGAGGAGACATACAGTAGCAATTGGGGAAGCGGAATTCTGGCAGGTTTCGAGGTGGGCCTATTGAGTGTCGGTAGCGTGTATAGTTTTTTCGTTGATCTTTTCTCAAGTGCAGCCGGCGATAGACAGCCGGGGGTTTCTGCTGATATCCGAGAAGTTTCTCGAAAACGAAAGGAGTTTATAGGTTTTGTTACGACCAGGATGTTGCTTCCGTCTATCTTTGAGTTGAATTGGAGCCTCACTTTCGATGACTTATACAGAGGTATTGACAGTACACTATCTTGTGGAGCTATTGTTTGTAGCTTCCCGCACAATTAGCTGACAAGCCCACGCTTCCTGCTATTGGGGAGCAATGAAAGTGTGATATTCTCCGTCAGATTGGAGTATCGAAGGCTTTAGACCAGAGCTGGGCAGCTTCGACAGAGAATTTTTGTAGTGTGCGTGGAATTGATGTCACTGTGTGCGTGCGAACAAGTCGTGCGGTTGAATGAAGTTTCGCTGCCTTCTAAAGCAGAGCGTGTATGTATACGCGAATATGCCCGCCGGGCAGGCGCCGCCCAGGGCTGCTTTAGACAGATTTTATGCCGCCAGAATGATTTGTGAGCATTTTCGCTTTTGTTTTAGGCTGTGGCTAAATACTTGTCTGTGAAGTTATGACACCAAACGCAGTAGTGGTGCTGGGGTCCATTGCGCAATCCCTGTTGATGCGAGGCTAAGCATAATGGGATGAAGGGAAGTAGAGTATTAAGATTTCGGGAGGAGTAAGGTGATCGGTGGTCTGTAGGCTTATGAACGGTGATGGCGATCTGTTGGGTAAGTTGCCAGCGCTTGGTATGATCAGAAGACTAGCGCGGATTTTCTGGCGTGCAATGTTATTTAACCGTCGAAAGAGATGGTGGTCTAATTTGGTTCGACAGAAACTTGACCACCGCCAACAAAAAGTTGACTAGTTCTTGCCTCTAGGTTAAAGAATACTAGTAAGTTTGTTTCGCTTGTTTTCGTTGAATAATCGTCTAATCTTGTTGTTCATATCCTTAATTATCAGATATTCTGGTCAGGCTACGATCGTCTACGGGCTCCGCTACTTAGAAAGAGAACACTGGGAGATTCTGTGGTAGTATGGACCTGGAACCTACTTCATTAATAACCTTATGGCTTTCCGACGACTGGCAGGACCCGAATGGCGGCATTCGATATCGAATGTACCTCGAATCGTTGCTGTTGTTGTTGTAGCGGCACTAATAAGCCCCACTAAGTTAGGTTTGTCCATCAATCGTTGTCGTCAAGCTCGACTTACGGTAGTCCTAAGAAACGAGCTCTTTCGAAGGGGTCCTACCAAAGAGAAAGGGGTGTTGGCTGAGTGGGATTGAGCCGACATTTGAAGAGTTGGTTAGTGTCGTGGGGGAAGTCTCCACATGCCGGACACTCATTGGGGTTGTTGGGGTCAAGTCTGGACAGGTATATGTTGAGACGGCTACAATATCCGGATCTCTCTTGGTAGTTGAAGCTGCGAGATTAGGCTCCGATCAAGGCATTCATAGGCCAGGAGTTGTTGTTGTTGTTGTAGCAGCGTACAAGTTCCCCAAAGAGTTTTTGGGGAAAGTTACTGGAGTGACAGTCCTTGGTCAAATATAAATCTGGGTCGTTCCAGTTATGTAGAACCGACTATCGTGGGAACGAGTTGTTGTTATTGTTGTAGCGGCTACAACAACCCCGCCCAGATCGGTTGGTATCTCAGTCGTTGTCGTCAAGTTCCACTAACGGCAACTCTAGGAAGCGTGCAGCTTCTGTGGGATCTGTCCACAGGGACAAGGCCGTTAGGGTTGTCGGGTTTTCCGGGCATGCGAAGAGATGGTTCGAGTCATGTGGGGTCTCTCCGCATGCCGGACATTCGTTCGGCACATCCTCATTCAACCTACTCAAGTAGGAGTTTAACCTGCTGCAGTAGCCGGAGCGAAGTTGAGCGAGTGTAGTGCGTGTCTCCCGAGGCAGATGAAGCTCTGTCTCGTCTATGTCCGGGGGTGGTATGCCTAGAACGGCATTCACAGGTCTAGAGTCTACATAACTCGAGACTGAGTCCCTGTGAATGCCGTTCAGGGCCTGTCTGTACGCTGTCGAGTCCAGAGGTTGCTTAATGAACCTCTGGACTTCGTCCGTCAGTTCATATAGGCGTGCCTAGGCGAGGGCTCCTCTGCAAGCAGCTGTCTGCTTGGGTGGCCACTTCTGTGGCTCCCTATCAGGAACTGCTTGCAGAGCATTATATTATGCTCCTTAACTGGGAGCATTTGCGCCTCGCCGTGCAAGTGGTGTTCAGGCGACATCAGGAGGCATCCCGTCGCTGTCCTAAGTGCCGTATTTTGTACCATCTGTAGCTTCGTCCACTGCGTCCTACTAGTCCCTGGCGACCACACTGGCGCTGCGTAGTTCAAAACTGGCCGGCCTATTGCCTTGTATGTTGCCAGCAACGTTTCTTTGTCTTTGCCCCAAGTACTGCCGGCTAGCGACTTGAGGACCTTGTTGCGGCTCTGTACTTTATTGACAATAGCGGTTGAGTGCGCAGAGAAGGAGAGCAGACTGTCGAATGTTACTCCAAGTATTTTGGGGTTATTCACCGTCGGAATTGGTGTGTCATCGACGTGAATCCCCAGCGGTAGCCTGACCTCCTTCGTCCAGGTTGTGAACAGGGTCGCGGAGGATTTCGTAGGGGAGAGGGCTAGACACTTTGCAGTGAAGAAGCGAGAAAGTTCGGAGAGATAGCCGTTTACTTTCAAACACAGGTCATCAATTCCATTCCCAGTCGCCATGATCGAGCAGTCGTCGGCATAGGAGACAATCGAGACTCCCTCTGGTGGTTGAGGGAGCTTTGAAATATAAAAGTTAAACAGTAGCGGGGAAAGGGCACCACCCTGAGGAACCCCCTGTTTTATTTTTCGCTGCTTACTCGTTTTGTCTCTAAATATTACCGACGAATGTCGACCACTCAGATAATTTGCCGACCACCGTTTGAGCCTCTGTGGGAGAGAGGAGGCCTCTATATCTTCTAGCAGCGTGGAATGGCAGACGGTGTCAAACGCCTTTGACAAGTCCAACGCTACTAGAATCGTTCTCTCACAGGGACGGTTGCGGTTAAGGCCACGAGTTATCTTAGTGTTTATGGCGTTAAGTGCTGTTGTTGTACTGTGCACTTTACGGAAACCATTGCTGATGCTTCGCTGGGGTCAGGTGGTTTGTGAAGTACGGGAGTAGCAAGGCCTCGAGTGTCTTCGCTACCGGGGAAAGGAGTGTAATCGGACGATACGAATCTCCTTTGTTGGCGGGTTTCCCCGGTTTGAGCAGTGGGACCACTCTCCCCACCTTCCAGATGTCTGGGATGATGAGAGTGGCCATTGACAGGTTGAGGACCTCCGTTAGGTACGCTACCCCCGCAGGACCCAAATTTTTCAGCATCAGCATGCATATTCCGTCGGGACCCATGGCTTTGGAGGCTTTCGCCTTCCCGATGGCCACCTGAACTTCACCGCAAGTGAAAGCAAGGGGGGCACAAGTTGTTGGCAGTTTGTGCAGCCTTCTGGTCACTCGACGCTTGGCTTTGTCTACCGAAGGATGCAGTATGAACTGCCGGCTAAAATAGCTCGCGCATCGCTCCGGGTCCGACGAAGCATGGTCGCCGAAGGAAATTTCGACTCTGTCGTCGTGCTTCGTCGGATTAGACAATGACCTCACGGTTGACCAAAGCTTGCTCACACCAGAGGTGAAATTACAAGTCTTCAGGTGCTCCTCCCACTTCTTCCGCTTATGTACGTTTACAAGTTGCCGAATCTCCGCGTTGAGATCCCTGATACGGGGATCTCCGGGATCGGCCTGACGAAGGCTATCACGCTCTTCAGCTACAACAGCCGCTTCGGCAGGGAAGTTTGGACGTGGGTCCGATATACGTCCTGCCGGTATGAAGCGAGCTGCAGCAGCCGTGATAGCCCTGCGGAACTTACGTTCACCGAGATGGACGTCGGTTGGTGTGGGGAGCGCTGCGAAGGTGTTTTCGGTAAACTCCGCGTAACCTTTCCAATCAGCTTTGGAAAAGTTGATATAGGTCCGGTGTTTGGCGGAGGCAAAGTCGGTTGGTTTATCAATCGAGATGACTATGGGTAGATGGTCTGATGCTAGAGTCAGCATAGGTCGCCACGTTATGCTGTTTATCAGACCAGCGCTGACTATTGTGATGTCTGGCGAGCTACTGCAGTTACCCATAATCCTGGTGGGTGCGTCGTCGTTCATTGTGCAGAATGTCGAATCGTCTATCTGCTCAGCCAAGTCTGTTCCCCTACGATCGTTTGACAGGCTTGAGTGCCAAAGATCGGGGTGCGCATTAAAGTCACCTACTACCATACGGTTTTCACCTCTGAGGAGCGCACCTATATCAGGGTGATATCCTGCCGGGCAGCAGGTGACAGGGGGTATGTATATATTAAATATTTCGAGCTCGACATCGCCTGACCGGATAGCGATGCCCTGACATTCTAGGGTGGTATCCCTGCGGTCGATGTCTGCTTCGATAAGACGATACTGCACGGTGTGGTGCGTGATGAACGCTAAGCCACCACCATTATCTCGCTCGCGATCTCGACGGTGCACGTTGTACCCGGCGCAATTCAACAAAGTTGAATTGCTGTGCAGCTTCGTCTCTTGGACCGCAGCTATTAATATACCATGCCGACACATGAAGACGGTTATCTCCTCAATCTTGCTCTGTAGCCCGTTACAGTTGAATTGGAGGAGCTTCATGTGGTTCGGGAGACGTGTCGTGATGTGGGGTGTGAGTGAGGTGTATGTTCTTGCCGCCGTTGGCTGTGTGTGCTGCTGAGGTGATTGCCGCCCTGTGGTGGTGGTGGGGGGGCGTCGCAATTGACGTCTGCGACCGAGCAGCGCAACACGGGCCCTCGAAGTTCCCCGTCCAATCTCGCGTGGTACGCAGACCTGAACATGCCCTAAAGTGGCACCAGCCAAGGCAGGTGTTGCACTTGACTGATGTCACATTACGGAATATTCTGGTCTGACATACCGTGCAGATTGTAGGGGGAACCAGGAGTTGTTGGCGGCGGCGTGTGGGTGGTGGTGCGGTTGTGTGTGTTATGTGGTCTGTGGTGGCTGTGGTACGGTCTGTGGTGTTATTATGTTGTTGTGTTGTGGCGACTGTGTGTGGTTGCCGTGTGAGTGTGTGGGGCTGCACGGGCGGACTATGGTTTGCCGTGGAGGCTGCTCTGTTTGAGCAACAGGGGGCCACGTACGACGTGGTCCACTGTCTGTGTGTCCGTAGTCCCGAGCAGACCCTGAGGTGACTCCACCCCTCGCAGGCATTACACTTGACTGAGGTGGAGTTGTGGTGTAATCGTCTTCGGCATACACAGCAGGTGTATATTTCTGGCCCAGGGTTTGACTCGATGCCAGCCCTGAGTAGGAGAATGCGTAGTGAATGTTGCCCTATGGACGAACAACTTCTGAGACACTTCGCCGACCTAAACGGGGTTAGATCGCCGAAACAACAGCCCTTGGTCGGGTGAAACCCGAGTCATTCCGGTACGTAGAACCGGCTGTCGTGGGAACGAGTCGTGGTAGGTGGTGACCGACTCCCTTTGAATGCCGTTGTTTACTTGTCGGTACCCCGACCAAATCGGTTAATATCTCAGTCATTGTCGTCAAGCTCCACTAACGGAAGCCCTAAGAAGCGTGCAGCCTCAATAGGGTCGGTCCACAGGGACAACGGCGTTAGGGTTGTCGGGTTTTCCGGGCATACGAAGAGATTTTTCCAGTCATGGGGTTTCTCTCCGCCTTCCGGACACTCATTTGGCAAATCGTCGTATAATCTGTTCGTCGTCGGGTCCAATGCTTGGTCGCCAGAAATGAGTTCGAACGTATTTATTAATGAAATTTCTTATGGGCATATATTTATACAAATGCAGGGCATGGCAATACCTGTTCTTCAGTTTAGTTATATTAACAGAATTTTGTTTATGTAATTGCATACATACAAAGGACAAAGTCATTAGAATTTATTTAAAACTGAATCTCTCAGCTTTAGCCATTTTCGTAAGTTATATGATTTGCTACTTTTTATTATTTTGCATCAGCTTTCTCCACTCGAACCTGCGGCTGCAGCTAGTTTGTCTCTATTACCTTCCCACCGCACAGTTTGATAATGAACCTTACGATCTGAGCCAGCACCATCCATAGCATCGTCTCCTTCTTCCTCACTAACAAAGTAAGCAAAAATGCAAATCTTATTTACTATCACAGATAAGCGCACTTTGGTAATCAAGTGCAAAGGCTCCACCACAGGCGTTTTGAGTAGTACTACAATGTGTGATGCGTGGTACTGTAGTGGATCGCCAGGATAAAGCAAGAAATCAGCGCCAAATGAATCGCCTGCAGTGACATAATATCCACGTGTCCAAAACTCGCTAAATACTTGATATTTGAGGGGATTCTCAATAGAAGGCGGCTCCACGGTTTTATTTACTGAAATATTTATAAATTTTTTTTAATTGGCGCATTATAAAAATAAGAAAGTATTGAAAGTATGGGCTTGTTCGAGTTGCAATCACAACCGCAGTGTTGCGCGAATTTCCAGCAATGTATTATCAGTTGGGCAGTTGCAACAATGTTGCAATTTTTCGTCAATTTGTCAATGTTATTGTGGCTTATTAACATTTTATTTTTAATATTTTTATTGAGCTTTGTACCACGATTGTTTATTAGTGCCTCGAACAGGCCCTATGTACGTACTTACCAAGTGGCTGTGGATGCGCGCAAGCAATTTCCAGTTGCGCATTTTTGCGATCAAAAACGAAATTATCGGCTATTTCTTGCAGTATCTGCGCAGCATCTAGTTTAATATCTGTAAGGAAAATGAACTAGAGTAGGATATTATTTTTGAAATGATTTTCAAATTGAGTTACCAGCTTCCGCTACTCCTTCTCTTAACAGCTTTTTTCGCTTCCCAGCCAGTATATTGCTTATGTTGCGTTCCGTCTCTCGCAACTTTTGAGCTTTTAATGTCTCCGCCTGTGCAGTGAAGCCTGCCTCCAACTGCTCATGATACTGAACAAGCTCGCTAGCTTCTGGTACTCGCAGTAAAGATTCTTGCTTGGAAACTAGTTGAGCAATGCCTCGCTCCACCAGAAAGCGTGTCTCATGCGGCGTTAGCTCCAGTGGTAAAGCTAAGGAAGGGGCTTAACTGTAGTTATTTATCTCAAATTTCTCCAACTTACTGCAATCATTCGCCGACCAGCCTCGGATGCTGCACGTGCCCACCAGCGCGCCCACAATGCGATGTTTCCGTCGCAATGTGATGTAGTCTGTTAAGGATAAATATGAATCTGTTTATTACCTAAGCAATCCTAGTTAAGATATATGTTTACCGTCCACGCGAAAAACATATCCAGTGCCATTTAAAAGCGTTAAAGTTATTTTTTCATCAGTTTCGCTTGTTGCAGTCATTGTTTACGAATCGAATAAAAGGAAAATTTGCAACAAAAAATAAAGCGACATCTGTCCGACGTGTTTCATGGAAGTTGGTCAACTATTGGTGAACTTTGCCAAATCTGCACAGGGTGCTTACAAAAATACTTTTATATTAAGATTATGCCAGAGAACATTACAATTTTTACTTAAAAATAATAAACATGTAAAAATAATAATAAAAAACTCAAACAGCCTGGTAAAAAGTATATTAGCTATTAATTTTATAAGAAAGCTTAGCCTAAATGTAATTTCAAGAACTATTCAAATGTTTTACTTCATACAGAGTTGCATAAATCAACCGTGTGGCCAAATCCCATGTTTACATGCACTCTTAACACGATTCAATAACTCGTAACTCGCATTCAAAATGTGATTTATGATGGCACGGTTACAAGTTTCAATTTGATTCAAGAATGTGTTTACCTGTGTATGTCCAAATAACATGGTTTGACTTAGAACGAATTGAAGATTCATATAAACAAGGTAAGTGCAAAGAAGGTAAATCTACGTTCTTTTACGTTCTTTGGTAAGTATTGTCTACTAAGCAAGTAAAAAACTTTAATACTGAATATCTCAAAAACTAGAAGGCTCCCACACCTAAAAGGGGGTATATCTGAAAAGCGGAGGAATCCAGCTTTCCAATGGTACCACCTTTAATCCCCGAATCGGGGGTCTCCATTTCAAAGTGCACCCACTAGAACTTAAGGTCAGATTGTGAAACCGGCCCTTACCTTCTTTCTCTTTGCACGAAACTAGCTAAGACACAACCCTAAAATCCGACGTCGTAGTTTTTAATTTTATCCAGATATGGCAGCACAGCGTTCGCGAACTGTCAAATCAGCCTAGAGCTGGGATACTAACGATAGTACGCCACTCGATAGTTTTCGAAAAGATAGTTGAAAACATCGATAGTATCGATAGTACTATCGTCGTGAGAGGTATTGAATTGAAATGCTAAATTGTTTGAAAATTAAATAATAAATAAATTTATAAAATTTATAAATTAGTTTGTAAATTAAAGAGATTATATAAATTTGTTTAAAATTTAGTGCATCAAAAAGAACTTCTTATAATAATAAAATAAACTTATTAATTTATTCGTTGTTTTATATTTGTGCTTTATAATTACTGTTGTACTATAAAAGAGCTTTAAGATCTTATTGTACTAATCAATTTGTTTAATAAATGAAAGGAATTATATATACTTATATACATACATACACTTGCATCCACTTGAATAGCGACAGGCAAAATCTGAATTTTTTTAATGTGATTTTGTTTGTCCCTTTTGAAGTGCAAAGAAGAGAAATTGGCTATAATAATACATTTCTAATACAACAAACAAACAAAACAAAAGATATTCGTTTAAAATGACACATCATACTTTAAAAAAATCCGGAAAAAGGAAATTATTAACATTTTACCATATTATAAGGAAACGGATAAAGTACTGGTCAAAATAATAGCACCACAACATTTTTAATAGTTTTTACCTTTTTTTTTTTTGTTTAGTGTCTCCTAATTTTTTATAAGAGTTGTACAAAACATAAAAAAAACTACAAAATCACTAAAATTTCAAGATTTATAATTCGATAACTAAATTCAATAACTAAAAATTTTTCAAAAACTATCGATAGAGGCATCAGTTTTCAACTATCGATAGTATCGATATTACTATCGATAGTATCCCAGCTCTATGTCAGCCCAAGCCGCTTTCGCGTCATGACAATTTATTTTAGCTGCGATTTTCACCAATATTTTACTTAAAAAATAATTTGTGCTTTTAAATAGTTAAAGAAACAAAAAATATACAAAATGTCGTTCATGAATCCGGTGGATATGGTAGAGGAAGATGCGGCAGATCTTCAATTTCCAAAGGGTAAGTAAAGCAATCCAATTGCAGCATGTGTTGTCTACAAGTGAAACGCGCAGCCATAAGTAAAAATATAAAAGTTTGTAATAAGGTTTATGATGCGATACTACTGGGCGAAAGCAATATTTTATTATTTTCATCTTGTAGTCGAGTTAGATGTTCCAAACAATTTGTCTAGCGCAACTTCATCAAAAAATTCCTCGAGCTGTCAACACGGCATCATCAAAGTTCGCCCTACATTGGATACGAAATATACAACAGCATACTATCACGCTGAAGAGTTCAACAAAGCGCTAGAGCTACGCAACAAAGCCATGCACATAAATAATACTGATTACATTAAAGTTGGTGTAAATAACTCGGAGCACTGCAGCACTTGCAAGTGTGATTTGTACGAACCGTACATAAAGTGTCCGGATTGTGAACATACGCTATTGTGTTTGCAATGTTTTGCACAAGGACGTGAGACGGCGACGCATCTAAATACGCATTCCTACATTATTATACGCGATGATATACAAGTATTTGCGGGCGCTGGTAGCTGGACGGCGAAGGATGAGCGTATTTTGTTGCGTACATTAGAGAAAAAAGGCTATGGCAATTGGGAGGCCGTTGAACAAGCACTAAACTCTCGGCACACTGCTGAGGAATGTCGCCAACATTATCATAACTGCTACTTCGGTGGAATATTTGAGCGTTTACTTGGTTTGACGCACCACAAAAATGCGTACTTCCCCGAACGCATGCCGTATGTTGTAAAGATGCGTTCTGTTGATCCGCCACGCAGTGATGAGCCAGGCTCAATGCAATTTAAAATGATGGCGGGATATCGATGTGCGCGTGGGGACTTCGATACTCCATACGATAACTCAGCTGAAGATTTGCTAACGACAATCATGCAAAATAGCTTCGCTGCCATTACTGCGAGTGACGACGATGAGCCAATTGACGAAATAAGCAGTGCTGCGTATGAGGAACTGCAATTAGCAGTAGTCCGTGCTTATAATAATCGATTGAGGTAATTTTTATTTAAAAATGTGCTGCATATTAAATATTGTATTTACCACAAAGCTAAGATTTACCATTAAACTTCCAGAGAACGTAAACGCAGATATCGAATAATGCGTGACCACGGGCTGATCATGCCCAATCGCACGTTGGGTTGGATCTCGAAGTATGTAGAGGCGTTGGGCTCGGAATCGAATTGCCATCGTTTCTTGTCTTTTATGCAGATCAGCAAGCCGATTAAATACGACATGCTGGTAGAGTCCCTGAAATATTTTTCGGATGTGCAAAAGAAGATTTATCGGTAACAGTAAAACTAATTTAATTTATTTTTACTCCTTTACTAAAAACTTTTCCAAATTTCCTTATAGCTTGTATGAGCTACGTCAGAATGGCGTGCGCACACTTGAAGGCGGTGCATTGTACTTCAAAATGAAGAAACGGCGCGCTCAGCAACAACGCGATCGCCTAAAAGATGATACATCCCGACAACTGCACGATTGGCGTAAGCTAATGCCAAGCCCTCAAATGCTCGTACCCAATCCGTTCGCAACGGCGCATGCAGGTTCTAACCCCAGAAAGAAGCCTGGCCCAATGGACATTATGGGTTTGTCTTAGTAACTTGGCCGTGTTTAAATGAACTTTTAAACAATATTCCTCCCCTTTACAGGCATGCCTGGGTATACCCGTCTCACCGAAGGTGAACGAAAATTGTGCAGCGTCGAGCGTATAGCACCACAATCATATATAGATTACAAAAACATCTTAATAGCGGAAAATATGAAAATGGGTCATTTGCGTTTGGCCGATGCCAGGCGTTTGATAAAGATTGATGTCAACAAAACTCGGCAAATATATGATTTTCTGATAGAAAATGGCCATATAAATAGACCCACGTGACGTGTATAAATTTTCGTAACTCGAATCTAAGAAATCGATAACAATTGAAAACCATTTATAGATGTTAGTTTGAGTTGTCGTTTCACTTGTATTACGTATATGCAAATGCGTATTATTGCTATAAGCTGCTTCACCGTTAATTAAGAAATTTATTTATATATCCTTTTTCTTTCACAGAATTTGAAAACGCCGAAACTTTACTAATTTCTGAAGTACACATGTTGCTTGACCATCGCAAACGTCAAAACGAATCGGCAGATGAGGAGCAGGAATTCTCCGAAGTTTTTATGAAAACATATGCATACACGGATAGTTTTCGTAAATTCAAAAATAAAGAAACAATCGCAGCGGTGCGCAGGTGAGTAAGAAAAAACGATATTCATTATAATTTACATTCATTTACATCTTTTTCCAAAACCACAATTAGACCCTTCAAAACTATCCTTCCATAACATAATCAAAGTTATATTTTTTTTTTCATAAAATCCTCTCAATAAAATGTCTGAAATAATGTGCTCAAAATATGGTTTTCCCCAGTCTTTTAATGCAGAAAAAATTGCACAAATTCGAATTAGCTGCACTGGGTAACCTCTGCCCCGAAGCGCCTGAGGAAGCAAAGGCGTTGATACCATCGCTAGAAGGACGTTTCGAGGATGAAGAATTACGGCAAATACTAGACGATATAGGAACGAAACGTAGTTTACAGTACTGAAGTGTTTTTGCACATTGCAAATGAAAAAATTTTATAAAATACATTCTTATAATTATAAATATCTAATCTCTATTTAAATGGATTTGTAAAAAGAAAATGTATTTAATTTTTCTGCTATGCATTTCTTTTAAATTGATGCAACAAGCGATTTGCTCATCGTCGTACACAATTTTAATAATAAAAGACTTACAAATGTAAACCATTTTTAAAAATCATACATACTCGTATAATTACTGGTATTTTTATAATAAGTGCTCTTAAAGCCCTATTAACACACTATATGAACATCCCAAGTCAAAACTCTTACAGTTTAATTGCATCGGACTCCCGGGTATGATCGAAGAAGTACTCGTATTTATTGGTTAGGGCCTTTGTGAATTAAGGTAACGATATGTAGCAACTATCGATCACAGGGATACCATTCCAGGCTGTCCCCCTGCTTACCAGCTGCCCGACAGGATATCACCCTGAAATAGGGGCGCTCCACAGAGGTGAAAACCGAATGGTAGTTGGTGACTTCAACGCGCACGATCTTTGGCATTGAAGTCTGTCGAATGATCATAGGGGAATACACTTGGCTGAGCAGATAGACGATGCGACATTCTGCACAATGAACGGCGACGCAACCACCAGGATTATGGGCAGCTGCAGTAGCTCGCCAGATATATCAATAATCAGCGATGGTCTGATAAACAGCATAACTAGTTGCCCATTAGTCATTTCGAACCATAAACATGCTGACTTTGCTTCCGCGGAACACCGATTCTGTATCAACTTTAGCAAGATTGAACTGCTTCGCGAAAGTTACTGAAAGCACCTTCTCTGTCCTTCCCACATCAATCGATGTTCACGTAGGTGAGCGTGAGTTCAACATGGTTGTCACTGCTGCTGCAGCCCTGCTGGATGTATTACGGACATCGTCCGAACTTTCCTGCAGAAGCGGCTGTTCTAGCCTTCGCCAGGGATCTCAGCACGGAGATTAGGAAAGGGACATAAGCGGAATAAGTTCGAAAAGCATCTGTAACTTCTCTGGTGTGAGCAAACTTCGATCCACCGTGAGGTCTTTGTCCAACCCGACGAAGCGCGAAGACAGAGTGGAAATCTCTTTTGTTGACCGTGCTTCGTCGCACCCGGAGCGATGCGCGAGCGACTTTAGCCGACAGTTCACGCTGCATCCTCCTGTGGACAAAGCCAAACGTCGAGTGAGGCCAACACCTAGTGCGCTTCTTGTTTTCACCAGCAGGGAGGTTCGGGTAGGTGAAAGCCTCCAAAGCCATTGGATGCGACGAAATATGTATGCTGATGCTGAAGAAATTGGGTCCTACGGGAGTAGGATATCTAACCAAGGTTCTCAATTTGTCCATAGCCACTCCCACTGTTCCAAATGTCTGGAAAACGGGAAGAGTGCTAGAGTGGTCCCACTGCTCATACCAGAAGAAAAGTCTTACCGTCCGATAACCCTCCTTGCGCCGGTAGGAAAGACACCTAAGGCCTTTCTACTCCCACATCACACATACCACCTGACCCCAGCTAGGCATCAGCATGGCTTCCGTAAGACCCCTTTCAGGTACGTCAAGTCTTGATTTCAAGTCTGCTCGTTCGTAGGCGAAGGAGGTGAGGCGAATGTACTTTCCCCTCTCTTCTCACCTCCTTCGCTTACGAACCGAGCATACATGAAAGCAGACTTAACGTGTCTGAAAGGGGTCTTACGGAAGCCATGCTGATGCCTAGCTGGGGTCAGGTGGTCAAGTGAAGCCAAGTCCTTCTCCACCTGGTCTTTTCATCTCAGTGGGGGCCTTCCTCTTCCTACCTTCCTGCTACCACCAGCGGATTCCGGGTTGAATACTTTCAGAGCTGGAGCGTCGGTGTCCATTCGAACGACATGACCAAGCCAGCGGAGCCGCTGTATTTCAATTCCAAGTCGTTGTAAAGCTCATACAGCTCATCGTTCCATCCTCTGCGGTACTCGCCGTCGCCAACACGTAAAGGCCCGTAAATCTTCCGCAAAATCTTTCTCTCGAATACTCTAAGAGCTGCCTCATCGGATGTTGTCATTGTCCATGCTTCTGCGCCATATACCAGCACGGGCATGAAGAGTGACATATAGAGTGTGGTTTTCGTACGTCGAGAGAGGACTTTACTCCTGAATTATCGGTGTTAATGCTGGTTCCCAAGTAAAGGAAATTCTCTACATTCTCGAAATTATAACTGTCAACAGTGTCGTGGGTGCCAAGGCGCGAATGTGCTGACTGTTTGTTTGATGACAGGAGATACCTCGTCTTGTCCTCTTTTACCACCAGACCCATTCGCTTTGCTTCCTTATCCAACTTGGAAAAGGCAGAACAGACTTCGCGGGTTTTGATACCGATGATATCGATGTCATAAGCCAGCAATTGCACGCTCTTGTAGTAAATTGTTCCTGATGGGTTCAGTTCTGCAGCTCTTATTATCTTCTCCAATATCACATTATAGAAGTCACATGAAAGGGAGTCGTTCTGTCTGAAGCCCCGTTTGGTGGCGAACGGCTCGGAGAAGTCTTTCCCAATTCTGACGGAGCTGGCGGTATTGCTCAACGTAATTTTATACAGCCGTATCAGTTCGGCGGGGATGCCGAATTCAGACATAGCGGCGTATAGGCAACTCAAGTTAGTGCTGTCGAAAGCGGCGTTAAAGTCGACAAAAAGGTGCTGAGTGTCGAAATTTTCTCGCGCGTCTTTTCCAAGATTTGGCGTATTGTGAATACCTGGTCTATGGTGGATTTTCCAGGCCTAAAGCCACACTGATAAGGCCCAATCAGTTCATTGACGGTGGGCTTTAGTCTTTCACACAATACGCTCGATAAGACCTTGTAACCTATGCTTAGAAGGCAGATCCCGCGGTAGTTGGCGCGAATTGCGGGGTCGCCTTTCTTGTGGATTGGGCAGAGCACACTTAAATTCCAGTCGTCGGGCATGCGTTCATCTGACCATATTCCGCATAAGAGTTGATGCATACACTTTATCAACTCCTCGCCACCGTACTTGAATAGCTCAGCTGACAGGCTGTCAGCTCCAGCAGCTTTGTTGTTTTTCAACCGCGTTATTGCTATTCGTACCTCACCATGGTCAGGCGGAGGAACATCGACTCCGTCATCATCCACTGGGGGCTCGGGTTCTTCTTCTCCACAACTTTCCGTGCTGCTACCATTCAGTAGCGTGCTGCGTATCTTGGCTGCAACAAGATAGTGGTTCGAGTCGATGTTTGGGCCTCGGAGTGTACGTACGTCCAAAACATTGGAAGCATGCTTTCCGTCTATCGCAACATGGTGGATTTGGTTTCTCGTTTTTCGATCCGGAGACAGCCAAGTAGCTTGATGAATCTTTTTATGCTTGAACCTAGTACTGCATACTACCATGATTCGGGCTCCGGCGAAATCGATGAGCCTCAGTCCGTTGTCGGAAGATTCGTCGTGGAGGCTGAATAATACTATTGAAATAAATATTAATACGCCACAATAAAAATTTACAAATGAATAGTTTGGGATGAGCCTGCCTGAAACTATACAATGGATCTATTTCATCTATGGAATTAAAAATAACAACCACGCTCTCAAGCTTAAATAGCGGCGAATCAGCTGCACTTGATAGTAGTAGGTTGAATGAGGAAATGGATTAGCAACTAGAGCTGCACACCCCGTGCATATCTCAGTGGTTTGCGCTTCTGACTTTGCACATCGATGATGCGGGTTCGATCCCTGATGAAAGTCGAGAAAAAAGAAGTCTGATGAGGAGATGTGGTGATCTCCGAAATAGCTGCTATAACTTCTACCGCTTAAGCTTTGTTGTTATTTTCCATTTTTACTAACAAACAAATCGTGGTGCAAAGCTTCTGGTGTCGGCAGAGGCCCACCTCCATGACGAGGCCCAAATGCCCCTGTAAGGGGGCACAATATTCATAGGGAGTATGTCTCAACCTACACCAACTCCCGACCTGTGATTGCCGGTTTAGGACAACTACCACCCTACTGAAGCAGAATAAATTCTAACGTACTTAATATACATATGTCCGAGATGTGGACAGTCTCCGCACGACTCCAAACCTCTCTTCACATGCTCGCAAAACTCAACCAACGCCTCATTCCCTTTGTTGATATAACAATGTGGACCATAAGTAAGACGGTTGACTTCGAGAGTTTGTTAAAACACACTGATCAGCGTACACCTTTAACAGGCATTGATCAAGAGGCAATTACTTCCGTTACATCGCTCGCCCATGAGTTCGGATTGCGTCGTGAAAGCTGTGTTTCTAAGGTCGAACTCAATTTTATCAAGAATCAATCCCAAAATTATTATGAACTTTTGGGATATGACAATTAGTCTCGTTTAAAAGAGGTATATCTGTCAGTTCTCAGCATTTTTAATCTGTCTTACAATACCAAAAGCTATCTTTCATTCACACATAGTACTACATATTTATCAAATTGCGTACAAGCAACACGCAATAGGACAAAAAGAAAAAAAAGCTTACCTATACGCACTGTTTTAAACCAGAAGGTTGACTTTCGCACAGACATATTTACATACATACATACATACAGTCATGTAGCTATGTAGGAGATAACACCGTGGATCATACATAGGATGCTGCGCGTAGAAAAGCGAAAGTAATGAAATGTAGGCAAAAAGTTCATTATCTTGCGCTGAGCTTTTTTCTTGGCCTTTAATTTCATACAGCATACAGCTTTCAACTGCGCGCATTGTTTTTGATGTATGTATGTATGTATGCACATTAGGGTGGTCCAAAAATTCATGTGAAAAAGTAAAGTCGGAATTTTTATGCTTTCACCCCCTAGGGTTGTTCTATACCGAAAAAATGTACCCTTATTTTTTAATTTTGAAAACAAAAAATATTTGGAGGTTACTCAAAGCTCCCAAAGTTTTCCATGTATTTTATTTATATGGGGGAAAAAACAACTTTTCGTAGAAATGGTATAGAATAGTTAAAAATCAATATTTTTATACCAGAAAACTCTGTTTATCTGCAGGATATTCCCAATAATAATACCCAATTGTTTATTTAACCATTTTTTTTCATTGCAAATATAATTTATAGGTCCGCCAAAAACCCACAAAGCCCCGAAAAATGCAATGGGGCGACCAGTAAAAAATCGTTAGTATTAAAAAATGGTTAAATAAATAATTGGGTATTATTATTGAAAGTCTCCTGAAGGGAACCAGAGTTTTCCGATCGAAAAATATTGAAAATAAAAAATTTGGGGTACACTTTTTCGATATAGAACAATCCTAGGGGGTGCGAGCATTACAATTCCGACTTTACTGTTTTTGGGCCACCCTAATGCACATTTTTACATATGTACATATACTTGAATGTCTATTTACGGCTGTTCAGCTGATTTTGACCATTTCAAGTTCAATACCTTTCATTGATTACTCGACTTCAGTAAATAAGTTGTATTGATTGCTCAAATACATATTCTATTTTTTTTTTGTAACTCAACAACCGCTATAATCAGCGTTGCCAGGTTGACGTTTTTAACTTCATTTGGACGTTTTTTGTATTCTGTTGACGTTCGGACGTTTTTTGTGTAAAAAATGACGTTTTTTAACTTCTCAGTAATTTTTCTCTGTTACTAAATCTTGTAAGTAGAACTGATTTTGAATTATTTTCTTAATATATATTTCTATGTTCCTTCCTAACAGAATGTAATTTAGCATTTTCGACAACCGACCACCTAACCAAATGTCTACAAGAAAAAAAAATTCTTTAGCAACTTATTTTAAAATTTAATGGGCTATCAAACTGAATACTCAAAAAAATTCTTAAAAATCTGAATAAAAAGTTGAAAATCTAGCGGAAACTTTGCAGATTTTTTTATAATTTTTGCACAAAGTTTGAAATGTGGATTTATATTTAGTTTGTTATATAATGAGCTAGGCTTTTATGGAAAAATAATAAACATTAATTAAACAAAAGAAAAACAGCCACAATCGATCAAAATGTTGATGACTGAATCAGCTGATCACAAGTGTATGTATAAAATGATTTTTATATTAATGATCTCAAACCAGTTTACAATGAATTGTAAATGTGCTCTGTCGAAATGACATTTTAATATACCTTACATACATACTTGTCTAGCTTTGTATACAATAAAAGCTTAATAACAACAATTCTTTGTGCACCCATTTGAAAAAGAGGTTTTTGGGTAGAAATGACTTTTTTTAGACCAAGAGGGACGTTTTCTCATGCCGAAGTCCTGGCAACACTGGCTATAATTACCATAATAAATCTGTGGTCGTCTTTTTTATTGTTTTTTTTTTGTGGTTACGTCTGCCATTGTAAAGGTTTAAGTGTAGGGGAAGCCACCTAAAATGTCACAAAAAATCGATTTTTTTCAGAAATAAAATTAGTTTTTAAAACTAAATAAAAATCACCTTCAACATTTTTTTTTAATTTCATCAACGGAATAGAAAAATAGATTTTTAGAGGAATAACCAAATCAGTGCAGCCAACGTTAATTTTGATATTTACCCAAAATATTTTGGCGGCGATCTTAAAATAGAATATATTTTATAATTCCGGTGGAAAACCCGCAAATTTTGTGAGGCGTCTTAATGTGCATACATTTATGTACATGAAGATACATACATACATATATATGTACAATAGCTTAGACACAAAATAAACCCCACATTTGATTGCTTAATTGCACAAATTCATTGAGTTGCAGTCGCAACGAGTGTACCAACTTGAATAGCTTTGAGTGCAGACAGAATTCCGGTTTTCAAATAGAGTCTGACTAGCTTTAACTTCGCCAATGCTGCTACAAATGATGGAACTTTTTACTTAGTTGAAGGTTTTCTGCGAGTATATATGCAAATATGAAAATCTTATGAGCCCAGTTGGACTTAGAATGGAGTAGTTATGTGCGTTTCCACATAAAAAAAGCAGAAGTCCTAAAGTCTTTTTAGCTACATAATTTTTGCCGCTATATCAAAGCTTTTTAACAGATAAGTTTCGGCTCATAGGCTCGTTGCAGTTGTGGTAGCAGCACCCGTGCCCTAAATTTGCTGTTTAGTGATCCTATCATCTGACTCTTCCAGAAAAAATCTTAAAAAAAGAGGCGCGCCTATGCTGTCCGATGAGCAGGGCGACACGTTGATCCGTAGATACGGTGAATAATTCAAGTGAAAACCCTGCTTTATCGGGGCACGGTTCAGGCACGGCCAACTAGTAAATATGGAGGTGGGTGGAGTTTCCGGACTAACTTAGGTATCAATCACATGGTGCGCTGATTCGATTCTACCGGTTAAAATAAAGTTCATCAAGTTAAATCCGTGAAAGCCCAATAGCACGGAAGAAGATTTCTCTCTACAGTGGGATAAATTGTTGCCAAATCATGCAGATGTCATCTGGAAATACATATTTATCGCCTATGTGTCGTTGGTGTCTACTTTGAAAAGGAGTGGCCAACTGGCCAATGAATTCATATGAATGAATGATTTGTCGTACCAACCTAAGAAATTGCTGTTGATATAAGGTGATACAGTTCTTTGACAGCAATTTTTTGTGATATATTCGTTTTTTCCAGAAAATTGGTACTACAGGCTTTGGCAAACTTAGTCATGCAGTGATACTCAGTTGAATAAAGTGATCCAAACATTAATGGAGATTAAAAAAAAAGTCAGCATGAGCGATGAGATATATTTTTTCAGCTAAACTGATACGTTAACAAGCAAAACTACATCCACTGAAAGAAAAAAAATGCACCTACAATGAGTCACTGGTTAGTATGGCTTTGGGATGGCAGGGTCTTGGGACCGTAATTCTCTGAAAACGTTACCGGTAACGCTATGAACGGTGAATAGATGTTATCGTGGCATGATAAAAAACTTTTAATGGCCTGAGTTAGATGTGATGGTCTTGGAGAATATGTGGTTTCAACGGGACGGTGCCACTCTCCAAACACCACATGAAACAATGGTCCTTTTGCGAACATCTGCGGTCTTATTGAATCACCCTATATTAAACCAGAATTGGCTAACTCATAGACACGTCATAGCTGTGTCGTTGCCCCTCGGTCGAACTCAGCAGGTAATGGCGAGCCTTCGAAAGTAAGTATGTCATAAAAAGCATCTATTATTCCGAGGAGTAAAACTACGGTTCCTTGTGTAAGAGAAGCTTCCGCAGACGAAGCTCTCTCTGCCTATCACTACATAAAACGAAGCTATTCGGTAAAGTAAAGCTTTGACAGTTCGCCAGAAAAACGCGTTTTCAATTGTGTGAGAATCCTATGGCGGCTTGGAAATCAACTGAATAGTGCATATGGACAATGCATAAACATGTACATATTATACATCTCCAAAATATACCAAAAAAAAAAACAACAGTGCGGCACCGAACAGCTTTGAAAGCTGAAAATCGACGTGTGCCACCACCAAATACTACACCAAAGAAACAAGAAAAAAACAAGTCATTAAAATATGATTATTAAAAACATGGAATGAGCCAAAATCTCTCAGCGTTGAGCAAAAATGAAAAGTCACTGCCGCGGAGAAAAGCTAATAATAACAAAAATAAATAAAAAATGAATAGCAAAAACAAAGAGGCTGAGCGATAAAAGCACCTAGGAAAAGAGCAACGGGAGCAGCGCGCGCGCGTTTAACCTGAACGCCCAAATACAGCAGCCGCTCGCGTAGCGTCAAAATCATGGATATAGATAGTGCCTATGCTAGGCGCTTTCCAAGCACCAACATTAAGAAAACTTTACGTATCTCCAAGATCGGAACGACGCGCGGCAGCTGCTGGCCCACACACACACACACAGGCGCGCGCGCATTCACAAAGGTGAATTGAAATAGCGGCCGGTGAGCATGGAAAGGGGGCGCTTGCAGAGGCGTTGCGCAGCAATGAGATGATTGAGGTTGTCTACAGCAGCCGAAGCTAGCAGCGGCAATGGTTGCAGTTTCTATGGAGAGACGGTGGAAAAAGCGAGCGCAAATACAAATACGGATTTTATAAAATAAAATAAATTGCGGTGCGAAAAAGCGCCGTTACCTTCTAGCACATGTGGTTTTTGCTATTGACTTTGCCTATTTTTTCATCGATACATGTGTATGTATTTATTCATTTTTTTTTTAAGCAACTGACTCCGCTACTAGCTAGATCAGCAGCCGCCGCGACGAGCAACGACGTTAAAAGCTGGTTGGTTGCGCAGGGTACAGCGGCGCGGCATGAAGATACACTGAGTCAGTCAGCAGTGATCAGCGAACGGCGAGTACACCCAAGTGAACTCAGTGGCGGCGGTGGCAGCGACAACGACAGCTATTAGGCAACTCACCGTACTATCGACGCTTTGTCACGATACTTTTAAGAAGTGTAAAAGAAAAATACGCGTGTGATTTGAAAGTGAATACGTTAGTTAAAACACGCGGCGTGGTGGCGCGAGCATCAAAGCGATTTATCTAAAAAAAAAAACGAGTTTTCAGTTGAATTTCTTTTCTTCGTAATTTGCTGATTTTTCACAATTTGCATGCAATTGCGCGCATTACTTGTAGATAATATTCATTGTTTGTTTATTTGTTCATTTTCGCGTTCAAGTGTCTGTCAAAGGCGATAATACACGGGTGACGCGCGCAACACCCTGCAGTTAACCAGAGCGCCTCATTGCAAATGTGAGCGCTCGCCCATATGTTTTGTGTTGTTTTTGCTTTCATTTAATAGTGGCGAATAAGTGAAAAATATTACACGCCAATGATATTAAAACCCCATTGGGAGCGCATAAATATTTACACAAGAAAAAAGTCACGCAAGCAAGAAAAAGCAAACGGAAAGCGGTGTGAAGTTGAGGTGCTTTTTTTTATGTACCGGAGCACAAAAAAGTACCAACATATCTCTACAGATTACGTTGCAGTTCATAGCTGTCGGTACAAAGAAAGAAACGCTGTTAGAAAATCTCGGCTGTGAGTGTGGAAAAAAAGTTGATGCCACTGTGACAAAAAAAAAACACAAATCGCAGCGTAAATCACACTCATACATATATATGTTTGCAGGCATGTGTTGCATATAATATACTGCATAAAAAAATAAATACACAAAAGCAGAATTAATAAAAACACTACGGCGCGTTCCAGGAAGTGCTGACAAACACAAATAAATGCATAGGTAACGGTAGTAAAACTAAAAGATTCAAATAAACAAGTTTGTTATTTAAGGATATATATATTTTATCGAAATAACTATCGATAAATGTATTGATATAATTATAGTTATCGATACTTCTCTGTTTATTATTTATGATCAAACACAAGAAATATCGAACAAATTCTGTATAAATATTACTCAATTGAAGTATGTAGAGATCTAGGCAGATAGTCCAGTTCCTCTTAAGTATACTAGTGAAGTGTTACATATGGCAAGTTCTTTATTCTTTGTTCATCGAGTGTGAGGTATAGAGAAGTCAACATTCTTCAGTTACTCGGATTAATGTCCCTCGTTTGTGAGCTCTAGCCTCATCCAGAAGACGAACAACTCTTCATGGCTTGCGCTCAATTCACAAAGTTGTTACTCAGATCCTTTCTATTCGCTCCCTTTTCTCTCCCTTTTTGCTTTCTGGCTTTCTAACATCCCTGATTTGAAGATGTAGAGCTCTAAAACATTGGCCAAAATCGATAAATAAGTAGTCAGTTTGACGCTCTTAGCTTCTGGGATGTAGTCTCAATATTGAGTACAGATTCCAGCTACGTCATAGAAGCGGAGGACTGCGCTAATTAGATACATATGAACAAGTCAAAGGTTTCGTAATATTTTTGAGACAAAAATATATTTCCTTTGTATGTTAAATGAAATTTCAACCTAACTGCGATTCTGTGTACCAGAATCTGTGATCAGCTAAAGGTTTTTAGGTTAGACTAGACGGTTTCTTACAAAAGAAGGGGTCTACGTAGAATGTTTTAAGAAGTATTTTTTTTCGGAATTTCCATAACAGAACAGTTGCCGATTAGTGAAAATTAAAGTCGCATTCGCCACCGGCGAAAATATAGAGAAGAAACAGACTCGAAAGATCAAATGGTGGAGTTTTAAGTGTGTCCAAGCGGAACAATAGACAATGTCTTCCAGGCATGTATTTTTCATATTATAAATCTGTCCTCAACGAGTAAGCCTCGACTGTTTTTCTTTATTTTTCCCTTACAGGCTGAAATTTTTGTCTTTAAAATATTCCACTTTTACGCGCACGGCTTGCATGGAATACCCCACAGTTACATGAGTATGTATATTTTTACTTATACTTACTTAAATACACATACACTAGGCGACAAATGAAAGTGTACACCTTGTTCTAATATAATATTCACAATTATTTTAATGAAAATTTGTTTCCATTAATTACACAGTGATACGAAAGTAAACAAAAAAAATATGCAGGGGTTCTCATATAGAAATTATGTTTTGTTATAGCTCATAGCACACGACTACATTTATTGTTTTTCTCCATCACTTCGTTTATTAGTTTTTTACTAACAAATATAATAAATCTTTGGTATTCTTCAAGTTACAACGTCAAGAAGTTATAAATTTGTTGTTTTTGATTTGAATTTAAAATTGTTTTCTCTGTTTGAAAGACATGCCTTTTACCTTTCTAACAAAGAAAAGTTTGAAAATCGGCTGGATAAGGGCTTAGTATTGGTCTTATAATTGAAAATAATGTAGATTTTTCAAAACACTTTCATTTTCTTCACGCTCTTATTTGATCGTGAGGCAATACAAAAAAAAAAATATTTGTTATTTATTTATATAAAAGTACATAAAATCAGTTTTCCATAAGTCATAAGCATATTAAAATCTAATAAAAATTGGGTTAGTAATGATTTATTTAGTGATAATAAGTATATCTGTGTTTTCCTTTTTTCTTAGAAATGTTTTAAAAACCAAAAAAAAAAAAAATATGTTAGTAAAAAGCTAATAACCGAAGTAATGGATTAAAACTATAAGTGTAGTCGTGCCTATGGGCTAGAACAAAACATAATTTCTATATGAGAACCCCTTCATATTTTTTGTGTAGCACAGTGTCATTTATGAATATTTATATAATTCTAAAATGTAAAGCCTATAAATCAAAATTTCACACTTTACATAAAGTTCACAAAAATTTTCATCAAAACTTTTTTTTTTCAGAATTTCAAAAAAATTATCGAGTATGCAGTTTTGTAGCCCATTCAATTTTAGTCTAATGAAGTGCAAGTTTCAAACGGCTACAAAATCCCGTTGGTCTTTGAGAATTTTGTTGGTGATGGGCTACAAAACTGGATACTCGAAAATTTTCTAGAGATTCTGAAAAAAATTTAAAATTTTGTTGAAAATTTTATTATATAAAGTGCCAAACTTTGATTTACATGGTTTATATTATATATATTATTATATATTTCCGTAAATATTTAATGCAAAATATGTTTAATGTAAATAGTTGTGAATATTATATTAGAACAAGGTGTACACTTTCATTTGTCGCCTAGTGTACATACATACATATGTACATGCAAGCGTACTGCATGCATCCATGCAATTTGTGGAGTCATATATATTTGTTGCTGTGTGTGTGTTTGTTGTTTGTGTGGGTGGTTCGACATTTTTACGTATTGTGGAGGCTGATGTATCAAAAACACCAACACTAGCAGTGCATAGTGCACTACTACGCTGCTTTATCACATGTCGAGCGGAAAGTTGGCAAGCGCACACACATGGACCAGCAACAATTGCTATGTAAATTGGCCCATTGATGATGCGAGAGTGCCGGTAACACAACAAAAAATAAAAGTAAAAACTAAAAAAGAGGTGAAAACCAGTGGGGAAAAATTAAGAGTGAAGCCCAGAGAAAAAAAAAACGAATTTAATTTCGAAAACAGTAAATATCAACAGTGAAAGGTATGCAATACTTAGTCACATGTTTTTCACACACAAAATATGGGCTATGAATTGCAATGTATAATTACCGAAGTTCAAAAAGCAACATCATGAAGCTTTAATCCAAATGATAACGAAACCCAGTTCTTTTACTGGCAACTCCAGTAAGTTGAGCAAAATATTGAGGAAAAAGTGTTGAATAAACAAAGAAGTGGAAAACAAAATGCAAGATAATTATACATAAATATGTAAGTATGTATGTTGCTGAAAAAATAAACACGACGAAAAAGTAGCTAAGCGCCAATGAAAGTAAAAATAGTCGCAGTTAAGAAGCAAACAACGAAAAATCGAAGCGAAAGATTCACAAAACCAGAAAACTAAAAACACAAAGAGAGCTCAAAAAGGCAAAAACTTGTATTATTTAGCATACAAATAAATGCAGAGCAGCAGTAAATTTTAACGACCGAGATTATTTGAAAATCAAAGCGATCTGCTATAGCAATGATTTCTCATTTTCGTGAAGCAAACGTACACAATTATATACATACATACTTTTTTAATTATATTTTTAATACATTTATTTCAACGTGGCGTCCATACTTCGCGTATCTCTTCGATCGCTTTTCTTTTTTTTTGTTTGTTTCTCGTTAGTAATTTAGTTAAATTGTACGCAATGCTAATTTCACCTTTCTTGATTAACGATATAACCGCCTAGCCTATTTTAAACCAGTTAATTTTTGTGACCAAAAGTTATTTAAAAAAAGTACATATTTAAATAAAGGAAAAGTGCACAAAAATTTGTATGAAAACTCCATTGATATGATCGATTTTTAAGGTTGATTCCAGCTCAATTCTTGCTTCCTTCTTTTTTTTATTCTGCATTATTTAAAATAATAGACCAAATGAAATTCTTACACCAAGCATACATACACTCAATAAGACACTTAAGTTTCTTCATCAAAACTTAAAGCTTCTGAAGATATGTAAACATATTTTTAAACGGGGTTGCCACCTTTCTAAAAAAGTAGAACAATGATTATTAAAAATCTAAGCTTATTTAATACCAGTATATTGGTATCACACGAGAGGTGTACGCGTAAGCTTTGGACTAAATAGCGTTGCCACCCATCTGTTAACTAGGTAATTATGTAAGTTAAGTGTAAAGATGCAATACGCATTTTTGCAAAATTTTTTAGATAGGTGCCAACTCTATCCAGAAATATGTACCGATTAAAGCTTTATTTAAACACCTTTTGTTTGAAACTCATATTTTAGTTAACCGCATGTAGCAAAATTAAAAAAAAAAATTAGGTTTGTATTGTAATTCTCCAGTAAAACATTGCAGCGAGAGCGTAAAAGCAAAATAGAGCGTAAAATTGAGAAGAGAAAACTAGCAGAAAAAGTTATTGAACACAAAACTAGTAAAAACTTGCAAGTGAATAGTTGCACCGTTTTGATATTCTGCTGTAAACATTTTACTATTTATAAATCAGTTTTAAACTCTTTGCTTTATTGATTTCCACTCATTTTACTTTTGTTTGTGCTAAAGCAATTCAACAAATGACGGCTTTTGACATTTATTCTTCTTCTTCTTCTGCTAGCTAATTTCTGCTAGTAAAAATTTCACTAGCAAGAATTTTCAGCTCTCCCATGTCGTTACGCTCTCGATTCAGTGCTCTCTTGCAAATTTTTTGGGTTATCATCAGCGTTGCCATTTTAGCCGTTTTCCGGCTAGATTTAGCCGGTTTTGATAGCAACTAGCCGGAGAAAATTCGATCTAGCCGGCAGCCGATTTGTTAGCCGGTCTGTAAAAAAAAGTTAGCCGTTTTTAGCCGATTTTACTATTTGCCTAATTTTCAGGTGCAAAAAGTAAACAAGTTGTTCGAAAGCAATAATGCAGACCCAATGAAGATTTTTAATGAACTCAATGTTTTACTTTCGCATCTATGCTCCCTAGTGGTTATTAGCGCGGACACATTTGATCCTATATGCTCCCCGTTGGAACCATACCTTGCTCCATTTCGTCAGTTTTATCACAGTTTTGAAGAGTATTTAAAAACAAAAGTAAGCACAAACGCTTTTGACCACGAAGCCGAGAAAATAATTCGAGAAAATGGTCGCTATTTTATTATCACTTTAATAAAGGAATTACGCCAAATATTGCCACACTAAAAAAAATTGACTTTTTTCGGTTGGAAATGCATTAAGAGTAATTAAACCAAAAGTATTTGTTCAACTACAGCAACAAAAACAAATATAATGCCGACGAAATAACATCCATAGAGATGCAATGGCAACGGTTAACGTTACATACCTGGAGTAATTTAGACTCAACTGTAAAATTTTGGGCCGAAGTTTATCAATTTCGAAATGCCCTAGGAGAAAACCCTTTTGCTGACCTTTCCAACCTAGTTTTTAGTTTTCTTGTTTTGCCTATAAGTAATGCAGAAGTAGAGCGAATATTTAGTTCAATGAATACAATAAAAACTAAGCAAAGAAATCCAATGTGCGTTAAAACGTTAAACGCTATTTTATACATATATAAGATACGGTTTAAAACTTGAAGAAAAATACTGCCATAATTTTACTGTAGATGACGATCTCTTAAAATTAATGAATTCAGGTGATATATACAATAGTGATTCATTTGATGATGAGGAACATACACTCGATATAAATTAATGGTGTTAACTAGTCTTTCGTTTCTTGCGATTTATTTAAATAAAGCATGTGAATTTTCACTAAAACATTTTAGCCGTTTTTAGCCGTTTTTTTTTTGCCAATCTAACCGGTCGGCCCAAAAAGTTCTGGCAACACTGGTTATCATACACTTTTCCAGTAAAAATTTGCAGGTTCCAGTCCAAATTAGTACAGACTATTGGTTACTATACAAACCTATTATTATAGATAAATGGCAACCCTATCCAAAAAATTTTTTTTTTCAAAACCTTTGCTGGGTGTGCATAAACCTTATATTTTAAAGCACTATATCTTTTAATAAAATGAAACAATATCACTTAAAAAAAAATAATTTTTTTCAACGGGAAAAAAGAGTAACGTCCGTAACGTAACGTCCCGAACGCACATATACAATTGTTTTAAGGTTAATCCAACCTGTAGTTTGCTTTTATATCACATTTTGTAAACTTCATTATTTTCTCTTCAAAATACTTTTGTAGATTGTGCTCTCCATGCATGAAAATTTGCGCAAATCGGTTGACTTTGATGGTCATATCAAAAGCGCTTCCTTTTTCAGTAACGTCCGAACATAAATTTCGAAGGCGAATTCACCGACATCAACTCAAATTCACATTTCCATTAATTTGTTCTCATAAGTACTGCTATAAACCCTCGCTTATACCACAACAAATTTGTAACTTATAATAAGATAGGATTTGCCCATATGATGTAAATACACTTATTAATAATAGCATCATTCACAGAGCGAACGCTCATATCAATAGTAGTAGTTATGCTAAGAAAAGTAACCCGAATTAAAAAACTATAACAAAATATAGCTACGTGAAATATGCGCTACCGGAATTTCTACAGAAATCCACAGCTTAATAGCTGAATTGAACCTCTTAGATTTGCAGTAACGAGAAATGGTAAAAAATTTTCATAATAAAATGTTCCGATTACAAAATGAGCGGTTAATATGCAGAATAGACCTTTACCTCTTGCGGTAAAGCTTTGCCATTTGTTCTTCCAAGCAAATTCGTGGCATTTTATATCCGTTTCCTCTAATTTCGATCCACCGTGCGCTTGTAATTTGATTATCCAAAGCTAACATTTCAACTTTGTTCGCCAGCATTTGCTTTTTTCACAAGCCTTATTAAAGTAATGTTTGTTGTTGCTGTTTCATGCACATTCGCTGACGAATAAGTACGTATTGTCACCAAAATATAATACTGCTTTGCAAATTTTACTTTTCCATTGTTTAAATTGGCATAGCACTAAATTTTCGCAAATTCCCTGCTATCTACATGGTCTGTCATCCATCTGGCTATCAAACATGAAAATACATACATATGGAGCTCATTCGTTATACATATGTATAATCCTAACGCATCTATATATATATTATACGCGAAGGCATTTTTTCATATTAAACTGGTTTTATTTTTTGGAAAAGAGTTGCCACCTGTTGAACAATTAGATTCCAAATATTTAATAATCACTGCCCTCATATCTGCACCGTTCGTTCGATTTTCCAAAATGAGGTGTCAAATTAAAAGGCTTGGACTGTAGTTGTGCAATATGGTTTTAATTTTTTTTAACCTTTTAAAAAGTTATATTCAAACAAGTAAGAAAGTCAGATATAAAAATACTGTAGTTAAACAAAAGAATGTTAAGAAGTCCTTAGTTTGACCATTTGGAATTTTCGAAGAAGAGGGTTGAAACGTGTTTAAATTCAAATTATACATTTATATAGGAGGGTTGCCATTTGTTCATCAGTTTATTGAAATACATGTGTATCACAATGTCAGACGAAAGACATTTAAGAAGATCTTAGTTTAGAAATACTTTTGAAAAGGAGTTTCACGGCTCACGATTGCATTTTGGTATCGAGAAAGATTTGCCAAAAATTCATTCGCTGTGTGAACAGCCAAAAAGCGTTTTCAGACATTTCGCCTTTCGGAAGCAAAGAACCTCTTTCGAAAGACCTTTTACATGCAAAGTTTGACTGCATGACTGCTTTATGAAATATGTATATTGCATTGCCACGTCTGACACGCTCTTTACATAAATATATGTATGTACATGTGTATGCTCATTGTCAGTTTAATTTCTATTTTTTATAAAGCTCCTTTCATGAAAACTGAGAAAATTAGGAATACAATTCTCAAAGAGAGCATGGATCCAGTTTTAATTGCAAATATTTTCATGAGAGCTGCCCCAAATAGAAATAAAAGCATTATTATTGGTTTTAATTCTCATCTAAATAACGAATACCGTTGAAAATATTTCAGTTGAAACGGCCCTAATTTTCACCACTTTCATTTATTTAAGATACAAAAATATTGAAAAAATCTAGTCTATTGGAACCACCCTAATGTTGACGTATTTTGCCACCACTTGATTTTCATTGAATTTTTACATCACGAGTAAAAAAAGATACATATATGTATATTAGGGATGTTAATTTTTTTGATTTTCGGGACATCGTTCATACAATCCCGGGATCTAGGGATTAGTCCCAGAATTTACATGCAGAAATTTCATCAATATAGTTTGAGAAGCTGTCCTACCATATAGTAAATAATAAATAATAAATAAATGGGTTTGGACTCTACTTTATTATTTAAGTTGAAAAATATTTCATTAGTAAAATAACAAAAGACAGCAATTAAATTTATACGCATTTACTATAGCGTTTACATATCTGATAAAGTAACTTAAGGCATGTCGAAAAAAGCTCGATGCAAAAAACCGTCTTTAAAAGAGTCATAACTCAAAATAATACGTTTGTCAGAAAATGCGAAAAACTATTTCTTAGCACATGGTAATCATATGGGCGAGGGCGAATTTACCTTAGTTTTTTTTTAACAAATTATAACAAAAATTTTCTCCAGATTTTGCTGAAAGGTAAATAAAAGCTCTCCGTACATTTTTAACGAATAATCTCGAAAATGCCAAATTTTGAGTTGTATTGTGTGGCTGAAAGGAGTTTATTACACTAGTGGCAAAAATAAAAGAACGCCTTATTTCAACCAGTTTAGTCTATATTTCATTTCTGTATTTAATATTTAAATTTTTTTTATAAAAGTCTACCTCATTTTATATATAATTAACTGCATTTAAATACGCATTTCAAAATTTGTACAAAAATTATAAAAACGCAAAAAAATTGTCAAAATTTCAAATTTTTACTCAGCATTTTTAGAAGAATTTGAGGAACGCAGTTTTATAACCCATTAAATTAAAGTACGATAAAATGCAAGTTTCATGCAGTTAAAAAATACCGTTAAACGATGCTGGGCATTTTCTTCCACATAAAAAATTGTCAAACATACTTTGTTGGCAGAAAATGTGTGACACCGCCAGCTAAAGAAATTATAAACAAGTAATTTTTAGCAAAAAAAAACCGACTTAAAAAATATATATATATATCTATATATTTCATGATCCAATGATCGGATCTAAACCAAATTAGTATGGGACCATCTCTGAGACACTACCTTTCCGCAAAAAGAATTATTGAAATCGGTTGACGTGGTGCAAAGTTATGCGGTAACATACATAAAAAAAAAAAAAAAATATTCCGACGAACTGATAACCTCCTCCTTTTTTGGAAGTCGGTTAAAAATCAACGTTACTTTTAGTCACTTGCAACTTACACTTTATCCTCCTGTAATTTAATGGGCTATACCTATAAAATTACGTACCTAAAATTTTTCTAAAAATTCTGAGTAAACAGATTGAAACAGTTTGAAACAAAAAAAATTTCAAAACACACCAAGCAATCAATATACTCACGACACTATGGGCCAAATATAGTAAAACTGCGTTTTTAGTTTTAGAATTTTTTTATTAGAACTTTGTAATTTCAACGATATGATAAATTCTAAAAAATTATTTAAAAAATTCAGTGTTATGTAGAATAAAAATTGGTACCAACTGAAAGAGAAACTTCTTTAGGATTTAAAAAAATTAAAATTTTTTGGGTTCACCACGGACGAACAGGTATTGAAATGCCCGTTTAATCAATTTTATTTTTTTAAGCTAATAAAGTTAGAAGGACTATATTCGAGGACGTTATCGAGTTTATATTAGTTCTTAACATATAATTTTTTCAAAATAAATATTGCAAAATTTAAAGGATATTCAAGGATAAAATTCTTAAGGACATTTTCAATACCTTATGCACCAAAAAATTTTATCTGTTCTTTCTATTAAATAAACAAAAGAAATATAGCGAAAACTTGTCAACATAAAGCATTATATTATTGCCACCATTGCAAATTACAAATCCCGAAAATCCCGGAATTTTTGGAAAATATGTAATCCCGGGATGCAAACAGAATCCAAAAGAAAAAAAGCACACCTAATTTATAGTTGCCTTTTCTTAGCATGCCACAAATCATTATTGGCGCGTCGATATTTCACTGCAATTAACAGCGGCATTTTAGGAAAGCCAGTACCCAGTATAAAATTTTTTTATCTCTAACGTATTAATCATAGTTTTTAATAACCAACTAACTTGACTCTCTCTCTCTCTCTCAATCATTGCCAACGATTATTATTACTTTATTATATTAATTCTCGCTACATACATGTTTATTTAATTTAGTGCTGCACATTTCATATAAAAAATGCAAAATTTTATTTAAGAAAAAAATACAAAATAATCCACTTCAGTGTATTTATGCTCTTGCTTGGTTTGGATAAACCAAATTAAAAACTTGCAGGATCATATTTACGTATGTATTTCGCAACCCCCTACTTAAAAAAAGAAAACGATCCGATTAAAATATTTCACATCATTCAGTTCTACTAACATCTTCAACCCTCCAAACCTTCTTCCGTCAACTACCCATCAATCGTCTTCATCGCAGAAGCAGCCATCATTCGAGTTCTCCATTATCCAGTCCAAGTACTTCGTAACGCGCGTATAAACGCCCGGATAGTTGGGTCTAGCGCAACCATTGCCCCACGATACTATACCAATCTGTTCGAAACGCTTATCATCGGGGCGCATGCGCACCAGCGGCCCACCCGAATCGCCTTGGCAGGAGTCACGCTCACCCACGCCCGGATAGCCGGCGCACATCATATTCTTAGTAATCATCTTTTGTGTGTAATTCGTTTGCGCTACACAGTGTTCATTATCCAACACTGGAACTTCTACCTCCTGCAGCAAACAAGACGGTTTGCCATCCTCCTTCAGCGTACCCCAACCGGTCGCCATGCCTTTGGTGCCAATGAACAGATCATTGCGTTCAAAAGCGCGTGGCAAGCAGATTGGTCGTATGAAACTTGTGATGGGCACACGATCATTGAGGCGCAACAAAGCGATATCATTATCGAAATTGGAGAAGCTGAATTTCTGACTGAAGGCGCGTAACACAAAACGTGTTTCGGGTCGTTCCTTGTCATTGCAGCGATCGTGTTCACCAAATGTTACTTTTATCATGAACCACATGAAACCTTTGACGCAATGCGCAGCGGTGAGTACGTAGCGATCGTTGATCAGCGTGCCGCCACAGTAGAAGCGATTGAAGTAGCTGAGCCGTGCCATCCATGGGTATTCGCTGACGCCGGCTGTCTGGCCGCCCACGATACGCGATTCATCGTTGCGCTCGCCGCATCTGAAAGAAGAGAGTAGAGAGAAATGAACGAGATTAAAAAATTGAGCTGCTGAAAATTTAAATGAATCGTTGCAGATATAAAAACTAGCTAAAGCTACATATTAGTAATTTATAAAGAACAATTTATCCCAAAGAGCTCCTGAGGCTAACAAATTAGCCAAATATGAAGCTTAAAGTAAAAGAAGTAATTTTTTCTATTAGGGGTGTTTTCACAATATCCGCCTACCTTCTGGTGGAGGTATAAATTTATAGGCTTCTCTCGGACAGTTTCAAGACGTATACCTTCTCAGAAAGTCTGTCTTGCTGTAATATAATCATAACGGCCTGTACCCAGTGTTCTTTTTGGGACCCCAATTGGGTTCAGTTTTGAAAGACTGCAGCTCATATCCTCTCAGCTCCCAGTTTGTCCTTCTACAAGGCTAATCGGGGGTGCATATTTGGTATCTCTGGATTATAGATTAGACTCTGGTCCAATCATCTCGGTATCACCTCTGATAAAAGGCTGAGTTGGAACAAAATTATTTGTAAAGCCGCTTGCGGGCTAGTAGAGACGATGAGACCATAAAGTGACCATGATCGTCTGCCCGATTGTTGCTTCCATCTCCATAGGTTGCCCTTGCTCTCGGTCACAGGATCAATGAGAAACTTTTCAGCAGCAGCTCCAGAGTCGCTGTTGAAATGGACTCCGCTTAATATTTTTGTTCAAAAAGTAATTTTTTGTTCAAAAAGTAATTTTTATTTTGTCTTTTTAGACAGCTAAGTATACAGCGGAGCTCCGCTCTGTAAATATGATCACATCCAAGCTGGTCAAAGAGTGTTTTGACTCTCTTCAACCACCAAACCAAACTCACCAAACCACTGCGGTATCCCAGGGATGCCAACTCATTTTATCTCTCTCACCGATGACCACCGCGAAATTTCCCGAGTTTCGATGAAATTCCCCGTACTGTCATGTAACCTCTTTTTAAATTACAACATTTCATTAATCTATTGGAAAATATTAAAAAAATAAAAAGACGTTGTAATTTTTGTCTATGGAAACTTTTATTTCATACATAATTACTTTACAGCAGTCACAAGGGCGTGTCCCACCAGTCACAAATTTAAATATTTTTTAATATTTCTATGAAGATTACATAAACCTAGTATCTATTGAAAAAGAAAGCGCATAATCGATATTTTACAACGCAAAAACATCTTTATTGAAAATTACGTGTTTTGGCTAAAATTCGTATTCGACTGCACAATGATAAAATAGAGTTATTTTCAATATTCCACCAGTCAAATTCATTCAAATGATAGTTCCATAGAAATAAGAAATCGTTTGGTATTTTTTTAACTTCGTTTAATTTATTTTATTGTTTTTTAATTTTATTTTCAATTCTTATTTAAATGTAATGTTCTTTTATTTTTTAGATTTTGTTTTAAAAATAATGTTTTTTTTTATTTAATAAAATTTTAAGTACTATTTTCTTCCTATTTTGACTTATTTTTTTTCCTTTTCCAATCTAAATTTTAGATTTTATTATTAAAAAATAATATTTTTTTTTGTATCTCAAGTTTTAAAAATATTTTATTTGTCTTTACTTTATTTTCATTTTATATATTTATTTTTTAAAATTAATTTTGTTTTATGTATTAGTTTTTATTGTTTTAAAAAGAAAAAGGTATATATTTTTCAATTTAATTTAATAAAAAAAAAAATGCTAAAAGGCGAACAGCATAACGCTAATACCTCCTCGTTAGCAGATCTTTCAATTAGCTTTAGACAGTAAAGAACTTTCAATACAGTTGCCAGTATTGACAATTGTCTTACGAAAGACTGTGGTGAGTTGAAAGACAGTTGCTTGAATTGCCCAGTTAGTATAGAAAGATTGAAAGAGCTTTGCCCGCGTGCAAGCTGATGCCCACCACCACTCTTTACCAATTCCACTGAGAAGTTATAAAATATTCCGACCAACTGTCGACTAGAGTTATTGAAGATGAAAATTTCCCTAATAATTGCATAGTATCTCCAGCTATGAACATTTTCTCTAGATGCTTAATTAAAAATTTCTCTCAATTTCTACAAATCTTAAGTGAACAATAAAAATTCATTTAATAGCACATAAATAACCGATTAAAGAATGTAAAAAAAATTAAATAATTACCGAAAAGCACTTGTTCTACAAAATTATGTGACTAATAATGCATGTACTTATGTGCGCGGCACGCATCAAAAACAAACCCGACAAGTGTCATATTTATGCCCACAAAGGCATTTATACGCGCACTTAAGTGTGAAATCGGCGGCTAAACCTTGCCAGAGGCCAAAAGCCAGAGTAGCTGACGCGTGCTGCTATATGTTTGTAGCCTACATTTGAACATGATTTTACAGCAACTACATATCTATGGTATACAGCCATTACATAAGGGTGGTCCGGAAATGTATGTGAACAAGTAAAGTCGGAATTTTTATTCTCTCACCCCCTAGGATTGTTCTATACCGAAAAAATATACACCTATTTTTATTTTGAAATCAAAACATATTTAGAGGTCGCCCAAAGTTTTCCTTGTATATTATATGGGAAAAAAACAACTAGATTTTCCCGATCGAAAAATATAGATTTTCGAGATTTCTATACCATTTCTGCGGAAAGTTGTTTTTTTCCCCCATATAAAATACATGGAAATCTACTTTACTTTTTTTTGGACCATCCTACATAATACATACATATGTATAACTACTTATAGTACGAGTATATTAAAACAAAGAGTGTGTTTTATATGCATATTTTCGTTAACAACACTTGAGAGATTTTTCAGAATAGGCAGAAAGTGAATTTAAAGTAGTTAAGTTATTCGTGGTTTTCATTACCGTGCATGGAGTTAGTCGATTTTGTAGATAGGAAAGGTTTTTACCGCCGCTTTGTTATTATTGCTGCTGGCATTTTAACTGAAACTACATCGCGTCTTGCTACAAACAAGCCAATTAGCGCCCCTTGATTATGTGTACATATCAGGCCCGGCTTGGGGGTTCTGGGTTTAAACCCCCCCTGTTGGAGGAAAATATGAATACAAATTTCCATCATTTAGTTTAAGATAATAATGCCAAAAAAATATTTTAAGATCTCAAGTATTTAAGATCTCTTTTCAGACATAGTAGTCGAGAGTTCTAGCTTTAATTTAAGCCAGGAACCTTTTCGAGGGCTTATATTCAATATTCTCTATCTGCACTGTCATCGGTGATATTAATGCTGACCTTGTATAATGCTTGACAGAAGAATTTACTATTAAATTGCAATGCGGGGTAATCACCCTACGAATTACGTAATTCGCAATACAAAAATTTGAGAGCGAATTACCTCATTTGTAGGTAATTCAGACCGAATTACCATGCGAATGACGAACGAAACGGCGCTTTCTCCAATATTTATCGGAAATATATCGAAATTTGACAACCAAAACAAAATAATAAAAAACAAACACGAATTATTGCGAATTATTGCTAAGAACAATTAGTAGAGCTGCGAAACGAATTATGAATGTGTCGTGGAAACAGAGTAATTCACGAATTACTTTGCGAATTACTTAAAGAGTGAGTTACGAATCGTGGAATTGTAATTGTCGTATAGGTCCCAGATCGGTGCTAACATCACAAAGTAGTTTTTGTGAATATTGTAGTTAGAGGGTATTAAGTATAAGACCTCGTTTTGTTTCTTTGCTAGAGCTTCTAAAATATTGCAAAAAATGCCATTTTTTACACTTTGACTTCGTTTTTTCAAAATCTAGAGCTGATGGAAGCTTTATGTCAATGATTCGTAATCAGCACAAACGATTTATCAAAAACAGCTTTAACATATGTACCTAAATAAAAGCCCCCTAAAAAGAAATCCTGCGGCCGGCCCTGGTACATATGTATGTAGTACATATGTATTATGTACGTATCGTACCTTCACAATTGATTTTATTTATTTATTTGCAGCTTCTGACTTCAGCTGAGCCAGTATAGCGCGCTGCTTGCTAGTTCTGCAGTTCTTACACTTTCTTTGCTTTGCATAAATTAATAACAATTTAACGAGTTTGAGAACTTTTCGAAACAGGTTTAAAATTTAAAGTGATCTTATGGCTTAGCTTCTCAAACGAAAACTACAGATAAATGGAATTATAAAAGAGCAGCAAAATCGAGCACTCTTAAGCATTTTGTTAAATGGAAAAAAGTCTGGTGATAAACATTTGACCTTTGTTTAGTTTTGACGTAGAATACGTCTTACGTTTCGATACGGAGGCTATGCTGAAATGTTGAAGTTGTAATTTTTAGAGCTTCACGAAAACGCTTACTGCACGAGAAGTAATGAGCAGATTTCAAAGAAAAGAGTGGCGTTTCAAAGATAAAATTCCACACCTATCGACAGATTAATTTTTTTAAGTAACCAATTCGGTTTCTGTCGTCAAAATAACGGTAAACATTGGCTTATTTTGGGGTCAAGTTTGCTCCTTTAAAGTGCTCCAGCAGCTTATGATTTGCAGATATAACTTTAATTTTCGGGATATAGATTCTTTGGAGCAATGGAAATATTATCATGTACAGATCTTATATAAACTGAACAAATATTGAACATTTTAAGACAAAAACTTGATGAAAAAATTGGATTTTTTTTTTTTTATTACCAAAATGCTCGAAAACCACTCGGACGATTTTGTTTCGGTTTTCTTTAGTCTAAAATTCAAGAGTTTTCCTTTCGTTTGGTATATGATAAGTATTGGTTGATATCTTCTAAGTATGTTTATTTGATTCAAATATATTGGTATAAATGATTTCCCATACAAAATCACTTCGTCATCGTTCTGCAAACACGTGCATGCGTTGGAAGTGAGGGAAGGAGACAAAAAGTATGTATGTGTGCGTAAGTACATATTCCGGCTTTTGGTAAACAGATGGCGCAATATTTACAACATAGTCGTAGCATACATACATACGTACATATGTTGATTAGAATTAATGTGGATCTGTTTCTATTTTTTAGTAATCTATGTATGTCTATACATATTATATATGTACATATATGTATGAACCCATGTATGCATAATTAATTAATTAATTAATCCCAACGGCTTTTTACCCTCCATTCCCGCCCAACCGACACAAGGGGCGCAGTCCGCATGACGTACGGGTCCTTTTTTTTTATTTTTTAGTTTTTTGGTGCCGAGTAGTGGAAACAGGAGCTTGTTAAGTGTCGAGATCTAAAACTATTCAGCTACAGAATCAAATTCATCAGCTGATTGGATATGCTAAGATAGTATTTCAATTATTGAGAGTAGAAATAATAGTTTTCTTTATAGTAAAAATCGAGTCCGATACGTCAAACGTGCTAGAATTACAGTTAAAATCTTGACATAAACCACGGAATGATTCGTTTAGTTCAAAATTAGTTTTGCATGGCGTTAAAAATAGAGGTCGAAAGTGTCTTGACACTCGAGAAGGAACATTAAAATTTACCTCAGCCAGGAGGGCCGGGCTATTAATCAAGCCTGTCATTAATTTTACGATAAATATTATACCCAGCATTTCTCTACGACTTGCGAGTGTAGGCAAATTTATGAGCTTTAGATGACTTGTGTAAGGGGGGAGATTGTAATCTGAATCCCAGTTAAAATTACGCAATCCAAAAAGCAAGAATTGTTTTTGAATTGATTCAATCCTTTCTGAATGAACTTGGTAGCGGGGATTCCAAACAATAGATCCGTATTCTAGTATAGGTCTAACTAAACTGGTACGCGAAAACTTTTTGAAGTGAAACAACACTTAGAAAAAGACCAATCCAAGAATAAAAGTAAAGGTGAGTACGTACATAGATAAAGAAAAGGATAAAGGCAAAGGTAAAAATAAAAACAAAAACAAAGTTGCGTAAAGATAAAGGCAAAAATGAAGACCAAGGTAAATTTAAACACTTTACTTATATAAGGGCAAAGGTGAAGGGGAATATGTATATGAACAATATGATAAACATAAAAATAAAAACAAAGATAAATATAAAGAAAATGATGAGAATGAGGATACCGATAAAAGTATAGATGAAGATAGGGGAAGAAAGATTAAAATAATGGTAGTTGTAGAGAAAATAATATAGATAGACGCATAGAGACTCAATCTGGGAACTATTTCGGCATTTTAGAGATTTTCGGGATCCTCGGGACTTATATATATATACTTTATCGATTTTGTTATCGATATTGTTACTAATTTTGCTATCGAAATTTTCGGTACTTACCGATATCATGATCGATATTGTCATCGATTTTGCTATGGATATTATTATCGATTTTGCTATCGATTTTGTGATCGACTTTGTTATCAATATATTTATCGGTTTTGTTACCGATGCTTTTATCGATTTTGCTATCGATATTGTTATCGCTTTTGTTTTTTTGGTATCGATATTTTTTTCTTAGTTGACTTGGATATGCTCTTAACCATACCACGTATTCTACGTTTAAATTTACCGGCTGTATATCCGATACAGCCTGCAGACCAAGACGAAGGCGCTGGACTGTTCCTTTTTTCATTGATTTTGAATTTATATAAAATATGCATAGGAAAACGTGTTTATGCCCATTTAAGAAGGTACATTGTGTGAGAAGTAAAGAAATACATATCTTCCATGATACTGTAAAACGTTCTATGTCAATTTTTACTTCAGGCGCTTAAATGATCTGTCACCTGTTTCTGATCGCTTCTGTTGATCGTTCATCTCAGGGAAACGGAGACAGTTTTGTAATTATTTTATGAGCTGTAACGATCTGCAGATGCATTTCAATGCAGCTAACATACCATCTAAAGGCAAAGAGTACTAATTGACACAGACCGTTTTGCAGAGTCACCGACGATATGTACATACGTTCAATGGCTTGGCTTGGTTTTCACATGACAAAATGTAAGCAACAGACAGCTGAGTAAATTTTAAATTTTATTTATGCATTTTTGTTTTCATTGTTCACATTTTTTTGTGTTTAAATGAGAATATTTCTTTTGTCTGTTTTTAAAGTACATATATGTAAATTTTGGAGTAAATTTTTATTCAATCAGAACTTTAAAAATAATTTTAACAAAAATACTTAGATTTTTGCGTTGCAAATACAAATCAATAAGTACGTTTTTTACAAAAGTTTTTTATTAAGCAGTATTTAAAAAAAAAACACTAACTTCAGCATCCTAGTATTTAGGAAAGCAGGTTAAAGCTTCTCTTAACCATCGGGACCAGAAAAATCTTTTACTTTGATTGCGTTCGTATACCTAAATAAAACCGTGATGATCACCGCCTTAATAACGTTTTTAAATTTGTATACATTTTGTCGCGGAACCGCGTAAAAGCTCGCTCTGACCCTCATTGCTCCAAATTCATAAAAAATTTGCGCACATATAACATCTAAATCAGTTACGACCAAAACATATCCCACGGTATGCGCTTTTTAAAGTTGCCCAAAGTTTATTTATACCTGGACTTAGAGGTAAAGCTTTATCTGGTCGTCGCTGTGCGCCCCCTGCATAGAAATATTTGAAAGCCTTCTCACGCGAAGGCGAGACAGATTTAGGGCATATGTATATTTCATAACACTTTCATATACTGAGTTTACCACAGTGATGCTCAAAACAGCGCCCGCTCTCTGTAGATTTTATATACACACGGGCGGAGTAAAAGCTCTCTCTTAGCATCACTGGTTTACCAGCAGTGAGCGGACCTCTACCACATTGCGGTAGATCTGCCACTTTTTTGAGAATCTACCACATCTACCACACAAGGTCTGAAATCTACCACATATTCGCGTTTTTGAGTAGTTTTATTTTTGCTCGACATAATTTTCTTAGTTTTAAGAGCAAAAATTGCTCAACATTAAACACTAACAACAAAGCCGAATGGGAGGATTAAATAAAGTGTAAAATAGTAAATTTTCTCAATGATGAATTTTTCGAAAGTAAACGTGGTTTTATTGTGTTAAATTGCAAAATATGTGATTTATAAAAAGAATTAATAGCGAAAATGTTAAAAAACGGCGAGATTTGTGAAAGTATTAGCACATTTTAGTGCATCTAAAGTTTCGAAAGCGTTGTTTACTTTTACTTGAGAATTGTCAAAATCGGCAAATACAAAGTAGCCGTTTCTGGAACGTGCCACATTTGTTCGGTACATCGTGATGTGATGTGAAAGCTGGCAGCACTCCGCAGGGTTGCAGAAATCTTTCAAAATATGTTCCAAAAAATCTTGATATGGAAGGAACTGCTTTACACTGTCAAGGAAAAAAAATTGCCAAAACTCAACGCAATTTTTAGCAATTTCAATCTTGCACTTTATTGTACTAAAATCAATTTTTTTAGATTCTAATTAAAAGGTTTGTAATTTAGGTGAAACCTTACAGAATTTTTTTAATTGTGTTGTTTGGCAACATCGATGTTTTTTTTCAAAATTTGAGAATTTGGCTATTTAGCCTTTCTCTCTGTAAATTTTCGCTTGGGAATAAATTTTATTAAATAAAAAATATTTATAACAATATAGAGTTTAGTTTTTTTCTATTTTTAACTTGAATATAATAAATTATAATGCTTTTTTCCCTTCAAGGGTTCGATATCAAAAAATACTTATGTATAAATGAGGTACAATTTTACAGTCTTTTATATATTATCAAGATTTTTCCTGACTTAAATATGAATTAATTTGAATATATCAAGTTATGTATAACGCTTTTGTCCCTTCAAGGGCTCAATAATATAAATTAATATAATATAATGGAAAATGCTTGAGAGAATGAAATTGCTTCATTTTAGCTTTTTACGCGCAAAATAAGTGTGGAGTTGCCATTTGCAAAAACATCGATGTTGAGAAAAAAACTAGGGACGGAAAATAATCATAAATTTTTTAAACCTTAACCAAAAAAATCAAAAAGTTGTAATCGTCGTAAAACAATTTTAACTAATTTACAATGATTTTTATTTTTCCAGTTTAATCAATAGACTAAAAAAAAAATTATATATGATTTTTATTTTTTCGCTCAAGGAAATTATCGTTATTAGATTTTTATTTTTCGACCAAAAATAATGATTACTTTATGATTTTTATTTTTTCGCTCAAAGATAATAATTATTATTGAGTTTTATTTTTGCACTTACGAATAAGTAATGATCATTCGAAAAACTCAAAAGCTATACCAGCGTGATTTCCGATGTAGCCTTTTCAGAGGTAGCGGCGCCCTTAATAAAAGGAATAAGTCCCAAAATTTTCTGGTCAAAATTTCCGAATGTTGTGTCTTTGTGGCCTATTAAATTTTATAAATAATCATTTTATTTAAGTGGAGCCAAAATATAAAAATCATAAAATAATCATTGTTTGTGAGCGAAAAAATAAAAATCAAATGATAATTATTTCCATTGAGCGAAAAAATAAGACTCAATCATAAATATTATTTTTGAGCGAAAAAATAAAAATCATAAAATAATAATTAAATGCTGATTTAAATTATTTTACTCATAATGATTACCGTCCCTGAAAAAAAACGTCCATGTCGGCAGCTCATATTAAACATCGATGCATCTATGTTTCCATCGATGTTTCTCCAGCTCTAGTACAAAGCGATATGCTTAATGAAACGTTCAATTGTATGTATATGATATTAAAATGCTTGCAAACGGCAGAAAAAAAATCATGGCTGACGAATTGAGAGAATGAATTTACCTTGTAATGTTTTTATCATGGATGAAAATATTCAATTTTTCTTTTATTTGAGACTGAAAGTGACAAAATTGAAAACATTTTTGTTATGTTAGCAAACTTCAAAAATGTTCAGGCTGCTTCTCAGCGGTTTTATCTTTAATTTTTGTATCATGGTAGGTACCATGGTGAAATTATACCAGGTGTAGTAATAAAACAGCTTTCGCGCTTTATTTTCATAGTTTTCTTGACATTCACCTATCTTATAGAAATTTTTTCAAGTGAATTTTCAAATCAGCTAGTGTAAAATATTTTTTCTCGCTACCTGGTATAATTTCGCCATGGGTATGTACTTAATTTTCCATATTTTTACGGGTACTACTACATAAAAGTAAAAACAAAGATAAATATAAAGAAAAAGATGCGGATGAGGATACCGATAAAAGTAAAGATAACGATAGAAGAAGAAAGATTAAAATAAAGGTAGTTGTAGGGAAGCGGATATAGATAGAGACACAGAGACTCAATCTGGGAACTATTTTGGGATTTTAGAAATTTTCGGCATTCTCGGGACTCATCGATATAATAATAGATATTTTTATCGGTTTTGTTATCGATTATTTATCAGTTTTGTTATTGATTATTTATCGATTTGGTTATCGGTTTTGTTATTGATATTTTTATCGATTTTTGTTATCGATTATTTATCGATTTTGCTATTGACTTTTTATCGATTTTTTTATAGATATCTTTATCGATTTTGTTATCAATATTTTTATCAATTTTTTATCGATTTTCTTCGAGTTTGTTTCGACTATTGATCGATTTTGTTATCGATTATTCATCGATTTTGTTATCGATTATTTATCGACTTTGTTATCGGTTTTGTCATCGATAGTTTAATCGATTTTGTTATTGACTTTTTAATAGATTTGGTTATTGATATTTTTTACCGATTTTGTTGTCGATATTTTTGTCGATTTTCTAGTTGATTTTGTTATCAATATTATTGTCGATTTTGCTATCGAATTTTTCATCGATTTTGTTATCGATATTTTTATCGGTTTTGTTATCGATATTTTGTTTGATGTTACTGTCGATTTTGTTATAAGTTGCTTAATTCTGATTTAAGAGTGTACCGCAGGAGGAAATAGGCGCCCCTACTTGCTTCTTATCTGGGGATAACATATTAAGGGTGCCTTTCCAACGCCAGTTCATCAGCAACGCAGTTTCCCGCGATTTCACTGTGATACGGCACCAAAGCTAGGCTTACTAAGAAGAAACCCGAAGCGATTGATAGAGAGGTCAGACATTCCTTTACCGATTTCGAGTGCACCATCACACCCTTTGGCAGTGAGTCGACCACTTCTTTGATGACAGCTATTTCCACCTTAAAGACACTGCAGGAGTTCGGAAGCCTGAACATAGTACTGGTGAAGAGTTTCCGGCAGAAGAAACCTCCGCCAACCCTGTCTCCAAGTTTTGATCCGTCCGTGAAGAAGTTTACCACTCCCTTCTTCGAGTAACCCCGCCCTACCTAGTCTCTTGAGAGAATAACGAGAAACGAGGACGAAGTCAAAGCGCTCCAGAACTCCAGAGTGTTACCACCCCTGAGCCTAATAGCAGTTCGTGCTGGGACAATTCTGTCTGTAATATCCGCAGGCGCTGTGTTCAACATGACGTGAAGCGCCAGTGTAGGTGTGTGTGGTTCCTAATGCTCTACTAATTCCGATTGGGAGATCCGCTGTAAACGCTCGTTGTTTTACAAGTTTAGCCTTTTCTAGTGAGTTCCACCAGACAAGGGCTTAAATCTGGTTTTATAGAGCTAATGAATTATTTTAGGGGAGAGACCTCGTATTTTATATATAGCTCCCCTACAGCAGTGCAAGGCAACCGGCGCTTTTTTTACCCTTTCGTCAATGTAAGGCTTCCACGATAGCTTACTATCCAGGATCAAGCCTAAGTACTTGACTCATAATCAAGAATAAAATACTCAAAATATGTACATATGTACATAAATCACGTCAAAAAGAGCTAAATGTGAGAGCAACAACAAAAACAGTAAATTAAACTACAAATTCAATTGCTTACGCGATACTCCAACAGATTGAAAATATTCATAAATCGAAGTAAGCGCTGCAATCGATTATGGTTAAAAGAATTGAAACTAGAAGACGCTGCGTCAGCAAAAAAAACCACAATAATGAGTCTCTTGTATTGTTAAAACATTCAAGCATAAATAAAAACGCTAAAGCGACATGCGTGCGTTGCAAGTAACTTTGGTGACGTGTTGTCAATAAAAGAAAGAATATGGCACAGCCTGGAGGCATCTAGTATGTACATACATACATATGTATGTAACATGCAACTTGTAACATAAAGCGTGTCCGTCGCTTTAAGTGCCACTTACGCAACATTGCACAATGTACTCGGAATGCACCCCGCGGCTATTTGTGCAGAAAAAGTACAAAGCTTCACTTATTGTTGCTAACAGCGGAGACTACATATTTGCTTAGCCGATTGTCATTCTAATGCAATTGTATGCGCTTTTTCTTCGGCGCCGACGAGCACAAGTAGGAAGTAGAAATTTAGCTCAGCATGGCGAACGTGAGTTGGAAAAATTAGTTTTTATCTCGGCACATGTTGTGTAAATATTGTACAGCACATAAATTGCTCTTTTTAGCTGGTAAACATAGCACAGCCAAGAAAAATGCAACTGTGCAACGGTGAAACTGCTAAAACCTAAAGAATTTCAGGAAGTATTTCTATAGTATGCTATAAATTCTTTAGTTGTTTACGCATGTCATAAAATAAGAGCCAAGATGTTACAGAAATGTCCAGGAACATCGTTCATTTGATGGCTTTAGCCAGCTGGCGTAGTAAAGTGTAGGGCCGTGTGCGCTACCACTAGGGTTGCCAACATTTTCTAAGAAATTTATAGTACTTTTTCAAAAAAATCTGAGAAACTATAGTACACTTCAAATATGTATAGTATTTTTTTTTAAGAAAAATTAAAAATTCCTTTTAAGTGTACATATTTTTTCTTTTTTATACATTTCCTCTATAACAAATATATTTCTTTGATAGCTTTATCGCTATCAATATTTAAATTAATATAAATCAAAAGTTAATTTTTTATTAGTGAGATATTCGTTTTATTTCTCTCATCTCACCATTTCAAAATCTTAACAGAAAAAACTCTTTCTGTGAATGCCGAAGTTGCAGGAATAGAGAGCATAAGCGAAATAATTTTAAGTAAATTTGGTAAATCTTTCTAAGTATTTTTAGAAAAGTTGCCATTTTATATCTGTGGACCCTTTGTTTTACAGTATATTTATTTTAATATTGATATTTCGGTATAAATGTCATTCATTTTAAAACATTTCTTTCTTACAAATGACTGAATTATATATATATTTATAATTGAAGAAATATAGTATTTTTGCATACTATATTTTTTCCAACAGTATATAGTACGCAGACGCAAAATAAATTAAATAGTACAATATTATATGTTATAGTACGGTTGGCAACCCTTGCTACCACCCATCCGGTAGGGCCAGAAAATTGTGAAAAATATTTTTTCTATTATCTATCGTTCGTGTGCAGAGAATAATAAACCTAGTATGACTGGAATTCTTATATGTATGTACATAGAAGAGCATCGGGCGTTCGAAGGTGATGCAACCTATCAAGTTACAGTTAAGACCATTATGTTTTATGGTATCCACGTCTGGTGGAATGCAGTGGAGATACTACACTAGTCAGAAAGCTAGAGCGTGTGCAACGGGCTACTCTCATTGGAATCAGGGGCACCTTGGCCCTTAATGTCTTGTTTAAAATAGCGCCTGCCTACAGCGCAGGTAGGCCGGCTTTAGTAAGGGTTTCAGTCAGGTTTAGGGGAACCACTTCTTTAACTGACTAGGGATCTAATTTAACACTGTAATATTCTTTCGACTTCCTCCCTGATGACACGGATCACTGCGTGTCTAGTCCGGCGCCAATTAATGAGCAAGATTAGACGGAGGCAGTGGTAAGAAATAGGCATTGGGAAACTTTTGACACGGATGTGTCAAATATTGACGGAAAAGGCGATGTAGAGGTTTTTTCCAGAGAACTCCATATAAACCTAAAATTTGGGTTTCCAGATTCATTTAGTGTTTTCTAAGCAGAGGTTGCTGCTATTAAGGAAGCAGTCGAATGGTTCCTGTTCAGACAATCAGAGCCCTGGATATGCTTACGGTGCCCTCGAAACTAGTAGGGGAGACTGGTAGCGAAATACTTATTTGTATGTGTGCCAAACCATAGTGATATTGCAGTAAATTGTATGGCTGATGAGCGGGCCAGATGTGAGAAGTGAAGAATTGGAAGTCGTCTTGACTACTTGTGGACTTCTCGTGTGTTAACTGAGGCAGCGCAGAGCGATAACGAGGTAATGTGTTAATGTGTTAATGCCGGGACTTTTTAGCCCGAGGGTGGACCGGTTGGGATTTAGGGATTTCCATGGGCACTATATTCTAGTGGGTTTATTGTAAGGACAATGTCCGATTGGAAATCACGCAGTCAGGTTACTCATATTACGTCACACACACCGCGTCCCGATTGTCGCATCTGCATGAAGGACGACAACGTGGAATAATGCCAACACTTCCTCCTAGACTACCTTCCGTTTTTTGAACAGGGTTATAAGCAGCTGGGATCGCATTTTCTAACCAGCTCAGAGATTTCCCTGACTAACATCTTTGATCATTGCCAAAGTGCAACCACAATAATCTAAACTAATTTAACGTATCAACGGATGTCATTCTTCAACTTCAAAGTTCACTTTACTGACGCAACAGGTACAGGATATGTCGTCTTCTATTATCAATTGAGGGAAGTCGGAGATCCTTATAATATTTTCGGCAGTATATTGCCGATCTGCTATGGCTCTCGAGACAAAGTGGTGTTTCCAGAGCCTACTTGACTACTAAAAAAATTATAAGAAATTCGAAACCTTCAGAATATCGCGTTCTCTTAAGTCTACGAAACTTGCAGAGGTCCTCAAAAACACATAAACGAATCTGGCGAACACATTACATTAGTACTGTACCATATAAAAAAGGCCCAGTGGAAACAATAGCTAAAGTACTCACAGTGTTAGAATGCCAGGAAATATACTTCACTTAATGTAACCTAATTTTGCGACAATATTCTGCCTCAGCAAGGCAAGGCAGAGCAACTATTCAATATAAACTTCTTTACCAGTCTATTCTCCCATGCGCTAGATAGCGGAAACCCAGTCGAAGCAGGATAGCTCAAAATTTCAGTAATGCGATGGGAATAAATCTTGTTTATATTTATAATATTTTATATACATACAATCTATGTGTATGTATGTACATTAGAGTGGTCCTTGAATGTAGGAAGCAAATTTTCACTTTCCTAAGCCTCAACCCTACGTCGATGCTACTCAGTGGCGGATACAGGGGACGGGCGATCGACCTCCCCCCAGAGCTCGAAAAAGTAAAATTTCGGTTAAAATATGTGACCCCAAACTAGAAATTTCAAAACAGTCATGTCAGTCATTTCATACAAAGCATTTTCGATGGTTTTTTTGCGTGCCGAAAATGAGCAACACCTTTAACAAAAAAGTTTCCAAAAATTAATGATAATTCCGAGCGACTTTAAACTTGCACTTTGGACTGCATGCTCCAATATCGAAATTTTTACGAGAGATTGTTGAATTCTTTTTAAATTTTGCACAAAGATTAAAACTTGGATCATATGTTTTTTGTTAAAAAATATATACTTAATTTTTATAAACAAATAATTGAAATTCAAAAATATTAAGATAAGTGGTAAAATCTTGTCATTGTGTGAGTGTCGTAAAGTTATGATAAGCACTATATCGATGGCTGAGTGAAAGATCGACCTATCTCAGCAGCCAGTCCGAAAGCTCCCTATCTCAGGAAACTTCTCAAGAACGCCCTACTTCAGAATTTGATCGAAGAACGTCCTATTTCAGAATTTTATTGAAAAACTCCCTACCTCAGAATTCGGTTCAAAAACGGCCTAACCCAAACGAAAACACATTGAAAATATGCTGAGATATGACGTTTTTGAATCAAATTCTAAAATAGGGCGTTCTTCAACCAAATTCTGAGATAGGGTCTGGCTGCCGAGATATCGAGAAAAAACTGAAATCTGCCCTCTGTGCGACACGCCTTAACCGGCACCAAAATTTATATGTGATATTTGTGAACGTTGTATTGAGAGGGTGAGACTGAAAAAAATCGTTCATTCGATTTTAAGGACCACCCTAATGCACAAATGTAATTAAAAAATTCTTGGCAGACATCATTAAGAAACTGAACTGTGCAAGAAATAACTTCCTTTGAACAAACAAGTCGAATGTGTTTGCTTAACTAATAAATAAATAACTAAGTATATGTGCATATATTTGTATTGGCATTTGAAGTCGGGTATTGCCGTTCAGACGAGTGCTGAACAGTTATATTGCGTGTGCAACAGTACGCTGCACTCAAAGATGACAAAGATGACGAAGTTGTTTGCGCTTGCTGGCGGTGAGGATGATGATGACGATGATGAGGATAAGATCATGGTGATGACGATATAAAAATATGCAACACCATTGAATAAAATTGCAAATACACACAAATCCAGACTTCCTGTAAGCCAACACGCAATGCACACCGAAGAGCAGCATGACTTGCCACTTTAGTGGGGCTAAGGAGATAAGTCGATTTGTGGCATATATTAACAACGAGTATGTTCGCAAACATGTGCGCATAAATATTATCTAATACTTATAGGGTGATGCAGATCTTTGACAGCAATTATTTGTGATATGTCAATATTTTGTTCCAGACAATTGGTACCTACAGGCTATGGCAAACTTAGTCATGGAGCGATACTCAGTTGAACAACAAGTAAAAGTGACCCAAACGTTGATCCCGATTCTTCACAAAAAAAAATAAAAAATTAATTATCGTGAACGATGAGACACATTTTCACCTAAAAGGATACGCTAACTAGCAAAACTGTACCTGGTTGGTTGGTTGGTTTAAGTGGACTGTCACCCTTGTGACAAACCATTAGCAAGTTTGTCATTTTGATTCCACTACTCATGCAACAACCTACAATCATTTGGCGGCTTTAATAAATTTCAGTACGTCATACCGAGAAAGTCAGCTGCACTCTGAAATATTCTCCCGGAATGGTTTGCCAAGTTTCTTTGGCCTCATTCTTGCGAGGGCTGGACACTCGCACAGGAAGTGTTTGAGTGTCTCTCAGCAACTGCGATAGAACCTATTGAAGGGCAGTCCTATCCATTCGGCATGCACGCCAACGGACCAGTGCCCTGGGCACACTGCAGTAAATTTTTAAATATCTTTTTTTCTGATTCCTAAGATAGCTTTGGTTTTAAGTGGGTTGTAGGACACCCAAAACTGCCGGGTAATCCTGTCCTGTCCCCGCGTCGGACAGATTTAGTGCGGAGCCGAGTCTGAGAGTCTAGCTTTACCAGCAGTTTGTTCACGATCATGAGACGGTGATAGCACTCCTCCCTGTAGGGTGCATTTACGGCCCTGCTTTGGTACCTACCTAAATTCGGCGTGTATTACTCTATTCCTTAGCAGAGACACTGTCCAAGTCTGGACGCTGTAATCGATCCCTATTTCCATAAGTGTCTGATGAATGGAATCTACAATGACATTATTAAAGGCCCCCTCGATGACTACTGTAAATTGTTTATAATGAAGCGAACTCAATTCTACGTACCACTTCATGTAGGGCAGTCTCCGTTGACTTCCTTTTCAAGTATGCATGTTGAGAGTATGATAAATGGGACGTTTTGTCCTTAATGTGAAGATCCAATAGCCTCTCAAATGTCTTGAGTACAATGGACATTCGTGTTATTGGTCGGAAATACTTAGTATTCTCATTACCCCGTCTCCCTGCTTTAGGAATAAAAATTACTTTAATCTTCCTCCAGCTTAACGGAACGCAGTTCAGTATTAGCTACCCCCTAAATATTGCTTCTAGGACTGGAATTACCATCTCAGAAGCTTTCTGAAGCATGACTGGTAATATTCCATCCATAACCGGTGATTTAAAGAGTGGAAGCTGTAGCTACTGCAAGAAAAAACTATGCACAGACAAAGAGTCATTGTTTTGTGTAGTTTTTGGGCTGGCAGAGTCATTGGATCGTTCTTCTTCGAAAATGATGTCGGTAACGGCGTTACGGTGAACGGACGTTATGACGACTTGATAAACAACTTTTTATGGCCTGATTTACTGAGACAACAGGACGGTGCCTCTTGCCACACAATGGAACAATGGCCCTATTGCTAACATCTGCGGTCTTATTGAATCACTCTATACATGACTTCGTTTATTTATGTTAATAGACATACATACAAATGTACATACCTGCAATTGCACGTTGTCGTCGTTGTGTCATGCGCCGTCGCCTGTGCGTTGTTCCGATTAAAGATGCCAAACCAATTTCTGATGGATTTGAGTTTAGCGCTGGCAAGTGCGACAGGTTTGACAACGTCCACACGCTGTTGTCGTTGCTGTTGGTTTTGTTGCTGCTGCTGCTGTTGCTTCAGCTGATGGTGATGATGATGAGTTGCCGTTGCCGTTGCTGACACATGCACCTTTTTGTATGTTGATTGCGGCAAGTGTTGTGTGTAGGCATGATATTTTCCCGGAATTACGATGGATGAGACGACAGTGGGCGCGCCCGCTGTTACAACATCAGCGAATATTGATGCCTTGCCTTTTTTTGCTGTTATTGACTCCGCTCCCGTTGCTGCTGCTGTGTCTGTTGCTCCCTTTGTAGCATTTGTTGTCTTTGCTGCTGTTGTTGCTGCTTTTGTTGGCGTAACGCTCAACAGTACGCAGGAAATTATTATTAGAATAAATTGCAACTGACGTAAGTGGAACATTTTTAACATTTTGTTATGTGCAACATGCGATATTGCTGCAGTGAAAGAGGGAAACACACACGCACACACACACAAGCGGGCGCACTCACACACGCACGCACGCGCACGCAGTGGCACGTTAAGCTATTTATTAATGATTATGCAATTAGAAGTGTTTAGTTGAGTTTAAATGCACAAAATTTGTACTGTGTTGTTGTCAGTGCTGCTGCAGCAGCTGCTCTTGATAGCTGTGCTTGTTGCGAATAATGTTGCAATATTAATTGTTTGTTGTGGTTGTTGTTGCTGCGAATGTGACTTTATTAACAACTTCAGGTTCAAGTTTCTTTATATTTTATTAGATTTTTATTTTTATTTTTGTCTGTTGCTTTTATATTGCAATCAAAACGGTGCTCTTGATTGCACTACCGTTCTGCTTCTGTTGAATGCCACTAATTGTGGCAAGACATGCGATTAACTGTTAATTCGGATGCACTTCACGGCGCTCAGAGTGCTTTGTTCACGATGCAGTTGACTTCTTACTGATTCTGATTTATATAGTAAATAAAAAATTTTTTTAATCTTTAATTTTTTTATGCAACCTTTTCTTATGTATTCTTTTATTTATTTATTTTCGCAAGCGGGGTACGATCAAATTTCCGGTTTTAATATTTGATTTTAAATATGCTCGTAATCAAATTTTAATTTTATCCTCAAGTTGATGGCTGCAGAGACGAGACTTTAATCTTACGGTTCCTTAATTGCATTAACATTTACACGCCATAAAATATACATATTCACGAAAGTAGGGACCAAAAATAGTAAATTTGCATTTTTAGTTTTACTCTCTTACGTCAGGATATTTTATTTATATTAAAAACAATCAGTAAGTTGTAGAATAACAATATGGGTATCGAATACAAGAGAAAATTCTTAAAATTCAAGAACATAAAATTTTGCATAAGGACAAATGGGTATTGAAAATGTCCTTTTAAAATTTTATCATTGAATATCCTTGAGAATTGGCAATACATATATATTTTTGAAAAATTTTATATGCGAAGGCATAATATACACATGACCCAGAATTTTGCCCTTCCAACTTTATTGGCTTAAAAAACTAAAATTATGTAATTAAAACCCAATTTTCAAATAATTTTTTGAATTAATCATATCTTTGATATTTCAAAGTCCGTTAAAAAATATCCTGACGCCAGAGATAAAAACTAAAAACGCAGTTTTTTGTTGTTAAGTAGATACAAAAAATTATTTTGAATACATGTTTTTTTGATTTTTTTTTAAATTCTAACAGAGTCACAAAACTTAGCTCACACTGTTGTGATTTCTAGTACTTCGCAAAATGTGCAACGAAAACTAGATTTTAAGTGCTAGAAAAATACACAAAAACTTAAATTTTTTTGTTTTAGCGGCATATTTGTTGCAGCAGCAAACTTTGAGGCGCAGTAGAAGGGTTTGTGACTTTGTTAGAATACGGCTGATATTTTTACAAGCTTTTATTTAATTTGCTCTGTATGTATGTATGTATTTATGTATGTTTGTTAGGGGCAAATCTTGCAATACATTTTTGACCAACTTCCCGATGACCTAGAGACTTGAAACTTCACAGTTGGCTCAGAACCCGATGACAATCCCATACTAAAGATGAGTTAATCCGAAAGCTTGCTTTAAAAATATTTGTTTTTACAATTTATTTATTTATTTTTTGTTTCCAATTTTTTTTAAGAGAAAAAAATTTCTACGTAGATAATAAAGACATCCACGAAAGCTTCAAAATTAAAAAAAAAGTTTTGGGGGTTTCTACCGGGTTGTGAAAAAAGTTTTTTTTTTAAATAAAAAAATACAAATTTTTACTTGAAATCTGATAAATTTCACGTATTATTGAACCTTATTCACATAAATTCATAAACTCGCTGAGTTATAGCTGGTCGAATTTTTGGGATCTAAAAAAAATTAAATTTTTCCATACCCTAGTAGCAACCCCTAAATTTTTTATACCCGAGCGCACTTGTGCACAAGGGTATATTAATTTTGTTCACATAACGGTTGTTTGTAACAGCCAAAACGAATCGAGATAGATATAGACAAATGTATACAAAAATGACCAGGATGAAAAAAGAAATCGATTAAGCCATGTCTGTCTGTCCGTCCGTCTGTCCGTCTGTCCGTCCGTCCGTGTACACGATAACTCGAGCAAACATTGAGTTATCTCAACGAAATTTGGTATGTAGGTTTCACCCAATCCAAGGTAGGTTGGTATTGAAAATGGGCGAAATCGGACTGTAACCACGCCCACTTCCCATATAACGGTAATTTCCAGAAATACGAAAACTGCGATATTTTAGTAACTACTGAAGATAATTCACTCAAAATTGATGTTTACAATAATTTTTAGACGAAAAATAAGAATATTGTAAATTTTTGGAAAATGGGCGTAGCCACGCCCACTTATGGTTACATGTGTATATCTTGGTAACCGCTGCACCAATTTCTTCCAAACTTGGCACAGTTGTTGGTCTTGATACAGCATACTAAATGGCCGAAAATTTTAAAAGTCGGACAATAACCACGCCCACATCCCATATAACGATAATTTAGAAAAATACAAAATCTTCGATAAATCAGTAAATATTAAAGCTAATTTATTTAAAATTGATGCTAGCAACAATTCTTTACCAAAAAATACGTTTATGGTAAAATTTTGGAAAATGGGCGTGGCACCGCCCACTTATGATCACATATATGTAAATCAGTAACCATTCTACCAATTTGTACCAAACTCGATGTGGTTATTGTGCTTGCCACATATAAGCAAAACGTTGAAAATTATTGAAATCGGACTAAAATTACGGCCGCTTTTCATATAACGGTAAATTTCAGAAATGCTTGAAACTGCAATATTTCGAAATTGAAGGACGCTAATTTAGTCGGCTGACCATCTAGCGGTAGGTTTTGGACAGGTGAAAAAACATATATTTAATACTTGCGCCGGGTATTTAATGTTCGGCTCCGCCCGAACTTAGACTTCCTTACTTGTTAATATTGAATTTTTCGTGGATGTCTTTATTTTGTACCTATGTAGAACTAAATAATGCGGTGCCTCATGATGTTGACATTTTAAAGACCCTATTATGTATGTATAAAAAAGTTTCTGCTATTAATTTTTGAATAAAAAAAAAATTGTGTGTTGGTGAAACCGGTTTGTCTGCAAACCAAACTTGACAAGGGATGACGAAAATTCGTTCCAAAATAAATGAAAAAAAATTATTATTTTTCACGATTTGATGACTGAAAAATCTGACTTGAATTTTTAGTGTTTTTTTTTTTGATAACAGAATTGTAGTTAAATAGGTCCACTTAAGTTTTAGTTTTTCAACTGTTATTCGCGTTGTTAATTTACGTTGATTCAGACATCATTTTGACAATCTCGAATACAAGCACTCATTTAAAAGATTTTTTTTCTGTTATTTTGTGATAGGATATACATTCATATTTTCTCGCTCATATTTTTTAGCTTTTCAAAAGTATTCGTTGTCTTGGGATAAACTCGCGTCATTGAGACACGACAAGGCCATAAAAAGAGCCAAGAATGGCTAGAAGTACAAAATCTCGAACTGTCTGTAGGAAAAATCGACCCCAGATTGAAATTTACAGTGGATATAAGCGCGGCGCGGTAACAGGCGCAAGGGCAGTGCCTTCACTAGACAGATTAAGAGCAAATATTGGGGGAACAACACAATGCAAAAGGAAGCTGCTCATGTCGACTAAACTTTCGGTACTGATTTGATATCCCAGATTAAAACTAGAACATCGCAAGAAAATCACATCATCTGTGCAATTTCATAAAGGGTGATTCAGATCTTTGACAGCAATTATTTGACAATTGGTACTATGAGCTTTAGCCTACTTAGTCATGGCGTGATACTCAGTTGAACAACGCGTAAACTATTTAATCTAAAGGTTGTTGCCGATTTTTCAGAAAAAAAAAATCATCATGAGCGATGAGCAACACTTTCACCTAAGCAGATACGATAAGAAGCCAAACTGCACCCAGTCATGACAAATTTATTTGGAAAGTTTTTTCGCCTTTTGGAATTGATCGGTAATTATGATCCTCTATTGCATGAACATTTGGGGAAGGTGAAGGAATCTCAAACAAATAAGAACCGTCCCCAAGTTCATTATTTGTCTCCAGAAACAATAACGCACCTGAAGGATATTTAATAGTATATGCAGGTATGCGAGTGTATTCTCCTGGCCTCCATTTGGCTCAAAGTTTTGACGGGAATCAACCAACGGAATCGCATTCTGCAAGCGGGAAATGCCACCGTAACATGGAAAAAGAGACCATACGGAGCCTGATTGATGAATTGAAAGAGTGCAGGGATCAATGGCCGTCAATAGTTTAAGAATATATGGTTTTAGCTGGGAGTGTAGGCATTGCAGATTTGTTCGCAGAGAAAATACGCAAAATAAGGGAGCGAAAGTTTGACGATTCACATGAAGAAGAACCTTCATTCGATTCTGGAACTAAATTCAAGAAGAGATTTTTCTACATCCTCATGGACTGCTTGATTGGCAACGAAAAAACGCGTTTCGAGACCATAAAGGACCTTACAACTAAATTTAGTTTTTTTGTGGAAGTATCAGGAGCTGACGGAAAGAGACCTCAGACAAAAGGCAGCTGCATTCTGTGAGATTTATTGCGTCGGAGTTTCTGCTGCTTCACTGAATCGAGTTAATTTTTGAAGGGGGCCCATGAACGCAACATGTACCGGGGCCTGGCTGGGCTACTGACGGTCTTGGTAATCAGTAAATTCATGTCGCGTGGAATGTCTCATGAAACTTTTATGATTCATTTAGCAGATATGTATGTAGATAGCCTGTGTAACAATTCCCAGTGCTACTCTTAAAAGTATGCATTCGGCTATCTTTCTTCAACTGCAATTATATGCTCATGATTAATTTGCTCGTCTTAAATATTCATTATATCTTCTTTGTTAAGCCATTAACATCAATTGAGCCAGTAAATACACCATATTCACCGTTAGAACTTCGTGTTTACCCTCAGCTATTAGGCACTCCTCGTTAGCACACTGTTGTTACTATTGAAACTACCTTTGTTACCAAACAAAGCCATTTATAGATTATGGCTTTACTGTGTATTATGTGCCATAAATCACACGTTGCAATGCACTTACAAATCAAGCGACTAAAAGACGACGCGGCAGTAACGCATATCTACATACATACACTCTAAGTATGTAGAAGGTTTCTAATATTTTCCGAGTACCAAAACTAAAAATTTGAATTTTCATTAACCCCATTTTACTAAGTGAGAAAAAAATATCGAAAAAGTTAGTCTCAAATTTAGGACAGATAAACGAAAGAGATAAAAGTAAATCATATTTAGTTATAGTTCAATGCACACAAAAATTGTTTTGTTGTTATTTTAGAATTAGATAACTTTCTGTTCTACTTTCGTACGTTTTTTGTACTTTTAAAACTTGTTCCATTAGCGTAGTTTACTGTTTTTTTTTAATCATTTAAAATCCCAAAACAGTTTTAAATTTGTAAGCCACGCACACTTCTGAAAGTGTCTCAGCTGCGTGTAACATTTACTCATTTGACGTAACAAATCAGCTTTTTATTTTAATCACGTCTTCTTTAAAAATCGCATTCAAAATACGCACTCCCTTTTGCCGCACGCCGCGCTTGTCGCGCACACTCAGTTGTCACTTCGCTGCGGTTTTTTTTTAGTTTCTGTTTTAAATTTTTGTTTGAGCTTCAGCTGCTATCACCGGCACAACATTTCGCGCGAAAGTCTTAAAATATACTGAATGTGGGGTTTGGTGTTCGATAGCGTCGTAGCCATGGCCGTGGCCGCGGTCGCGGTCGCTGTCGATGTCTGCATACAATGTTGTTGCTGCCACTGTCGCTCTGTTTGGTTTGTGATGTTGGCAATGGCAATGGCGATGACGATGACGACAACGATGGTGATGCCGCTGTTGGCGACGATCGCCTAACCCGCACGCATTGTTTTGTAATTGATCTTCAAATGTAGCAGCCAATCAGTGCAATAAACTAACCAAAGGACTGCTTAGAGGCATGCGTCGCCGGCTAGCCATTTAACTAGCCGCCTCATCAACCCACAGCGCACTTCTATTCGCCACCTCCTTTGCGTTTCCCACATAGGAATTCGGCACTTGCTGCATGTACGATCGAGCCAGTTGCCTTGGCCGTGGCTTTGAATTTTATCCTCACCTTCATCTTCGTCATCATCGTCATGATCATTATCTTCATTATGAATATTGTCCACCTTCAATGTCGCTTCGTGATACTTCGGACAAGCGTGCTAATGCCTTCCCTTCTGTTGCCCATCGGCAGCAAGAACACTCCATACACATGCGCACAATAAGCGAATGCTTTGAAGAAAGTCTCTGTGGATTGTTGGGGGCTCTTTCTTTGTTGCGCGTTCTTTTCATCGTTCTTTCGTTTGATCGTTCACTTAGCTACTTGGTTAGTCATGCAGTTCGCTTGGTTAGTTAGTCGGTCAGCGACAGCTTTTAGTCAAGTTTACTTAGTTAGCCAGTGGCTTGTTTTGCTTTGTTAGTATTGCTGCTTTACATTGTTGTTACTCAGCGCTTGTTGTTTTTGACCTGCTGTTCCTCTTGTAGTTCATATGAATATGAATTTATGTATGCATGTCTGTATGTACTATGTACTTAAGCGGCTATGCAACATTTCTCGTATTGGCGTTCTGAATGAGTGGCTAGTAAAGCGGCGCAAATGGTCAGTTTATGCTAATATGTTTCACGCTCGGCTGGCGTTATTGGAGCTGACAAACAAATATTCTAATACACTAAGAAAAACTAGAAGTTGAAATCAATAACAATGCTGACCAACCAATAAAATAGTATATATTAAATCAGAGAAGATTTCTTCTTCTTCTTATTTGGCGCTGTAACCGCCTAAGCGATTTTG
>NW_023458559.1:66427782-66434636 GCF_013731165.1 Rhagoletis pomonella | reverse complement strand
AGAATTTTCGGGCGTTCTTCCTGTCGGCCAGCATCTCAAGCTCTTCAGAGAAGATTTGCTTGGCCTTAAACATTCAAATACGAAATAGCTACAACACGCGTCCAATTTATAGGCGATAGACGACTTCTCTGCGTGTTCTCTCAGCCTTCTGATTGTGTCTACCTTTACAGGCTATTAAAGAGTTGGCATCAATATTTCTCAGCTAAAAGGGCATCTTCGGGAATCAATGTCGCACTGGATATCGGCTGAAATTTGATCCCTATGCCTATTCACAAACTTCTACTGTTTGAGCCTGAGAAGCTTGCTCTTTATGAGTTTGCATTCGTCTTCATGAAACAATTGTATTTGAATTAAAAAAAAACTACGCCTTCTACCATACTATACATCCTGACAATATAACATCACTTAGGTGAATATATTTGCACAAAGGAATTTCACATCGTTTCTGTACAGCCCACCTTTTAAGGGTCGGTGGAAGAGTCGTTTTATAATTGGAAGCGACTGCAACGCAAAACATACAACCATGGGGTTCAAGGCTGACCACGACAAAAGGACGAGAATCGCATAAAGCTATGCAGCACGCAGGTTGTAATTCAATTTCAACTGGTAAACAGATACTAACGAAATCCCAGATTTGATCGATTTTTCGTCTACAAAAATATACCTACAGATTATTTATCTGTCACTGAAGGTTTTGATCTGAGCTCTGACTATTCGCTAGTGCAACTAGTAATTTCGAAAGATGCAGCACAAAATCTCCTTGAATACAGCTAGAACAATTAGTCGAATACAACCATATCACTACTAGCGATCAGCTCGCAGACGCAGTACTTCATTTCACCAAACAACTTCAGTTGGTGGCGTGGAATAGTACACCCACACCAAAACCAACTGCTCAGGGAAAAAGGTACGCACCCTTTATAAGGAATTTAGTAGCAAAAAAACGTAAATTACGAAAATGCTGGCAGCAAACCAGATCTCCAGCAATTAAATTGAAACTGAACTTAGCAATCGGTTCCTGGTCGGTCTCACGGCTGATAAAAGCACAGACTTGTCCTTGTGGAAGGCGGCCTAAGATTTTAATAGACCAATGCAACACATTGCTCCCGTTAATATTAATGAAAGGAAGTGGGCCAAAACAAGTTACCAAAAAGCGACACGGTTTGTTGAGCATCTGGAAGAGACCTTTAGCCCTAATGAAGGCTTCGATGAAATAGAAGCCACTGGATGCTGGCCTGAATGTGATATCCATATTAGTCCTTTTACACCGGAAGAAGTTGGCAAACATAAAAACAAAATGAGGTAAAAAAGTCTCCTCAATTTGACTTAATCACTGCCCAAGTTCTTCGCAAATTACCAACAAACTGCATAGTTCATTTGACCAGCTTGCTAAATAAGTGCTTTAGCTTGAAGCGAGTACCTATATATTGGAAATTCGCGCAAGTTACTATGGTATATAAGTCTATATCCCTACTACGAGTAATGTCGAAGCTATTCGAAAAGCTTCTTTTAACTCGGCTAATGCCAACAACTGATTCCTGTTCACCAATTTGGTTTCAGAAAAAAACCCATTTCTTTCTTTATTTCTGACCTTTATTTAGGAGGGTTGCAACATGTTTGAACAATCAAATTCAAATTAGTTCATCTGCTATTGAAACACACGTGTATCACAATGTCAGGTGAAAGAGATTTAAGAAGATTTTAGTTTGAAATAACTTTTGAAAAGGACTTCCACCTATTTGAAAGGTCGAATTTAGTTGACGTATACACAAGTTTTATGAAATATTTAGATATGGGTGTGAATCGAAAGAAATTTATGAAAGCTTAAATTTGAAAATATCTTTAATTAGGCTGGCCACCTTTTCGAAAAAAACATATCGATCTAAAAGTATAGGGATATGAATGGCTGAGTTCCAAGTTGGTATATTGCAAAGCATCAACCTCTTTTATTTCTTAACTACAACTGATGGAAATGCCGAATTTGAACTTAGTTGCGCAAATTGGTCATTGCCATCAATTATAGTTTAGAAATAAAAAAGGCGGATGCTTTGCAATATACCAACTTGGAACTAAGCCTATGTGTATTATCCGGGAAGGTATTTTGTGTAAAAGTCATTCGATTTTCAGCGTTCTTTTGAATTTCAAAAATGAGAGGTCAAATTAAAGACCTTAACCTGTAGATGTGCAATAAAGTTTTATTTTTTTACTTAACATCTTTTTTAAAGGGTGATTTGAAATTTTATGAAATTAAAAACCCGCACTATGCGAGACCTCTTCACTAAAAAACAGCTACAGGGATTTAGATGAAATATGGCACTTTGATCGCTTATAACTGTGACTAATATTTGGAATATTTTTTAGGTTTTTGAAATTAAATTTTGGGCGTTTTAACGTCATGCGGGTTCACTAGTATCCTTTAATACGTATTTTCCATGTTAACGATAAGTGCATTTAGTATTTCAACCAGTGCTGGCCAGACCTATGCTTGCGAGATGAAGATATTTTTGTATTTGAATCCAATAGATTCATGCCAATAGCACACAACTTTAATGACAAAGCTTTTTTGGACATTTAAAATTTTCAAACAACTAAATTTCTCGTGATCGCCATGTGGCGCCACAAAGCCGTCAGCCCATACTTTAATCCGGCCCAGATTTACCCATAGGCAAACATGAGAAATTGAATTTTTACAACTGCAGCTTTTATTCGTTCATTTATGTGCGTGCATTCCCCAAAAAAAAAAGTAAGTATGTACGTAGTTTTCAATAAAAGCAAAAACTGTTGCATTCTTACTGCTACCCAAAATATGAGTGAAATTTCGCCAACTGGTTTTGATCTTGAGGTTGCCCCACTTACGTGCATTTCTACATTTATATGCACAGACATATGGATCTTTGTCTGTATGTATGTGTGCATGCTTGCACATATGTATGGCTGCTATATTAAAAAGTGCTTGCAAATTCATACATTTGGTTTGTGGCCTTTGCGCAAAAATTTCAACTCAACATACCTGGAAATATATTCAAAAGTGCACTACTAACGGGTGATTTTTTTGAGGTTAGGATTTTCATGCATTAGTATTTGACAGATCACGTGGGATTTCAGACATGGTGTCAAAGAGAAAGATGCTCAGTATGCTTTGACATTTCATCATGAATAGACTTACTAACGAGCAACGCTTGCAAATCATTGAATTTTATTACCAAAATCAGTGTTCGGTTCGAAATGTGTTGAATGTGTGAAAAGTTGGCAGAAAATCCGCTTTTTTATCGACAAATTTTGTTCAGCGATGAGGCTCATTTCTGGTTGAATGGCTTCGTAAATAAGCAAAATCATGCGATTTGACGCCTTTAGACTATTTTTTGTGGGGCTACGTCAAGTCTAAAGTCTACAGAAATAAGCCAGCAACTATTCCAGCTTTGGAAGACAACATTTCCGAAGAAATTCGGGCTATTCCGGCCGAAATGCTCGAAAAAGTTGCCCAAAATTGGACTTTCCGAATGGACCACCTAAGACGCAGCCGCGGTCAACATTTAAATGAAATTATCTTCAAAAAGTAAATGTCATGGACCAATCTAACGTTTCAAATAAAGAACCGATGAGATTTTGCAAATTTTATGCGTTTTTTTTAAAAAAAAAGGTATCAAGCTCTTAAAAAATCACCCGTTACATCTCCAAACATATTTATTTATTAGGGTGCATCACTCTCTATACAATTCTGTACTGTTTTTCCATCGGAATTATAAAATATTTTTATATTTTAAAATATTTCGGAAAAGTGTTAAATTTTACGTGACCAATTTGAAAAAAATCCAAAAATCGAGTTTTTTAAAAAGTAGTTTTTAACAATATTTTGTCCAAAAAGATGACAGAAGAGTTTAAGCTTAAAAGGTCTAAATATATATATATTTTTAATTTTATCAACGGAATCAAAATAATGCAATTTTTTGAAGCATTTTCAAATCAGTCTAGCTCACTAGGTCTTAATATTTTTCCAAAATATTTTGGGGGAAGTTTTAAAATATAACAAAATTTAATAATTTCAGTGTTAAAACCACATGGTTTTTTGGTGTTGCACCCTAAAGTACAAAAGTATCTTTACAATGCACTAATGTTTACATACATCCGCAGTTCCGTATGAGTATTCGCCTGCAAGTTTTTTGGCCTTTCAAGGAGAAAAATCTTGAGCTGGCTTAGCGTTATTTCATGCGACAGAAATCAAGTTTACATCTCCTTACCGCATTGCATCAAAGAACTTCGACAAGTCTTTAAAAAGCCATTTAGAATTGGGCCCAAAATCAATTTTGACACCTAACAGAATAATGCAATGCCAGATTTATGTATGAATTATGTAAGGACTGGCGATAAAATAAAATTTTCCTGCCGGTAGATTTGATCGACTAAAGGGATACACTTTGAATCGCATTCTTTCCGAAGTGTCCTAATTAGACTGCTGCTTGGTAAAATGAATTCCTCTACTCAGAGCATTTTTCTCAGTGAGGACATCAATCGGATAATAGCCTCCGATATACGGAGACTTTAAAAAAGGGTCATAAAAGATTATACGTCAAAGGCTCTCTTGTGACCTACAGAGGTCGATTGAACTAGCGACATGTCCTCGAACTATATCTACCTTTTGGAGAACGCAAACAGTATGTGCAGCGAAATTCTCCATTTACCGTCTAGGTCCTGAAAGAAATTGTCTCCCAGAAATCGGACTCGCACAGGAAATACATAATGAATTCACCATTTCTTCATCTTGACAGCATACACAGAAAATATTTGGCGCTCCTTTGGTCCTTTGGACTATTCAGTGCATCGCAAAATTCCTGTGAGCGGCGCTGAAGAAAGCCTCAGCCAATGTAAACGCTATAAACTTCATGCAGCCGATTAGTTTACCTTCTGGTAGATGTAGATACACTGTTCTTCTTCTCTGCCAGTGAATGTAGGAATCTCAGTGGGAAGTGTATCTGCGGCTCGTTTCCGTAAGCCATCGTTCAGACTTTTACCTAGCGCAATCGTTCGCTTCCTAATTCTTCGAACATTTACCGGCTTGCCGATTATATTTTTTTATTCCCAAAGATTCCCCTATTTCTGTTCGGAGGCGGCGAAAAATTGTAGGCTCGTCCATGTGCATCACCAAGATGCACACCACAAATTGAGGAAGAAGCTCAGCAAAACACTTAGCAAAAGTCTAACCGCCAAATATGTATTTCTGCATTGTTTTTATATTAATTATATTTATTTTTCAAATTCAAATTATAATTCTTTATTTATTTTTATTTCAGATTTCCTTAACCGTAACATGGCCCACCCGAAACAAGTCGCGCAAAATTAAAAAAATAATAATAAAAAAATCAAACAAACAGTCACTTTGTGAAGTGAAACCCAACCTGCGCTCAAAGTATATGCAATAACTGCAATTAAGGCAGTGATGAGTACCTGGTTGGAGATACAGCAATCACAAAGCAGCACAGAAGTAGGCAGCTCGACAGCAGCAGGGGTCGGCGGTAGCACGCGACAGAACACGCGACGTACAAGTGGCGGCGTGGCACGCAACAAACGAAAGCCTACCACCACAAAAGAAGGTAGTGGTGGAGTTGCTGGCGCAATACTCGGCACATTCGGTCCCCGTTTTAATCGCTTTCAGTCAGTGAACTACTCTGCATTGCAACAGGGAGATCCCGAAGTGGGTTCTGCAAGTGGTAGTAAAAACAATAATAATAACTATTTGAGTGTCAGTGGGGACGACAGTAGCAGAGAGGAAGACATCTTTCCGACGAGCAGCAGCAATACAACGCCACCAAGGAGAAAATTACGCCGAAAAATGGGGCGAAGAGGCTACTCCATGCGCGATGCCTTCGAGGAAGGACGGGGGGTAAGTGAGAATAAAAAGCTAATTTTTAATACTTTTTCTTTTTTGTTTTACAATTAAAACATGTGCGCATGGCGCTAAAATACTATTTAGGTATGCAAAACACCTACGCGCACTCTGTTTTTTTTACCAATCTGTGGAATTCGGTTCATTTAAAAAAAAAGTACGCAAAAAAGTAAATCAAAAATTTCGAAAGTTAATTTTATAGCCCCGCTTTACTCCATCCGTCATTGCGTCCATAGGCATTCGATCACTCAATGCATCAATGTTTGGAATTTCAATTACACCTATAATTACTTGCAATTTATCGCAGATGCCTTATTGCAATCTTGCTCAATTGAATTTGCATTATACACGCGCAATATGGAGATTTGTTACGTCACGCCATTTAGCTGGTGTTTAACAATAGGTTTATATGCATGCAAAATATGCGAGTATGTATGTGACAAAGTACTTTTCATAATTTTAAAACTTTTTATATTTTTTTGTGTGTTAATAAGTTCGGGATTTTGAATGAAGTAAACCTTAACACTAAAAAATTTCTTTTTATTTAAAAAAAAAAACCTTAAATAAAAAAATTTGGGAAATAAAATTTTCTACAAATTTGCATTTCACATCTTTTTACGAAAAATGCAAAATACGCTTGCAAATTGATAAAAACTCAAAAAACCTAAAATCCATGTTGGCGGACTGTTCCCATACGAAACTTAGGGGCAAGGCTATGGATCCGTAATCTACGTCTCAAATAGAAGTAAACTGCAGCAAAAGATCCCCACTACATTTTTTTTCGTACCAATTTGATCTAAATTTACTCGACTAAATTTCAAATTGCCTTAGCCCGCGTGATATTAGCAAATATTCCTGTACAAAGTACTAATTTCTGATTAATTTGAATGTCCGCCATGGAATTTTGCGATGGAAATTTCTATGATACAGATTTGAAATCGAATTCACTTAAACCAGCAACAAAAAAAAAAAA
>NW_023458559.1:66405302-66424782 GCF_013731165.1 Rhagoletis pomonella | reverse complement strand
ATTTGGTACCTCTTTTCTTTTAATACAACGAACGGTGTAATTCTTTAATTTTAGAAGCAGGTGGCAATCCTATTCAAAAAACTGACCCTTGTTGCACATATACAGGCCCAGACCTTTCATTTGGTACCTCTTTTGTTTTAATACAACGAACGGTGTAAGTCTTATGATTTTAGAAGCAGGTGGCAACTCTATTCAAAAAACTGAAACCTTCTTGCACATCTACAGGCCCAGCCCTTTCATTTGGCACCTCTTCTGTTTTAATACAACGAACGGTGTAAGTCTTTTATTTTAGAAGCAGGTGGCAACCCTGCTCAAAAAAAAGAGACCTTCTTGCACATCAACAGGCCCAGCCCTTTCATTTGTCATCTCTTTTGTTTTAATACAACGAACGGTGCAGATTTTATAATTTAAAAAAAGGTGGCAACCCTATACAAAGGAGTCCTACCTTGTGGTATATCTAGAGGCTAAGCCCTTTAATTTGGCACCTCAGTTTTGCAAATCGAGTAATCGGTGCAGATCTGATATCGTTAACAAAAAAATGCCTTCATGTATTGTATGTATGTACATATGTATATGTATACATATAGATTGGAACTAACTCTGGTATTTGGATATTAGGGGTTATTAAAATCCATGTAGGAGCTTCAAAACTATCACATTCGAATATACACCACTCTGGAATACTTGATTTTTAACTTTGACTTTTATTTCTGCCTGAAAAAATAAAAGTCAAGAATTACCGATTATTTTCTGCTCAAAAAGATAAAAGGCAAATTTTAACTTTTATTTTTGCCTTAAAAAAATAAAAAGCAGAAATAATCGGTATTATTTGCTCAAAATGATAAAAGTCAAAAAATAACTTTAATTTTTTGACTTTTATTATAAAATGCATAACCGGTACGGTCTCTGACAATGAGAGACGAGTCTAATGGTACCTTTGAAAAAGCTATAGCATAATTTTATCACTATGCCTTTTTGATATCAAAAATTTTAAAATAACTTTTATTTTCAGTCTCTGAAAAATATACATACATAGTTCATTCAACAGCAAAAACCAGCATAATCAATTTTTTTCATTTCATGTAAAACTCGGGAAAATTCAAAAAATACCAAAAAAATTTCATCATCTACTTTTTTACATATAAAACACAATTTGCCATAGAAAATATATCTAAATAAAACGGTTAAAACGTGAGGGTATTCATATTTTTGACGCGGACTGTACATAAGTTCACAAAATAGATACGGTGGCGAAATTATAAATAGGGACGCAACATTTTAACTAGAAATTCCAACACTTTGTCTAATAAAAACCATGTAGGTCCGAATTTCGAACTTAGAAAATAAAAGTAGGAAAACTCAGCGAAATTGCATAAAATTTTCAAACTATGTAATCAAAATTAAAAAAAAAGTTTAGGTATAATAAAGTGCAATTCTGAAGTAGCTTCAATTCATTGGTTTTTGTAATATTTCTTTTACGGTGTTACGCATTTCTTCCTTACGAAGTATTAATGTTCGAAATTTTTTTTCATATAGAAAAAATGAGCAACTCCCTCAACAAACAAAAATTCCAAAAGTCAACGGTTAGTTCAGGCTACTTAAAAAACTCAAATTTTAATAAAACTTCGTCGAACATTTTTGTACAAAGTTTGAAATTCGGACTTACTTGGTTTTTGTTAGATAACGAGCTATACCTTTATTAAAAAAAAACAATAAAAATTAAATAAACGAAAGAAAATAGCCAAAACTTGTTAAAGTGTCCCTATTTATTTTTTTGCAACTGTCTATATTTAACTTAAGAAAATTTGTTTTTTCATTAATTTCCGCCGGCGTTGCTGCTCTCCCTCTCTCGACAAGGCTGCTGTCTTGTACAAGCTGATGCCTTCCGGTTCTCGCTGTCGGCCCTTGTTTTTCTACCATTCGCCTCGCTGGCTTTCCTCGCACTGTCGACTCGTTTTCACTTATTAACAACTTTCACATTGTGTCCTTGCATGTTTTCTTGCATGTTGACCTTATTTTCTTTTTCTTTTGGCTAAATGTGTTAAGTTCATACATAATTGCCAAATGTGTGAGTGTGCGAATGTTTTTTCGGAAAATTAGATAATTATGATGGTTATAATTAGGCTCGTATTTCAAAAGTTCGTTGCTGGTTGCTTAAACTGTTGACAAATGGTAAAGAGATTTCGTGATTTACTTGCTTGAAAAGTTTTTAAACGGCACATTTAGTGAGATTTCTGCGACGAAAAATGTCTCATAGTATTGGGATGAGAAAAAGGTGTGTACCTATATAGATACCGCAGAAGACAGCGCTTTTCATGTTGATTAATTCTTACTGTTTTAGTTTTTTTGAGAGTAGAGACTCAATCAAATCAGCGCTTTGGCCTGGTTCGAGCTGTTCATGGTAAGCTATGCCTTCCCTATCCCACAAAACTCTCAGCTGCACCTTCATTTGTTTCCAGGTTTTTCCACCGCATGTAAGGCTTTTACGTGCTACGATATCGGCATCTCCGCAGGCTTTTGCAATATGCGATCCACTATTTATCATTAGCTTCGAAAAGAGCGCTATTTGGTTTAACCGTCGATTTACATAACCATGTATGAAAATCTAGCCGATCCGAGGTTTGAGTACTCGAGCAGCGGATTTTTTTTTTTATTAAAATTGTTCCCTTTTGTAAGTAAATTTTATTTTATTTTTTAGATTTTAAAACGAAATATATATACAGTATCAGTCATATCTATAGCACGCCATTTCAAAGTGATATTGTGTGCCATTTATGTTTATTTATTTATTTTTAAGAATTTTCAATTAAAATACAGTTCTTTCTCTAACAAACCCCATTTAAACCCAAGTTTAACAATTTGTAGAAAACTTCAAAAAAGTGCAACAAATTTTCACCTAAGTTTCAAACTTTTTTGTCGGAAGTGTTTGAATTTTTCTGAATACACAGAATACACAAAAAAAAATGCTGTGAATTTTCCAATTCAATTTGTTTTATTCAATAGTTTCTAGTGGTTCTAAATTAAGAGGACCAACTTTGTCTTCTAGACTATTGAACTTTATAAATAAATCCTTTCAAATGCCATTTGAGAATTGCAATCGCCTTTAGGATAGCATAACGAATAATAATGCTAGTTGCTCTAGCATGTAATGTTGTATAATTTAAGGCTCTGTATTTTCGTATTTAGGCCCTTAACGAAACACTCGAAAAAAATTATAACCGTTGCTTAAATTACAGCAGCAAAAATGAAGGCTCTAAATAAATACGAGTAATGAGACACAAGCCCTAAGCGTAGAACTAAAATATAGTCGATATAGAAAAATGCAAATAAAAATCTTTTTTAATTTCGAATCCCAGAAATTAATTCTGATCCTGACTCTGCTTATATCATTCATTTCTCGCTAGAATCCTTATAGATTTAAGAAAGATTTCTTTAACTTTCGAGCAATTCACTTCTTCAGCTTTTTATACACCGTAATTTAATTTTTTCTAGCTATCTATTTTGATATTTATTTTGTACATTTTTACAGCCATGTTTATATTCGAATTGTTGACACTCGATGAAAGTGAATGTAAAAACAGCGAGTCAAGTGAAAGAATGTTGAATGTTGGCATATTGTTGTTTGCTTGCTTTGTATTTGTTGTTGTTTCGCTGAGTATCTTCGTTACAATTTACATGAAATTGCAAATTTCATTCTTCCGCAATTTTATTGCTTCACCGCCGTTTCTTGTTGTCACTTAAGTGTTGCCATTCGAATTGCATAGCGCAACACTCAGGGAGAGTGTAACAACAAAAAAGCAATAAACAAAAAATAAAAAATAAAAATAAAAAAATATATTCTACACCAAGAAGCGAAATTTAATAGGTGCAAGAAATTACGCGAAAAAGGCAAGCATGAAGCAACAATAAAGTGAGAGGCAAGCAATAAGCGTTGGCTGGTTTGTTGCGCCTCTTTATTCTGGTTCTTAATAATAAATGTTAGTAAAAGCTGTAAAATCTATGTATGTAATTGTTTTAGGTGGTATAAGGAAGGATATATCAAAAATATAAAAATTATCGAACAAATCTATTTACTTAGTCAGCCACAACAACTAATAGTTGATCGGCTAACCACTCGATTGGAGCTCATTTTTTGCTCATGTTGACTGTGATTCACTCATCTGCTCAATGACGATAAATTTTTGGATAGAAATATTGAAAATATCGATGAATCCATTCACAAATATAAGTATGTCAATAAATAAAATTAATAATGATACCGAAAATTACACATATCGAAAACTTATCGATAGCACTATCGACATATGTATGTACGTAAACGTGAATTCGAGTGGGCTAAAAATCATGTCACTTGTAATTGATTTTTGCCTTTTTCGGTCGATATCGATAAAAATGTACTTATATTGACAAATATATCGGAAAAATGATCGATATCACCATCGATATAAGTGAGTGTATATTGCATTGCTCTTCGTTTGCATTTATTTCTAATATAAAGTTATATACATGTATGTACAAAAATTCTTACATATACATACATACATTAGGGCGGAGTAATTTGTTCGGAGCAAAATTTACTAGTTCTTAGACTAATTCTAATCAAAAATGATGAGCAAACTATATACCAAAAATGACGTTTGACCCTCCTAATTCAAAAAAAAAATCAGTATATTGTATGAAGAAAACACCAAATTTTGTAAATAAAAAATTAATTTTGTTCAGAAAAAATTATAATATACTGACTTTTCTTTAAAAAACTGGTAGGGTCAAACGCCATTTTTGGTCATCAGTTTTGCTTTGAATCGAATGTGGAATTCAAATATGCCATACACTTTTTTTCGAAAATAACCTATTCCGCCCTAATATACATACATAAGTAAGCGATTCATATACTACTGCATTTGTTGTATAGTATGGTGGTCCAAAAATACATGCGGGAAAAAAGCTGAAAATGTTTAGCTCTCACCCCTAGGAGTTTTCTGAATGAAAAAAAAATACTACCTACGCGTATTATTTTGTCAAAAAAAAAAAAATTACATTTAGAACTGCCTCAAAGCCCATGCAGTTTTCCATGTATTTTAAATTGGGCAAAACACTTTATCGTAGAGATGGTATAGAATTCTTCAAAATCCTCTGTTTCTCTTTAGGAGACTTCCCATAATAATATCCAATTTTTTATTTAATCCTTTTTTTTAATACTAACTATTTTGTATAAATCCCCCAAAATTCAAAAAAATGCAGTGGGAGACCCATACAAAATCGTAAGTATTAAAAAATGGTAAATTAAACAATTTGATATTGTTACTGCAAGTCTCGTGAAGAGCAACAGAGTTTTCCGATCGAAAAATATTGATTTTCAAGAATTCTATATAATTTCTACGAAACAGGTTGTTTCCCCCATATAAAATACATGGGAAACTTTATGGGTTTTGAGGCAGTTCTAAACATCATAAAAAATACGGTGTTTTTTTCTTCCATATAGCAAAATCCAAGGGGATTGCAGCTTAACATTTTAAACTTTTTTTTACCCCTCTAATGTATAGCCACACAAATCGCCTGCTAAATTTTCTATACCATTTCTACGAAAAAGCATTTTTTCTACCATATAAAATACATGAGAAGGCAGTTTTAAATATTTATCTTTTTTTACAAAAAATAGGGGTCTTTCTCAATCCATTGAGAAAATCATAGTGAATGGGAGCTTAATATTTTAAACTTTTTTTTGACCACCCTAATGTATAGCCACACAAGTCATGTGCTAAATCTTAATGTGGTTGTAAGACCACACTCGAATCCTTGTTTGCACATTCACAGCGGTATTAGGATTACTGATGCTAGCTCCTGATGTAAGTATAGGTACATAAATACACATTTGCGCTTTCTCGCCTCCTTCCTTCCTTCCCCGATTAGCATGTGTGCCACCCAAATGCGCTTATGTAGGCGCAAATGTTACTCGCACTCGTTCTTTATATTCCATTACAATTCAACGTCGGTATTTAACTGGCTGTGCGTTGTAAACTTCTTTGTGTAATTTATTTCATTACGCGCACAATTACAATTAGGGTATTCGCAAGATGTCGTAGGCGTCGTAATGTCTTAAAATCGTAAAATTTTTGGATATAAAATAACCGTTGAAATGGTTTTAAGCGATTTGTAGGCTATAATAGGAGCTAGTTATTTATATATTTTCTAACGGTTTAATAACATTTTGGTCTGATAAAAAATCCCCTAAAAGCATTTTAACCGTTATTTTACATTGAAAAATTTTATAACTTTTTGACATGACGATGCTTGCGACATCTTGTGAATACCCTAATTGTAACTGGTTGGTGGTGTGGTAGCAATAAAACTGCTGCTGCTTGAACGTTGGCTACATTGGGCGCTGTCTTAGTTTTATTATGCGCTTAACAACGCAGCTTATGGGAAGATATGTACGTGTGTGTGTGTGTGTGTGTGTGTGGAGAAAGGTTTCACACCTCGGAAATTAATAGAAAATTGTTGCTAAATATATGCTTGAGCGCACGCTTATTTCCCTTTTTCATTTCATCATAATTACTTTGTTTATGTTCGGTTTAAGCTATTCACACACGTTTTTCTGCGCACGCATTTCCTTTTACAATTTACTAGATTTATTTGATTACGAAAATAAGCTTGTAAGTAGTACACACCACCTGTATTAAGTGTTCTTTATTGTATAAATTTTACTCTGCCGAGCAGTGCTCATTTGAATTATTTGAAAACTCTGAGTGTTTTTTTTACTAAATTTCTTCACGGCATATTTTAGAATATCATAAATAGCAGTAGAGGATAAATCATAAACTGTACCGTCTTCCGCTTTCGCTTCAAAGGTGTCCATCTACAGGCTAAGCTCGCTAAGCAAAGCAATGCAACTTCCAGAGCGCTTTTTAATACCCAAGTGCTCATCTTAAGTCTAAACCAGAGACCTGTTCCGCGCCGTTGCAATCTGCGAACGGCCAACATCATATACTTAATGAATTTTTTTTCAATTGTTCAGAGTATAAACACTCCAATTTGGAGCTCAGAGGTCCAGCATCTGTAGTCCTTGTGAGGCTACATCGACCACAGTAACTTCGGTGTATATTGAGAGGAAGTGTTAGCCGACCAGTAAGCTGCACGAAACTTCGCATAAAATCCTATAAGGTGGAACCAAGTGGAATAATACACGCCATAATTATAGCATGCAGCTCATATAGTTATTTAGATGCCTGGACACAAGGTTATTAAGGGTAATTGCAAAGCTGACGAATTGGCGAGGAAAGCTATGATCACTAGTGATGTGCTGAATTGTCGATACCCAATACTCGGTACCAAATACCGATTAAACCTTCGCCATTATATGCATTTCAAGTTTAGAAAAAACTTTCATTACTAATTTATATGATATCGGCTAAAGCACTTGAACTTATCGCAACAGATAAATATCATTTTATCAGTTTTAACCTTAGTCGATCCAAGGCTCAAGAAAAATGCTTTGACGGATGAAGAAGCCTTTCAGGGGGGAGATTCTGTAACCAGTTAACGACAAGTTTCGGATCGATATCGCACTTGTTGACGTAAAAATATTTCATATCATACGTCAACAAAACCGATACCGATTCGAAAATTGTCGCTAACTGGTTACAGAATCTGCTCCCAGGCCTACAAAAATGATATCGTCCGATTCAGCTGGAACAAAAATGCTTCAAACAAGTAAGAGTTTTCTGCAGTATGGCCTCGAACCGACATAGATATATATATCTTTCATTTGAATCAGCATTAAAAGCGCTTTTGGCTCCTACATTCGGGGTTTGATAGGCGAGTCTCCCCTGAACCGTTTTTTCCATATTTTTGGTCTATGTGCGCTTTTATTCGGAACCTAAATGTTTCGGTACCGAGTATCGAGAGTATTGTATACTTTTTAAATCGATACCGAATATTGATCAATACTTAAAAGTATTGACTCAGCACATCAGTGTTTCCATTATGAGTAAATGTTTTTTGTTTTTTTTTTGAAAAAGATAACACTGATTCCTTTGAGAACATTTCATCACCCAAAATGCAAAAATCCGTTACCAACGATAAATTCAAAATTCACTTTTTGATTGCTTATGCTACATTTCATCGAACTGAAAGTTCCCATATCGGTTGACACAAAAAAAAATTTTAGCTACGGATCTTTGCATATGTATTCATGCTGGACTTTTCGTAGTTCGATCGTAACTGAAGTAATTTTTCCATGTACTGCGCTGGATTGTACTCCGCAAGAATTTCCGAGTCCAAAAGAAGAGCAAAATATGGAAAAAGCTGTCAGTTTTTCTTCCCCAACAGCCTCTTTCATGTGTCGATTTTCTCCACAGACACTCAGATTGGAGTCATAATTTCTGAAAACTTTTATTGAGATTATTTAATTTGCAATTTGCCTTATCTACATTGTCATTGAGAATTTCTTCATTGATGTCTTTGGATTTCAAAAATATCCTTATTTACAATTGCCTAATCTGATTTACAGCTATTACAGGCTATTCTCACTTTAAGTTGAAGCTTTATCATTTAAAATTGACGATTTTAATTTTAAAATTTGACACTTTCGCACTTAAAACCACCGGAAATTGCGTAGTTCGATACAGAGTGTTCTTCTGTCCATCTATTTATTTGGGGGAGCGCATTGGATATAGGTCAAGAGCTACTAGGCGCACGCGAACTACCGGCTCACTGCACAAGTCCACGTTAGTGATACCCATTCTTTGTAAATAAGCAGCCATAAGGATACGCCCCGTAAGCAGTCCGGTAACGACTATGCAATAATTCCTTGGCAGCCGTAACAAGAAGCGAGCATAGTTAGTTTTTGCAGTTTTTTAGATGGGTAACTCATTCCATGGGTAACTCATTCCATTGAAATACGCTGCACTGGTCAAGTAACGTTACTGCCTGCCTGATGTTCAGTTTCCGGCTCACATTTATGATACCTTCTAAGAGCCATCTGTGAAAGTCTCTATAGAGGAAATAAGAGTTATGGAACAAAGAAATTTGTGCTTCGCTGAGCTTTTTAAGATGGAAAGGATCTATAACTCTAGATCGTATCACAACGAGCCTACATTGCAGGGAGGATAAATTCCATGCGCCATAGGGTACTTTTCTTAGATACGTAGTTATTTCGTTGATAATGGCAATTTTCCGGCAATATAATGACACCACTTATACTAAATCTCAGAAACTTTCTGCGCTATAGGAAAAGTCACTCCAATTTCAGTTTAACTGTACCTAATTTTAATGTATGTATATATGTATGCAATCCGACGAAGGCTTTAAAAAATGTTATTGAGTGGGACGGGCATTCATTCAAGTTCTGCTCAACTAGGCGAATGAGTATTCTGCTCATGAATGGTTGATACTCTCCTCCATTTATATCGAATTAAAAGTGTGTAGAGTAATTAATTTCAAATGGAAAAAAAACTTAATAACAGACGTACTTAAATAACAGAATGATCACAGGACGCCAACAAAAAAAGAATAAAAATATAATATCAACGTTTTGTATGCTATGCAGTCAAAGGCCTTTAAAAAATGGTAAACAAGTAAATATGCTTTCAGTAAATACTGTGAAAAAAATTATTTCAAATGAACATACAATATAGTATCTGAACGTATGAGTATGTATGAAGTAAACACTGCCTTTTAAAATTTCCATATATTTAGTTCGAGTGCACTTCTCGTATCAGATTTGCACGTCATCAGTGATAGATACGGTGACCATATTTATGCGAGCCGAATACGGGACAAACAATAATTTTGCAAATTTTTTCCATAAAAGCTAACAGATCTTAACACTTTCTTTAAGGATCTTAGATGTATGCATTAGCCCTGAAACAGTATCCTTATAGTAACATCACAATTTTTGTACAAAAGCTTCGTTAAATTTTTGTACAAAAAAGTGCAAGTTTTAAGTAGCTAGGACTTACCGTTAATTTTTGGCAATTTTTTTGTCGATGGTGCTACACATTTTTTTCATGCAAGGTTAGTTGCTCGACAATTTGTTGATGTGGGACAATTTGTTGTTGTGGGAAGAAAATGAGCAGCACGTTGCCTTGCACTTTATTTTACTAAATTTTAATAATCTACAAAACTGCAACCAAATTTTTTTCTAACGTTTCTGATTAAAAAGTTTGAAATTTTGGTGAAAGTTTGTAGAATTACTTCTAATAGTTTTTGCACAAAGTCGGACATTTCTATTTATATGGTTTTTGTTAGGAAAAGAGCTTTACTTAAAAATAATAATAAACATTAAATAAACAAAAGAAAAATAGCCGAACCTTGCTAAAATGAAGAATCCTATTTATTTTTTGGTCACAGGCATTCAGACTGGTTCATAGGCATGCCATTTTAATGAGCTTTTAAGGCGTCGAAATACCGAACCCCGAATACGGAACAAATACAGGACATTAAATAAAATACAGAACATTTGGCGTCCCGTATAAAATAAATTAATTGCCAGGACAATTGGTCAAAAAAAGAGGACTGTCCCGTATAATACAGGTCGGATGGTCACCCTACTGATAGAGTATCTAATGCTTGAGACAGTTTATTGTATGAATTATTTACGATCGAAATGCTACAAGATAACAATTAACTGTTGAGAGTAAATAATCTTATCATAGCTAGCATCTATCCTAGCATGTGCTTTCAATAAATTTCAATGACTACTAAAATATAGTCTAATAAATAAAATTAGAACAGTTACCATTATTTCAATTGCTTTGTGTACGAAGTTACATACATATATAATCGAAACCCATTTTTTGCATTGCTGTTATATTTATGAACTTTAGCATCCCGCGTATATTTAGAACAGAAAAATAACGAATAACTTTGAAATAGGTTAACATCCAACTGTGCCGCCGGGGCTTTGAAGTTTACCATATATTTTATATGGGGATTTTAATCGAATAAATATATTACCCTTCAGAAATCTTTAAACAATAATATTATGATGCATATTAGACTTAAAAAAAACTACTTTTTCGAAACCGATAATTTCATCTCTTATTCACAAAAATTATTTATTTCTGTGTTCGTATGGAATAAGTAGCGAGTGCCGCATTGTACTAAAGCCAGCTTTCGACATAAGCTACTATTCCATATGAATACAGATTTTATTTAGTCGTAACCACATCACTCACATTTTGAGAAAATAGTCAGTAAAATTTTAGAATTAAATTCGCAACACAGTTCTATTGTCGGAAGATTTCTAAAGAGAAATATTTTAATTCCGCCAAAAAAATATTTATTTTTAATGATTTGATTGCAATTTCATATAAAATATGTGGAAAATTTCAAAGTCTCGGCGGTACGGTTAAATATTAATCAATTTCCAAATAAAAACATAAGGATGTTCTTTTTTCCATTTTCTATGATTCTGGCTTGTGACAACAAGGAAATTCTAAAAAATTGATCTTCTTGTTTATTTTTGGACCACCGTACTGTGCATACATACTAGGGATGTTGCGAATGTGGAATTTAAGTATAAGTATTTAGTATTTTTAAGAAATAATTTAAGTGATTTAGGTAAATAAAAAAGTTAGTAAATTTAAAACTTTGTTTTTCTTTTTTAGTACCTACTTGAATTAAAAAATTTGATACTTTGTATTTAATAAAAAGTAATGTTGCTGCCCTTTCGGGTTACAGTCTATTTCTTAAAGGGTCGTAAATCAAACCTGCGCCACTAAATAACTACTCGCTCGAGGCGACAAATTAGAAAATTTTGAAACTTGACAAAATTGTAAATTCCTATTGATTAACACTGCACAAGTTGAGAGGACATTCTGTTACATTTTTTATTTTATTTTATTTTTTTATTGCGGCGCAATAATTCGTTTTTGAGAATTGCATCGGGGCTGCAAATGTCGGATGTATCCTTCTGACTTTCATCTTCACAATCATCAGCATCATGGCAAGATCGTTGTTTAAACACCATTATTTTTCAAAAAAATTCTTCATCCTCATTGTTTTGTAATTCATTTTTAATCATTTCTTCTGTGACTGGTTTGAAAAATGTGTGCTTATAGCGAGGTTCTAAACATGTAGGTGGATATGGAAAATAAATTATTATTTTCTAGGAATGAAAATTTCCAAGAAAATTCTGTTGTGTAAGTCGTGGCTGCCAGCCGAATTAGTTTAAAATCTTGTTATTTTGTTAAAAAGGCACCCCGTTTTTTATAATAATTTAAATTATTGGAATCACGGACGATGAAGGTCTCAGATCTGCTTAGTTCCAAGGTGACTTCTTGAAATGGTTAACCTGTAATGAATAGCTTGTAATTAGTTTTTTGCAGGCAGTCGCAATTAATCACTTACCGCATACCGGTAGCATAAGTTATAAAATCAGTTTTGTTGTTCCATTCCATGAGCTCAACGTGCTTTGTGACAAATGAACGCAAATTTTTAACCTATCGTTAATATAGTATGGAAAGGGCGTATTTCAAATTGTCGCTGAAATGCCAAAAGGCCACAGCTAACTAAATTTTTTACTGCAAAAACGATGTGGGCACTTATGATTCGATGAAATGCATCATAATCAATCAAAAAGCGAATTTTTGGATTTTTCGTTAGTTACGGATTTTTGAATTTCAGCGACGATGTGAGTTACGCCCTTTCCATACTATACTAACGATATTTTGCATGACAAGTCCCACTCCTCAATAGATATTAGATTCGCCTTGAATTGATTCTTATTTGATTTGTGAACTTGATTGTCAACTTTTTCATGTGCCACAATTTTTTTTTTTCGCTGCGTGCAAATTTTGATAATTATCACAAAATTAAAATAAATGCTGTTCTTTTCGAGAGCACAGAGGAGTATTGTCATAGTAAAACTGTTCAAAATTATTTGGTATGTTTTTCTGCTAAGTAATAAAAGAAACCACGGAACTTAACCATAATAATCCGTTTTATGAAACAAAAAATTATTACACTTATCTAAGAAAAAGTATAATAAAAACTACCCTAACAGAACACTACGTGTTATATAACGTATTATGTAACGCGGATTTGTAACGTAATTGCATGTTATACTCCCATAGAATATTTACGTTAATTTCCTAAGGGCGACATGAAAATTCTAACAGGAAATCGTGTTATAGATATGTATGTTATGTGTAACATATGTCTTCTGTAAGAGCGTAAATTTTGACATGTGGCTTTGAGTGTGTTGGTGAAATATTTGAATGTATTGGAGTCTGCGTTAGTCGTGTCTTGTAGGGTAGCGATGCATTCAGTTTTTTTTCAACAGACTTTTGGCAAATAATAATCGATAGTTACATGATTCCTACCTAATTAAAGGTTATATTTGAACGCACAAATATTCTATTTTCTTTATAGCTAGACATTGAACATTTCCGCTGGAAATACCTTCTGAAGGATCTTACTTTTTGACTTTAAATTACAAGAGAAGGGGGACGTAGGGGGACAGTTTTAACGTAGCATCTCCACAGGCAATATATTGGCTACAATCGGTAATTTTGTTTGCCAGATATACATTTTATCAGTGTACTTGCACAATATGCGCATTCGCAAAAGCTCGGCATTGAATGCCGTAAGCGAATGCGAATGTTAAAATTAATGCGGAAGCTCCGCGGTTGCGAATGCGAATATTCGCAACAACCCTGATACATACCTACATACCTACATTCGTATGTTTGCTTTAGGCACTAAATACTCGTGCCGTTGTACGCGTACTATTTACACCTAAATGCGATAAACTTGTCACTAAACTCGTAAATTCTAATCTTGCTTTGATAATTGCTAGATTAGTTAATGCCGGTGCAATAAAATAATACATATTTATGTTCGTTTGGCCATAAGTAGCTGTGATAAGGTTTTCCGTGTTTTGCTTATTATGCACTACAGATTTTGCCTCGGAAATTAATTTCGATAACAAGTTCAATAATTAGACAATAAAATTACTGAAGAATTTATTTAGCGAAAGAATTTCCCGAAATGTAGTTAGATAAATGTTTAAACTTTAAAGTATCAAGATACCGCGAATCAAGAGAGTAAAATTTGTCTTATTTCTAAACGGTTATCTTTTTTATGTATTTTTTAGTATGAATAGATAAGGGCGCTTGATGCCAGGAGCTTCCGGTGAGCAAATATCTTTTTTGGCCCAAATGTCAGTTATGAGGTTTTGCAAAACCACGATACGCGGTTTTGTACTTTAAAGGACGATATGCATGTATATTAGGGTGGTCCAAAAACAGTAACGTCGGAATTGTAATGCTCTCACCCCCTAGGATTGTTCTATATCGAAAAAAATTATACCCCTATTTTTTATTTTGAAACCAAAAAATATTTAGAGATCGCTTAAAAACAATTTTTATCAAACTTTCATACTTGTTATTCGGAATTTGTTAAACATTTTTGAGTATGCAGCTTTGTAACACATTCAGTTTTAGTACAATAGTGCAAGTTTTAAGCAGCTAAAGATTACAGCTACAGCCTCGATGAAATATTCTAAACAAGTAAAAAAGTCTAAGATCTGGCGGAGCCGACCATTAGATACCCGGCGCAAGTATTAAATATAGTTTTTTTCACCTTTCCGAAACTACCGCTACATGGTAAGCAGGGGTGGTTGTATCCCTATTTCAAGCATCTTCGATAAACTTATATAGTTATATGTTTACAGATTTATCGAAAATTTCGAATTTCTCTAAATTACCGTTATATGGGATGTGGGGGTGGTTATTACCCGATTTTTTAAATTTTCTGCCGTTAGGTATGTTTTGTGAAGGCCAAAAACTGTGCCAAGTTTGGAAGAAATTGGTGGCGAGGTTCCCAAGATATACAGATGTAATCATAAGTGGGCGTGGCTATGTTTGGCCTGTTACAAACAACCGTTATGTGAACAAAGTTATAATAGCCTTGTGCACAAGTGCGCTCGGGTATAAAAATTTAAATTTTGATGAAAATTGTTTAAAATTTGTTTTTTTTTTTGAAATTGGTACAAAGATTGCAAAACTAATTTATATGGGAAACGTTTTTAATATTGTGAAAAAAAAACTAAATTACGAATACTTCTGTGAGTTAATGTACGTATTTATGCATTTATTTCAGCTGCAGTATTCTCACAAAGCGTTACTTATTGAAGAACGTTGACAATTTCTTCCTAATATTAACATTTTGTATTTATTATATTTATTTATTCATTTTAGAATGTAACCTTACAAGCTTTCGTTGTCCGCATTGCCGTTGGCTTTAAACAAGGCGAACGGTTTATGCATGTCCAATATCTTTGCCTCGAAAATCCTATGCAAATATGTCAGCATATGAAAATTTTGTAGTTGCAAATAAGCAAGCAAAAACAAAGTAAACGTTCGCTTTTTTTTGGAAGTGTATTCGCCAAATATTTGTAATAAAATGATTTTTCCATGCAGCATAGTTTTTGTATGCAGCTTTGCAATAAACTCATGACAAGCAATGACAACATTGACCTTCCCGAGTAACACTCGCAAATCCAAACAATTAAGTTCTAAGCTCAAAATTTAATCAAATCAAATTTAATAGCTCTACCTAAATAAATAAAAAATGCTTCAAATTTCTTAAAGCTCAAGAAAACAAGTCCTGTGCCTTAAATTCTACAAAACCTTTAGTAAGCTTTTCAAGGCGCCAACTATTAAAAAGCAATACAAGTTATTAAAATAAAAAGACAGCAAAAGAAACTACAACAACAGCGTTCTCTAGCTGTTGCCAGAAAAGTATTAATTTCTAATATGGCCTACACAAGCAAAAAAAAGGGGCAATGTCATGTACAGTGTCGCACAAAAGTATAGTGAAGAGAATAAATTAGAAAATTTTCTACAATAAAAAACTAAGTGGTACAAGGTCTTTGATGCTGGTGTCTGACTTTAACGCGACTAGCAAAAAAAAAAACACAGAAGCTGAAAACAAAAACAAACTCGCCATGAAGCGTACATATGTTTATACTTCGCTGGACCAACAGGCAGTTTGTGCGCCTAAAAGCAGACCTCGCTGGCTGTGCTGTTAGCAACATTCTAGGACATTTGTCTCAAAAAAGCAGCTGCAAATATTACTTGCTTTGAACTACAACTTTTGTGCATTAATATTGTTGTTGTAATTTTTGATTTTTTTGTTTTTGTAAACAAAAATTGTATCTTTATACAAGCACTCAAAAGCCTTGAGTAGGCAACAGTGTCTAATACAAATATTTTCTACACAATTTTCGCTCTATTTCCATGCCTGCATGATGTGCGCCCACGTTCAAGCTGCTTCTCTCACTTTGCACAATTGTCGCTTGACCGCGCAGGTAATCCTTTGTGAATTGTAAGTTATACGCAAGGTAGAGTTGTAAATTTCATATCTGATAGCCTCCGGTGTATTTCGGGCAGCGCTGTGGAAGTTTGGGAGCAAATAGTAGGTGTGGGCATTTGATTATGCACTCAGCTAATTGGTTGCAGAAATTTATTGCTATTTTAATGTTTTTAGTTTGCGCAAAAAAATTGCTTGATTTAAGGCGACAATCAAGGCTGTCTTGTTTTGGTGATAAATCATTATAGAAAGATACTTGAATCGGTTAATTAATTTTGAACCAGTCGACGTCCTACCTAGTAAAGTCAATTCGCGTACGCTGGATTCGGTGGAGATAGTAATATTTTTCTAGGGTTTTGAGCGAAATTTTACCATTTTTGGTGGCTCGGAAAATTCGTATTGGAAGATTTTTTTTTAGTGCGAGGTACAGATTTCATACGAAAAACATCAAAAACATTACCAAAACAAAACGGCCTAAATCGTTGAAAATGGAAAAAATTTATAAATATATTCGGTCATACATATTCTTTGGACATTTGTACCAATTTTTTGGGGATTGTTTTTTTTTCAATCAAATAAAAAAAATTACTAAGTATGAAGTCATTTTATTTTGAAAAAAGGTGTAATTTTCATAAAATTTTTTTAAGTTTTTACTCAAAATCGAAAAAAAAATTTTTTAAGAGTGGTATATTTTTTCTTCTCTAATTCCAATAGAATTTTTAGGAATGCATTTTTACCAAAAAAAATAAAAATAAAAAATTAAATGTTTTTCTAAAAGATTTTGGATCATTAAAAAAAAAAATCAACGTTTTCGCCGTTTTCGTTCATTTTTAGATTTTTTTGTGTATGTAAGCTGTACTAAATATTTGTCGGTTCGCACAAGTAATTGTCAAATTCGAATTCCTCGCACCAAAAAGCTATCAATACGAATTTCCAGAGCCATCGAAAATCGTTAAAGTTTGCTCAAAAATGGGCCCCGCCTAAAAATTTGAATTTGACATTACTCGATTAAATGACCTAGCCTATTATTAGGTAGGTCGTCTGGTTGTGCATTTTTTCGACTAGGACAGTGTTGTTAGCAAAGGGAATAAATAAGTCAACATTTTTCCGATAAGGCAAATTTGATGCAAATCAACAGAGCTCCATTAAACGAACCGAACTTCGTCAATATTGTCATATTGAAACAATGATGACTTATGGTACCTAACAGACTCACTTACATACTTGTTTGAAAAAACATATCACATTTTGTAATAATTTGGAAAATCAATTACTTATATCACAAAAATGAAATATGTGTTGGCAACTTGTTAAACTTTACCTAAATGTGATCACTGCAAAAATTTGTGTATTTAATCTCATGCAAATAAAAAAAAGGAGAAGGTTATCGATTTGTCGGAAAATATTTTTTTTTTATGAATATTGGCACATAACTTTGGACCACGTTAACCGATTTCTATAATTCTTTTTTTATGGAAAAGTGATATTGTACTAATTTGGTTTAGATCCGATTATTGGATCATGAAGAAATTAACGGTACTCTTAAAATTGTATATGGGAATTGAAGTCGGTTTTGTGTTTTGCTTAAAAAGTATTTCTTTGTAAATATTTTAGTGTTAAGAAATGAGAAAAAAACGAAATTCGTTTTCCTATACACATATATTTTCAAAAGGTAATTTAAAATTTTTAAATTTTTGGAAAAAATTGTATCTTTTAAAATATCTCCAAAACCTAAAGTTTTAATGAAAGATTATTTATGAGCATAAATAGCATGAATATAGCAAGCTTAATTACCTTTCATTTGATATATCACTTCTCTTGATCGGCTGATGGATTCTATAGATATTAGATGTCTTGCATTTTCTCGAGAAGTTCTAAATATAATTCATTCTCATTTCCATAACCCTTGCGGATATCCCGCTGGAAAAGTGTCATGTGGCCAATACTTCAGTGGTCATTGCCTGTCCTTATGAACTCATTCGCATACTCGAAGTTCGAACATACTAAGCTCTGCTATAAATATACTTCGATGGGCAAAAAATACTTATTTCATAATCGATCTCATTCATCTTACAAATCTAGACATATTCCTATCACCACATCACCGCACTACGGACAATTTTATCCATTTTCGTGGTCAAAATTAATTATGGCCAAACAAGTATATTATTTAACAAAACATAATTTTTTTATTGATTGGAATTCGATTTCCCACATTTTTGCAAAAAAAAAAAACAAAACAAAAACCTTAACCCTTGCCTTTAATTTGTGGTTTCATAGAAAAAGTTTAAATGCAGTTGGTTTTTTAATACTTATATTGAAGAAAAAAATTCCACATAGTTACAAATGCAATTTATAGAGTGGCTAATTTAAAAAAAAAAAAAAAACATTGCCAAATTATAGTAACTAGTGTTCGCCCAGCGGTTGAAATTCAACCGATAAAATTAAGGATAGTTTATGTAAGTTGAATGAGCTAAAATAACATTAGTTGGAATGGGTTAAGTGGAGGGGAGTTTAGCTTAGTACTTGGCATAACATAACATAACCATAACATAAGAATAAATAACATAACATATGAAGCATAACACACCACAATATAACATCGCACACTCTTCAGTTGTATTTCCTTATTATCCCTTTTTTCACCTCTATCTAAATCTTATTTATTTTGGTTAATTTTATGCCAAATGATGTTGCCTTTGATGCCACATCAAGTGATATCATGTCATGTGGTGAAATTGGGTGTGGTGAGCTGCGGAGTGGTGGAATTGGGTGTAGGAGTTACGGTGTGGTGAATTTAGGTGTGGTGGATTCAGGTGTGGTGAGTTAAGTTATGGTGAGAAAGTTGAGGTGTGGTGAATTAAGGTGTGGTGAATTTTGGTGTGGTGAGTTGAGGTGAGTTAAGGTGTGGTGAGAAAGTTGAGGTGTGGTGAATTAAGGGTGGTGGATTTAGGTGTGGTGGATTTAGGTGTGGGGGTTAAGGTGTGGCGAGTTGAGGTGTGGTGAATTTAGGTGTGGGGAGTTAAAGTGTGGCGAATTAATGTGTGGTGAGCTCAGGTGGAGTAAGTTTTTAAGTTAAGATGAGTTAAAGTTAAGGGGTTATGATCTTTATCCTTATCTTCATCTTCATCTTCATCTTCATCTTCATCTTCATCTTCATCTT
>NW_023458559.1:66354418-66404902 GCF_013731165.1 Rhagoletis pomonella | reverse complement strand
CGTAAAAGGGGTGTAAAGGAAACATGATTGCCTATTTATATATATGATTTCAATTACAAACCTGAATGCTCTGAATATCCTAATTTTTCTGCTGAAAAGTTAAAAAGCGTAGCCTTTGCAGCAACAAACTTGTAAACGACATTTTGTTTCATTAATGAGTTCTCCCGTCCAAATAGTTCTCTACTGACAGTATAAAGAATACCAACATAATGAGTAATTTTCCCAGAAAACGCAAAAAATCGCAACATGAAATTGACAGATTGAACTCAAAACTCTTCATTTTACACATTTTTGATAGTTTTAACACGGCCAGATACGGCCAACATTTTAAAAGCATATTCAAATATATTATTTTTGAGAAAAATAAAATTAACTAAATGATATATCAGAAGTATGTATTTTTCTCTACAAAAAAAATTCCCTAAAAGAAAATAGTTGTAGATTTTTAAAGTACTTACTTTTCTTTTTATTCCCCATATTTTTGGTATTTTTTTAGATAATTATTAACTTAAATATGGTTGTTCGAAAATTGCTAAAAAAAAACAGAACACAAAATTGATTCCAATATTTCACTCACAGGTACGACTTTGACCACCTGCTAAGAAGTTGTCGTTCGTTTTTTACAAAAACAGAAGACACCGTTGTTTGGATTGAAGTTTTGTTTATCAAATGCCAAGGACAAACAATTACTTTTGTAAGTACGGAAAACGAATTTTGGCCCACGCCGGTTTTGAGGTCTAATGTTTTCTTATTTCGCTTACGCACCTCGAGACGCATTGCGTCGACGGCAGGATGGCACTGTAGGCACTTCAAAATATGGATTTACGGCTCATAAAATGGGAACGGAGTAATAACCGTTCTAGACCGTAAGTTGGTTTTATGATCGGTATGCGAAATACATGGCGACTGCTACCTGAAAAATAGCAAAGTTCTTCTTATATTTACCAGCAGACCCGTTCGGTATCTCAAATCCTTCCAGTGCTAATGAGAAAGGAAACACGATCGCTGGTTAGTTTGATTACGGTTTACAATCCATAGGGCCAACATATTGCTTCCATAAAAGATATGGACCATCTGGTTTAAGAAGGATGACCATCCAGATCACTTTCTTTATTTTTTTTTCGGCATTATTGGATCAGACGCATTGAGAATAGATTTCCTATGTTATCTTTCACTCAACAGTTTTCTTAGCTTAATTTAGTTGTAGTATTCCTCTCTTTCCCCCTACCTCATGCATACTTTCCGCCACCTTGGGAAGCTGGTATAAGAATCATTTATAACTTAGTGCCTGGACTTTTAATTTATAACTTCTTAGTCTACTCAAATCCATTTATCCGTCCTAAGCCTTATCAGACTGCTGTCTTTACCTATCTTGTGGATCTTCCTACACGAATAGAAACTTGTAGGTAAACACCCTTTAGGTTTGCTATGGGCTCATGACTAATCAATGCTGGGGTAATATGGCTGACTTGAAACTCTTATACGGAGTCATCCACTAAAACCTGCTCTTTTACTACGTCATGGTAACTCTTCTAAATAATCCTTTCACTCATAACCACCCCAGCGTTGTAATAGCGATATCACCATAACAACCAAGCAACCAATTGCTTGATCAATAACAAGGCGAGTTCATATAAGGTGGTGTTGCTAGAACAGCTGCTTTAATTCGCCTCGGCATACATATGTCAAAACTACATATGAATGAGTAGGAAGGTAAGAGTGTTGACAGTTTCTTTCCCTCTTCCTCCTTGAGCGAAAGAATACCTGACATTTACATTTACAAATACTTTGACATTTGTGTACTGAAAGCGAAAACAAAATACATGTTAGTTTTTGTTTTTGTACTACCACTACCACCTTATATGAATTCGCCTTGATCAATAAGTTCGGCAACTTCCACCTGCCTGTAGTTGAACTACAGAGTGCAAACAGAACAAAGAAAGTAAACAAGAATTTATTGACTTGATTTGAAATGTCTGGAAAGAAGCAAAAAGCATACGAAAAAGTTCAATTTTCTTAAGAGAAAAAATCATAAAAAACAGTTACGCAAAAAATCCACAAAAATGTCGCTTTTCGAAAATCCTGATAGCATACGCATGTTGCGCGATTTACTCACACCCCCCGAGGAGCGAGACAATTCTGACACCGACAACGATGACGAGCCAATCGCCAGACGCAACAATTTCAGTAAGTGTACGAAAGGCTGGAAAACCTGCTCGAAAAATAACCGTAAAATCCATAAAATTTTGTAAATGACATGGCAATTTCTGTAGCGCCCGCAAATATTGGCAGCAAATGCAGTGGAGAAGACAAACAAAAACAAGTGCGAACGGAAGCACTGGAGCAACCAGTGCCAACCAGCATCGAGGAGTGGCAAGAGCAGCAGGAGCGGCAGGATGCTGAGATTTTGGAGACACGCAAGCGACCGGAGTACAGCATGACCTATCGGCAAGCGGTGGGCACCGAGGACCTTTACCTGCAGGTACAGCCAGTATCTAGTGTGTTGCTCATATGAACTGTTTGCGGTGTTTGTTTTTATTTTTTGGGTTCTAGCTGCCACTACTATTTTTTGCCACCACATTCTTGTGTCTCTTTCGATGTATCTAATAATTCGTTTTTTCTGCTTCTTCTGCTCATCCGTTTTTTTCACCCGCTTTGTTTGCTGGTCACAGATGGGCAATCGCACTAATGCCACGGCCAGTTGTGAGGATTTGCTGCTGGATATACTGCTGCCCGACGAGACAACACCGGCGGATAAAATGGATTTGTCAATTACCGAAGATGAAGTGGATTTGGCGACGCCAATTTATCGCCTCAAATTGCCACTGCCGCACAAGGTGAACGTGGATCGTTGCAGGGCCAAGTATGTTGCTGAGCTGCGCAAACTCTGCCTGACATTGCGACTGCAACGTGAATTCGATTATGTGAACTTTTAGAAGCGACGCCAAAGCTAAGCTGCTGTGCCCGCAAGTTGCTTCAACCAACTTCATATCTACTGCGTCTACGAGCAGCTGCGCCAGCAAAAAAAAAATGTTGTATGCATTGCAGTGGATTTGTTTTTCGTTTTATTTTGTATGCAATAAATATTATTGAGGAGCTAATAAATGTGTGCATGTGTTCGTATGTATGTGTGTAAGTTGGTTGCACTACCTGTGTGGGTTTTGCAGCGGCTTACTGGGTGAAGGTAGCACTTTTGGAAGCTTATTTGATGCAAATGTGATTTAGGCTAAAGTTGGTTGGGTATTTCTTTGGTGCTGTGCAGCTGCGGTTGAGCCACTACGAATTCAAAGCGACCTTGCTCGCAATGCGGTGAAATAGACAACTGGTTTTGGCGCAAAAACAAATGGCATGCGAAGTGTAAATAATTGTGGGAATAAGGAAAGAGTAATTTGGGTGCTAAGTTGTTCGTTCGAAGGATTTCGTGCAGCTGTTAGCTTCAATTTATAATAAAGTATTCTGTTAGCGGAAAAAGTCAAGATTTCAAGCGTTCAATTGGAATCATTGTAGTGTTTGCGCCTTTTTATACTACAGAGGTCCGATACGCTAAACGTAATTGTTTTCCAGTAGACTGTTTAGACAGCATTTCTGATTATTAGGTTATGTTAAATAATCCTAGTCTAATTTTTAATGAGGATTTCAAATCTGTGATGCTGTGAAGGAGCTGAGGGAGATAGACGGCGGAAGGATATTTGTTGCTTGCTTAGAAAAAAATCTTAGTTGTTAACTTCAGTATTATCGTTTTTTTCCGCGCACATTTCTACAAATAAATATCTTTCTTTGTCAAACTCAGTCGCTTCAAAAACATTTAACAGCTTTCCAGCTAAAAATTGCAATTTTATACACAGAGCCCATGTATAAATATCTCTATATAAGTATGCATGCATGTATGTATGTATGTGTAAAAACACTCCTTTAACAACTAAATACAAAAAATAAAACACCAAAATTGCTCCTAAAGTAGAGTTGTGCCACAACCCTTGTCATACTCCTTAACATAAAATGTAATTTACATACATATGAAGCATACATTTAGGCGCGGTAACTGACATTTTACGAGCTAGCGCGTGTATTCACATTTCCCTTCATAATACTCGCGCATATGTGTGAGCTTTGACTTCACTAAAATTAAGCTTCGCGCACATACTGTATTTAAATATAGAAACAAATGTCGACTACAAGAATTATTACCATCCACCATGGTCGTAAAAACTGCGCTTATTACCCGTGACTGCATAAATATTTGCTGCGAGGATGAAATTTCAGCAGCTTAGCTAAAATTAAACCGGGCCAGTATAGCGTGGCTGTTAGCGTATTGCGAAACAGTAAAATGTATACAAAATAATATTAAAGCAACGCTAAATATGTTTTATTTTAAGTCAGTTAATCTGCGGTGTCGTATGGGCGTAAGTGGCATCAGCGTAATTTTGCTTTAAATGCGCCTTTAATCGGCTGAAAAATATCGGCAAAATTGTCGTTGTAAATGGCTTTGTAAGCTATGGTTAGACAATATGCTTACATACATCAAAAGGGTTTTTTTTTTGGAAATTTTAATAAGAAAGTTAACCTCCAACCTCATGTGTCTACAGTAATTGAGTTTAGGCTTTGACTGTGGCGTAGAACTCAACGTCCAAATAGCAATTAAGCGCTATTTTGCCATCATAGAACTCTAGAGGTGACTTTACCTACAAAATCAAAAAAATTCAATTTTTCTAAATCTACCTTTGGACCTGGCCTACAAAGGAATGTACTCAAACTCTGTTAAAGCTATGCTCCTGCTCCTCACTAAAGCAGTGCTCGACTGATTCCTGATCCTTTTATTTTTACAATTTCTGCTGTTGTAAGGCTCTGCTTTGTCTAGCTCATGACATGAGATTCATAAATCTCTCTGAGTTCTTCATCTTACAATTTTTAACAACTTCGATTAATTTAGTTTTGAAAGTAGTAAAAAAAAACCTACGAAGTAATGTATATAACACAACCACCAGAAAAGGTGTTTGTGGTTAGTTATTAAAAAGTTTACCCTTCTTAACTTTACCTTACGAGTAAAATAATAAGTTTTGACTACATTCGCATCTTCTCCAACTTGCAAGCTTTATTGTCCGCTATTTCACCTCAAAATCGACCGACACACCGCCATGCCGACCCACTTTTTACTGTGGAAAAAAAAACTTTTTTTGTATGGACTTTATTAAAATGTCAACAATCGAAATGTCCTGTCCTATAATAAGTACATGGCAGACTGAGTGGTGCATGGGACAGTGTTACACAAACATACACAACATAAACTAACAAAAAAAAACAGCACAAACTAGTTAAGTAAGTAAAGCAAAGTAGTACTTACTAATTTGTGGCTGGCCTACTGGCATGCAAGTATGTATGTACATTAGGGTGGTTCAAAAAAGCTGGAATTTTTAAGCTCTCATCCCCTAGGATTGTTCTACGTCGAAATAAATATGCCCCAATTTTTTTATTTTGAAATAAAAAACATTCAAAGCGCTCGAAGTTCTCCATGTATTTTATATGTATTTGAAAAATTAACTTTTCGTAGAAATGGTATAGTGTTCTTAAACACCAATATTTTTCGATCGGAACGCTCTGCTTCTCTACAGCAGATTCCCAATAAGAATACCCAATTATTTATTTAACCATTTTTTCATAGTAACTAGAATTTATAAGTACACCAAAAATGCAATGGGGCACCAATAAAAAATCGTTAGTATTAAAAATTGTTCAATAAACAATTGGGTATTATTATTGGGTATTCTCCTGAAGAGAACCAGAGTTTTCCGATCAAAAAATAATGATTTTCTATAATTCTATACCATTTCTACGAATAGTGTTTTTTCCCCCATATGAAATACCTGGAAAACTTGGAGCGCTTTGAGCGACTTCAAAATAAAAAATAGGGGTATATTTTTTCGGTATAGAACAATCCTAAGGGGTGTGGGCATTAAAACACCGCCTTTACCTAATTTGGGCCACCCTAATGTGCATACTTAGGTTGACTGCACTGCTCTGAGGTAATTTAAAAGTGGAACATAATGACAGTTACAATTCGTTAGCAAGTTGTTAATTTTAAACAGTATTGGGAGGTAATTTGTGCTCTTTTAATATTAAATCGATAGGCAGGATTATGTCTGTCAGTATGTGTCAGTTATTTACGAAGAATTTTGTCAGTTAATGTGGGTATGATCGAAACTAAATGTTATCAAAAAGTCTTCACAACCGAAACCGAAAGGAAACAAAACTCTCGAGAACATTCTCAGTGGGAATTATACAAGAACCAAATCCTGTAGAACGTTCTCAAAGAGAACGAAATGCGAACAATACTTTCGGGGACTTTTTTAAGAGAACAAAATGGGTACAAAAGTTTCCGGAACGTTTTAGCATAGAACAAAACGGGAACAAAAGTCTAAGAAACTTTCTCTCGAAGAAAAATTTATTTATTTATTTATTATTTATCAAAAACTTTCTGACAGAGAACGAAACGAGAACAAATCTCCTCTGAACTATTCGCGAGGAATTGAAGCGAGAACAAAATTTTTGTCACAGCGTTCCATTAGTTTGAATATTAAAATTAATCAAAAAAGAACTGAACTCAACGAAAGTCTTAAAACGCGAAGTTTACTTGCACAGAAAATGAAAAATTGTTCCATAAATAATGATAAACGATCTGGAAGTTGAAATGATCCAGCTTTCCTCTGGCTTAGAATTAACCATCGTGGTTCTCACTGAAATTATGTTTGATCTCAACACTCAGACACCCCTCTCATTCTTAACGTTAAGTTCTCAAAACGTTTGTTCTCGTTTTGTTCTCTAGCCGAACGTTCCGCAAACTCCTCCTCCTTGAAAACGTTCTCGATACTTTTGTTCTTGTTTGGTTCTCATTGGAAACGTTTCCAAAAGTTTTGTGTTTATACTGTTCTTCTTGAGAACGTTCCCGTGAGTTTTGTTCGTATTTTGTTCTTTACGGAAACATTCCCAAACCTTTTTTTTTATTCTGTTCCCGTTCAAACTGTTCTCAATACGTTTGATCCAGTTTGGATCTTATGTGGAAATGTTCTTGATACTACATTTTGTTCTCGGGCAGAAGTAAACCAAAACTGGAACGCGTTATCGGCCCCTGGTTTAAAGCTCTTCTTAAAGTGGCATTTTAATAAAAATGTTTGATTTATAAAGCAGTCAAAGTCTTCTATTTTTTATGAATTTGTGTATAAAAATATATTGTTGAAAAAAAAAATTAAAATTAATAAATTTAATTTAGTTACGGGATTTGGCCCGAACGGGGTCGAATATGGGCCTTAAGGAATTGCAGTATGCAGCTACCGTGTATGCCAAAGTCAATTGCTTTGTTTTGCTTCGTTTCTTCTTCATTCACAATAGACAACAGTTGGCCGTTTTGATCAGTGTTGTCGTCAAAAAAAGGCCTCTGATCGGAATTTAAGAATTAACTCTAGGACTTAATTCGAAGCAACTACAGTTAATTCCAGAGCTAATTCCGAATTATCGAGTTGATCCAGATCAACGCTGCTGTCTGTCTATGTTTTTATGTTATGTTATGCTATGTTATCTTATGCCACGTTATGTTATGTTAACAAAATAGTAATAAATTGAATACCCTTCAACGTCCTTGAGATTTTCACCATAACAGCTATCTTACTGCAATATTATCACCACATCCTCCTTGCATCTAACCAGCATCAAACGCATGACTTCCTCTAAGGAAGATAATAATAAATGTGGTGGTTGGTTGCATGCATATGCAGATGTGGAGCAGAAATTGCAAATTGCAGTTGGTAGGCACCACAGGAGCGTGAATAATGAGTTTACTTTAACAATAGCAGCAACATGCAAGTAGAAATGTATCTTAAATATACATACAGCCACACACACACACACACAAATGCCAAAGCTGCATAATCAATCGTCTGATTATACATACTGTACTTTTGTTGCATATACATTTATGCTTACTCAGCTACAATTGCTTGAATTCGAAAATTTGCATGCATTGCAATTTCCGTCTTCCACATTTTCTAACAATTTGGATGCATAAATCGGCGAATATTTGTAGATTCAAATGCAACAACGCAAATGTGTATTTAATTGTACGCACATATGCCGGCATACAAACGCATGTGCGTAGTGCAAATAGCACTGCAGCTTCTAAAACAAAAGCAAAAAGCAAAAAATGAAATTGATTCACATTTCGCAAATGAACTGCAATGTTTGCTGAATTTCAGGCCAAAATGGGTGTAGACAGACGTACGGCAAGAAAGCAGCAAGATATCGAGATCAAGTAAGTGATAAAAATACAGATATATGAATGTGGTAGAGAGATAAACAAAGCAGTAGACAGTCAGGCAGCGTAACGCCAGGAAAACCACAAAACCAATGAAATGTGTGAGAAAGTTTAAGGCAGACGAAGCAGGAGAAATGAAAGCTGCAGGCTGAGAGTTTTGCATTTTACGAAAAATAATTTTCCCAGCAATCATACCAACATGCATACAGTGACTCGAGCAAGTGTTCACGTTTTGAATTTTTTGTTCAATATTCACAATAATTTTCAAGTTAAATTTTATATAAAAATATTGTCCAAGATTTCGCCAAAAACCATATAAAACAAAATTTCAATCTTTATAAAAAATTTAGGAAAATTCAACAAATTTGTATCCAAATTTCCGGCATTTTACTATCGTCGGCTTAAGGTGAAAAGGTGCCGAGTCCATTTTTTTTAATTGTTTAGGAGAGATGAAATATCGATGTAGTTTCGTATTACCTGCCATTCTGCATCAAAAACTAAATTCCGAAAAAATGGACTTGTCAGTCACCTTTTCATCTTTACAACATTTTTGGGTATGCAGTTTTGTAGCCCATAATATTTTAGCTTCAACCGGCTAAAAAATCCCGTTGATTTTTGCAAATTTTTTTAGTGACTGCTTTTGTGATTTTTTACAATATTTTTCTAGAAAAATAACAAAAAAAATTAACTCGAAAAAAGTTGTGTGTATTTTAAAAAATTAACACGTGAACACTTTTTTGAGTCACTGTACATACTTATATACAGCATTCATACGAACTTACTAATCTACATACATACTTACCTACTTATATGCATTTATACCCGCATTTATTCACCATGTGATTGCCTGGTTCAAATATTGCCAACTAGAGCTGGCAATATTTCGGTTTGACCTATTAAAATTATACAACCAAAAAATAATTGGAACGTAGCAAATAAGCACCAAAGCATTACAACTAAACAAACTTTCGTCGTTTGCAATCATTTTTTTGCTTGTTTAACAAGCGCATTATGGCATACACACACACACACATAAGCGCGCGCACACCCAAATTGCAACCACAATTATAAGGCAACCATAAACTTTCATTGTTAGACTTTCACTCTTTCAGTGAATGCCTGCCGCTGCCGCCATTGCTGCCAACTGTATGACACAACGAATGATTGCAGTTGTCGCAAAACTGGCTAAGAAAATATGAAAGCAATAAGAAGCAAACACTAGCTGAATTAGAGCCAAAATCAGTTGAGTTGTGGCAAGTATAAATGGGGAAAATGAGATGCGGTTCTTTTTTTTTTGTTGGAAACAGGAATGTATTTCCTAGCGCTGTGTTTAGCACGGTAACCTCTGCTAGTGTAGGCATCTTTCATATATTTTCCGCACACAGAGAGAATTTTTCATGCTGGTGGTGGTTGTAAGCCGCAAATATGCTTAAACTTCTCAAGCGTTGAGGCACCCAACATATCTCTTTACTCCACTGAATGATTTTCTTCAGCCGATCTGAACAGAAGACAACTACTAGCTGAAAACTCCAGTCAAAGCGAAGAAAATTCGATGACAGCTTTATATTTATATTAAAAAAATTAATAAATCGTTGAAAGCGCCTTTCTTTTAAGCAAAAAAAAAAAAACACAGAAGGGACCTTAATATCCATACACAAGCGGTTTTGCATTTTGTTGATACGCGGTTTTGTACTTTAAACGACGATATGTATGTACATACATACATGTGTATGTAAAGTTGCATAACAAACCAAATAATTCAATTATTGTTTTGATTTTGTTTTGTTAACTCCATTAAATTAACTGATTTTATAAATTTATACATTTATTTGTAATTTTTTATGGAATCGGCAGCGGCCGATTCTTTCCCCATAAGCCGATTAATCGGCATCGGCATCGGTACCTGAAAAACAATTGGAATTGGTCGGACTCTAATTATTATATTAATTAAAATGTCGATCTTCACTTTCTTCAAAAATATCAAACTTTTATGAAAGATAGCCATTATTGAATTCAAATTAACATTGAAAAAATATCGATAGCTATATAAAAAAATTAGCAACTTCGAATGACATTGAAGTTGATATCGATTACACTTAGGTCTCTTTTTATGGGTAGCGATTTTGCTTTTTTTAGAGATTTTATTACTTTTTTCAGTTGTAAGAAACCATGCATGATTCTTACATAATACCTGTATTTATTGTGGTATTTTTTTCGTTAAAATATACATAGATACATTTTTTTATTTCATTTTCAGTTTTACAAGTGTTGAAGTGAAGAAATAAATTGTTGTTTTTGTGCTTAATATTGCCTCACTGGATTTTTTTATGCGTTTTTTTTTTTAAATTTCTTAGATGGAGTATCTGAATTTATGCGGTTTTTGAAAATGCTGGAACGCATCCCCTGTTTTTGTATGAAAGTAAAGAACTTTTTTATGCGAATTTTTTTTATGCGGTTTCTGAGGAACGCATTTACCGTATAAAAAAGACCTAAGTGTATTGTAGTTGTAGATATGTCATTAACAATTAATGTAATGGTATTAATACAGGTATCGGTAAATACATATATCTTTACATTTATCGATAATTATGACGTATATTTATCGATAACACTATCGCCTAAAATATCGATAACATGTTTGTTAAAGATACCGCTAAATAAGTCAAAGTCTATATCAAGAAAGATATATCGATTTAGAACGAAACTGCTTTTGATATCGATTATTATAGTTGTAGAGATATCGTTAGCTATTAATACCTCGATAATAATTCTCATTCTTAGATAGTTTGATAGTTTCAGCGTCAAACTTATCGATAATACTATCGTAACAAAATTTTCGATAAAATATTAGTGGAAGATATTAATAAATAAAAAAAGAAATTATCGAGAAAGCTTTAAATAAATCTATCAAAACCCGTATCGATATTTCCATATCGTTGAAAATATCGAAAACTTTGTCGATAACATTTCCGATAATAATAAAATAACGAATATTGGTAGAAACGGAATAATAGATATAATACACTTGCCTATAAACTTTTTTATTATTTTATATCCTTAGCTTAATTCCACTTTATTCTTTTTAATTTCTTCTAATAAACTTTTATTGAATTTCTCCTTTTGTTTTTCTTCCTACGTCTCATTCCACTGTCAGTATTTTAAACTTTTTTCCTATATCTAATTTTTGCTTCACATTTAAATTAAATTAAAGAAAACTCAAATCCTTTGAAAATTTAATCCAATTACCAAATATATTAAAATTTATTTCCAAATGCTCTCACCCATATTTGCGCCACTCCGCCTACCATTTTCTGCCCAAGAATTTTACTAGCAAGCAAAAATTATAGATAATGCAAAATCGCTTACACATTTTTTCATCTGTTAAATTTCGTCGCGTTGCTGACAAAGTAGAAAACATTAAAAAAAAAACACATAAAACCTAAGCGCCTAATGCGTTTCTGCGATTTGTGTGCGGAAACCTCTATGGAAAAGCACAATAAAATTAAAATTATGCGCGTAAAAAAGCCGCAAAAATATCCATGTAAAATGCAGCAATAAAAAGCGTAAAAATTTAATCTCCATAGCGTACCCCCCGCTCGCTGCCATGCAGATAGCTAACAAACCGCAACGAACGTCGCAAACGAAAATGAAACTGAGTCTCAAGGCAGCAAAAGCAGCAAATAAATGTGAAGTCGAAGCGGCAGTTATATAATTACGCTTGTAGTAGTGAGTGGAGGCAGTTGCAGCTGCAACAAAATGAATTGAAATGATTTTGTGTGGGCAAAAAGCCAAAAAATATATTACAAGTTTGCCTTAGTAAGGCATAAACGCACACAAATGCGCAATAATACACACAAACTCGCCTATAACTGCACTTGCGCAAGTAAACGTATACAAATATGCTTTATGTGTGCCTGTGCCTGGGTATGTGTGTGAGTGCAATTGTGTTTGCTTGCCAAACACAAATACAAATAACCGCCAAGGCACAAACACAAATATCGCCGCAGCAGCAAACAAACCGACAAACCGACAAACCATCAAACGCACAAATAAACAGTTAGTCGAACAGGCAGTTATGTAGATCTGCCATTTCGTCTACAGTTGTAGATTTGTACACTCGGCGCCATCTCTTCTCATTTACTGTCGCCTCAGCTACATTACTTATGTACATACATATATAGTATTTAGTTGGCTTAAAGGTGTTGTCGTTATCGTCGTCGCCGTGGTCTTAACTGCTGCTTTTGCCACGATTTACGCGCCTTGATTGCAACGCTTTTATCTCTCAGCAATTTTCTACGCCTTTTACTACTTTGCCACACGCTACTTCGGCGGCTCTTCGCTACGCTGCGAGCACTTATTGTAATGCCTGCTCATGCACTTTTTCAACTTTTCGGCCACTTTCAACGTCTTCGTTGTTTTATCTATGTAATTTCTATGACTTTTTTACACTTTCCACCATTCGTTTCTTAGTTTTTTGCTCTGCAAGTGAAAAGTGTGAAATTTGCGGCTTTAGTTACCAAAAATTTATGCTGATTTGAGCTTTACGCTTCCGCTTTTCAACATCGCGATTTATTCATCATAAGTATGCGGCCCTTAGACACTGGTTAGCTGTAAAGCCATTTTTCATTTCAACCCTATGTATTTAGTACGTTTCTTCGCAGTGTGTAGTAATTAATTTCTGGTAGTGTGTGGTGGTGATTTTTTTATTGTCTTAAAGTTGGAATTGAGAGAAACCTTGAAGTACCAAGATCCTGAAAAGTGATATAAGGGATATATGTATATGGAGAAATCTTTTGAGACGGAGACATTTTGCGTACTGGCATATTGTTTCCGCTACAAAGCAGCTGCACTGCCAAGTGCGGTTTCTATACCTTCGTTAATAATACTTATATGTGTAAATATCAATTAATAGTTATTAAAAACAAAACTAACGGTTTAAGTGACCAGTTTACTTGCTAAAAATCGAGAAAATCTGGAAATTTCTAGTGCAACTCGCACAAAATCTTATTTTTATTAAGGTATAACTTGAGCGGTGAGACCAAAAGCTCGGGGTTTTCAGACATTTATTTGTAGGTTCTGAGGAATAAAATGACAGGTATTAAACAAATGTGCCAGTTACCAAATGCGAGATAAAAGGCCGCTAACAACAGTAACTCAATTTCGCGTATTTAATAAAAAAATGAATTTTCCTGTGGTTGTCGTTGAGCGGTACTTATTTTACATTTGTGGGTATTAAACATGCTTCTTCAATTCTTCAGAAGGAGAATCCTAGGTTAAAGGACAATGCGTTACTTATCATTGCTGAAAAATCTTCTTGAGCAAACGCGTGATCAGTGCGTAATTTTTTACTTAATATTGGTTTTTCGTTGAGCACAACCAATCAAGGGCAAGAAAATTCATAAGCCCTGGTGTAATATTTTGTGTTTGTGTATTTGGGTCTGTGTAAATAATGCTCACCTCTAAAAATTACTTTAATGGTCAGTACTGGATAATCCTTACTGATATAAATGCGAAAGGTTTGTTTGTTAGGCTTTCACGCTTTAACTACTCAACCGATCTTAATGAAATTTCGCACACTAGTTTCATCTAGCCCAACTTAAAATATAGGGTAGCTTTTATCCCGATTAGAAAAATGGGCGTGGCACCTCCCATACAAACGGAATTTTTGATACTGCATACCTCAGGAAGTATTCGTGGTAGAGTACTGGAACTTGGTATGGAGGTACATATATGAAATCAACACTATACTCAAGGAAAAAATATGCGTTCTTAGAAAAGGGCCCGTGGCACCTGAGATATGGACTGAATTTTTCATACTACCATCTGTTAAAAAATTAACTTGAATTGAAATTATTTTATAACTTAAATGAATTATTACAAAATGGATGTCGATCGAGTCGTTATAACCCAGAAATGGTGACTCTTAGGAAAAAAGTGTCATAAGTGTTTTAGAGATAATTGCATGATCTATACTTTTGTCTAACCTATTTTGATGATAAACCTTGCCGTTTAGCTGAAAAATAGTAAAAATCAATTTATGTGACCTTTGACCCTGAATAATTTTTTTACAGATCTGGGATCGATAAGGACTTTTCAAATTTCATTTATAATGACGTTCGTAACATTCGTACCAATTTTCAGCTTTATGCGAGTTACTGCAACCTTGAAAATCTAACTTGACCGAGCTAATAGAAAATACAAATTTGAAAATAAGTATGGTTTAAATAGAGTAGCAATTAAAAAATATTAGTTACGCGGTTTATAATGTACTTCAATTGGCTTGACAAGTGATCATTTAAGAAAAACAAATTGTGCTACTATGTTAATTTTTTTTATTTTTTTTTAATTGAAAAGTCCCCGTCTCAAAAGATTTTCCCATATATAAATATCAAATAAAACAAGTTTCAGCTAAACTTTCATAAAAAAAAATAATAAACAATAATCTAAAGGGAAATAGCCAAAGAATGCTAAAATGTCTCTTGCCTATTTATATTTTTTCGCCACTGTATGTCACACAGTTAGCCCTACCATGGACGGTAGCCTGTAATTTCTCGTTTTGTGAAAAAATTTCCTTTTATCCCTTAGACTTTTGGGTAAACTTTTTATTCAAAAAAAAAAAATCATCGCAAATGTTCAGTTATTTCCGACCAGTTGTAGGCAAAAAACAACCCCCAAAAATTGCTTATCACTTCTTATTTTTCATACCTGCACGTTTTTCCCTGCATTTAAATATTCATTTGTACAGCTTAAATTCGTATAATCTTTCTCCATCCGCCTGCTTGGTAAGTACTATAAATTTAAAATCAAGTCACTTTTGCTACCAACATACCCATATCAAAAGAGCACACCAGCTCAGGAATAAACTAACAAATATAATTGCTCACTGTTGTCTCTAGCGGCTGCTGGTCAACCAGCAATGGCCGTACGCAATAACCGCCTTTGTGGCAGTAGCGATAAACACCGTTATAAATATTTAACTTTTGCGGTGGAACAGTTGAGAATTTCCCAATGGTTGGTGGCAGCTCTCTGGCACGTAGGCGAGAAAGTCACAGCGCCAAAGCAAATACAGTGAAGTGCATGACATCAGCGAAAGCAAGCAAGCTGACGAGAAGTAAATAACGCATATGAGTCTATATCCTGCGGGGGTACGCTTGAAATGAGAAGAAAGCAATTTGTAAAATTAATTAAAAATACTATACAAATTTTAGTCTGTAATTGAATTTTTATATAAAACAGACATTTTAATTTCTGACCTTCCACAGAAAAAAATTTCCATAGGAAAAAAATTTAATTTTTCAAGACAAGCGGTTTAAACATATCTATTTGGCACGTTACCCCTGATTTTGTAACCGGAAAATTTTACTACCAAAAATGTTACCAGTTCTTGTCCTCGCGATTCAAAATATTCAGCGATTCAGCTATGAGGATTAGTGGAAATTCTGGCATTGCATACTTCACAAGAGTGCACAGAATGCGAAAAGGGTTTAAAAATTGGCAGGAACTCTATTTACCGGTTACAAAATGTTTTTTATCAGCGCAGAATAGACCTGTACGTTTTCTATTCCTGCTAGTTTGTTATTATAGCCTTTGCTGTGTTTATGTGGACCTGCCTGTATTTACACAGAAGTTTTGATGAGTTAGAGGCACTTCAGACTCAGCTGCTTTATTTTCAGCATAGTTCTTAGCCCGAAAAGCGCTCAAGTAATCCGCGAGCTTATATAAGTTTTTAAGCGTAAGCTTTTTTCAGAATACATCAGCACCCATAGGAGTTCCTTCTTCCCCCCCGCCTTGCGTTATTATAACGTGCGGCCTCTGGGAAACTACATAGTCGGGCTTACCGGTTAAATCACCTAAATACTTTGAATGTTCCACCACATTTTTCGCACCTGTTCTCAGAAAAGAAAACAAAGAATTTTATACTTAAGTCAGTCCAGAAAATAAATTTTTTTCGACACAAACTGGTAAACCCGAGACTTTTATTTTAAGAACTTTTTTCTAGCCTATACGACTAAACTTTTCATTTATGCTTTTATGTACTAGACTTCATTCCAAGACAACATAGAACATATTAATCTAATCCTTGATTTTCCTGCGAGTGTCTTAAAACCATTGAGATCACATTGTCAAATTGACAGACGCAATACTACCGAAGTTATCATCTTTAAGCCTTACAAGTTTATAATTTCTGAGAGGTAATCTTGTAAAGCGGTAATAATAACTGTCAGAGAAGGGTCCCAAGTTCGAAAACTTTTATATTCTAGGCGAAAATTTTCTCAATTGAAATTTGTATCAGCGAATAACCTCGTAGAGGGGCCAATGGGGTACTATGAACATCATGTTATATGGCAAGTGAGCATTAAGAACCCAGAAAATTAGTACTGGAAAAACCAGGAATTCGTAACAAGGTTATCTTGTTGTGAGTTCTAGGCCATGAGGTCTTTGCTGGGAACGAAAGGACTGACATTTTAATGAAATATGAAGCCCATCAGATCCTGTATGGAGCTCAGTATTTCTGTGGTCCCTCCAAGGGATACACGGTAGAGTTTCTAAGTAGGTGAGGGGGGCCCTCCGGTTGGTAGCAGCTCGCCAGCATATGTCGAAGGGTAAAACTCAATCCAAGAGATTTATAAATCCCTCTCGACGGCAGGATTTTAGAACTATCACTGGCCATATGACAGGACACTGCAAGCAAATGTGTCACCTGTAAAATGGCACATTCTAAGAGTTGGAACTGTTTTTGAGCGTGCGTAAGGAAGCCCGGAGTATGTACACGGGATTGTCCATATACATATGTATGAGTGGACTTACTGCCATACCTAAACAAAAGCGTTGGGCGGAGGGTTTTCTGACGCCTAGCGTTAACGCCGGAGTGCTATACCTAAACAAAAGCGGCAACGCTACGTCAACTGCAGAAATAACAGCAACAATAGCATAGGTTTGTTTGTGTGAAATGCGAAAATTACAGTTTCGCTCTGTCAAAATCGGATTTTCCAACCGCTCAGCGTTGACGCCGCGTTACTTCGGTATGATTCATACAAATTGTATGGACATGAGAATTTTTTTGACAGTCAGACAACGCTAACGCTTTTATTTAGGTATGGCAATTATGCTGTCGGTCGTATCTCAAATGACTAATTTTGAGACTAAAAATTAGTGTCACTTTTCGTGGCTTGAGACGATTTGGGTATTCAGTAAGCGAAAGTCACAAAAAGTTCACCAAAAATGTGTGGTGAGAACAAAGAGAGACCTTTAGCTGATAGCATATATCGCTAGCTTAGGGGGGGGGGGGGGGGGGGGGGGGGGGGGTTGAAAGGTTACTAAGTCCCCTTTTACAAATTTTACAGGAGAAGAAAAACTCTTCCTAGAGCCAGTTTCTTCAAGTATTTCGCAAAACTTTGAATACAACATTGTATTTGAAGCAAAGAAAAACTAAATGCGAATCATAAGCATTCGATCTTTATTAAAAGTTTTCGTAATATTTTCGCCTTATTGGATTTTCGGTGTCTCTTTTGGACTTAGCAAATTTGCCTTCCATTGAATATAAACGAGCAAAAATAAAACAAGTGCCATAATCCTTTTCGAAACGATGCATTTTTAAACTCACTTGCTTCCTGTATAAAAATATGAGTTTTCATAAACAGAGCACTTAGCAACATTTCACTCTAAACTAGCGTATATGTATGTCGCGGTGCTCCAACAATCGCAATAGCCGAGAGAACAAAGCACTAGGGCAGCGAAATTTTTATTTTGTTCCTAATTGCTTATTTTAATATAATAGATATTTTCTCTTCTTAACATAATTTTACTACATTTTTAGATTTTATTGTTTTAAATTTCGCGTTTTTTAGAGTAAAAAGGAAAGCAATTATATTTTCCCCCATGTTTTCCTTTTTGTGACTAGCTCAGATCCAGCTGACAAATTCGTGGCTTTTTTGTGACTAGAGGTGTGCGACAACTTACTGAATACCAAATAATCTTGAAAACCATGAAAAGTTTATATAAGTGAATAGAGACTGCTTACTGAATACCGGCATTAGACTTATACACCTTGGGGAAGTAAACTTCATTTCAACCGGTCATGGGCCGGAATTCAATGACCGCGCATAATTTCGGTACCAGTAAATTTTCCTATCCGACTAATAACTTTAATTATTGTACATGTGTATGCATGTATCTACATGCCTACATATGTATGAACCTACATATATAATAAATTAATGTGTGTGCAAAAAATTGGTTTGCTTACACCTGAATATTTCACACACATTTGAGAAGCACTAAAGCGGAAGCGATGATTACGCATTTGCAGACTCCTAAACGCCCAACTAAGCACAGCATGCATAAGGGACAGTCAGGTGTTATTAAACTATATGAGCGACTATTGCAAATACTACTAACTATGTATATGCTTATGCGCTTAAACATACAATATTACTTGTGCGTATACGAGTACCAGAGGGAATGACTTGACGCAAAATAAAACTTTCGCTTTCAACATATGAGTACATAATAGTATAGATAAATATTTTGGAAGCACATGCAAAATTATGTAAATGGAAAGATGTAAATATCCACAGGTTAACTATATGTTAATATACATATATGTATGCGTAATACATTCAATATATTTTTCTATGATTTCCCACGAGTCGATAGTAGATTTTGAAATGATTGCACTCGAATATGCTCGTGATTTCAGTGGGTTGCTTTTTCATGGCAGCCACGGCCTAACAGGCTAACGAAGAAAGGCCAATAGAAGTGAAAATTGCAAATAAATATTACCAGAATTTAAACTTTCAACACACTCTGCATAATCTCCCATAAATATCAGCGTGTATATTCCTAATGTAAATTGTGTGTATTATTCAGCAATATACACTTTTCATAGCCATTCGCATATTGTCTAATTGTAATACATAAATTAATTGCAAATTGCCTGTAGTCATTCAGCAACATTTTCGCTCATTCAGTGCCATGCATGAGTGTTGGTATATGTACGTAACCCGGCAGTGACTAACTGCAGTGACAACTAGAATTTCCTGACAGAAACCGAACTAGTTCGAAAATGATCAGACTTGTACCAAGTACAAAACGATTTATTCATGCCCTGTTTTATTTGACTTCTACAGTTTAATACAATAAAGTACACAAAAAATATGATAACTTTTATTTGGGTATATTGCAAACTATTAAAGCGATAATAATGATTATTAATTAAAGCATGTTTTTTGGATAACCGTTTAATGACTAAATATTGATCTTCATGATTAATAATTAATGCCGTAAAAATTTTTTTTATTAATTAATTAATTTTAATTACATCAATATTTTATTATTTTTGATAATTTTCAATTATTTTTGACTTGTTTTAATTACACGATTATAATTATTTGATTAATTTCTATTATTAATCATCGAGGCAAACTATAGACAAAAATTAAGAATATTTAATAACTGCTTGAATTATTTATTTATTGTATTCTTATCTAAATCTCAAATTTTAAACATAAATTATTACTTTTGTAAAATTTTAAAAAGAAACGACTGAAAAGTCCAAAGTTAATGAATTTAATTTATTTTAATGAAAATTTTTATTTTTGTTTTAGTTCACACAAAAATGTACTTAAATGTTTTCTTTTGCATATTCAATATTAATAAAGAAGATAAAAATTTAGTATTTATGGTACCTGAAACCTTTTACTTTTAATAACATTTAATGAAAAATGCATTTAAAATTATGTTCGAAAGTTTGGAATATTTATGTATTAATTTTTACTTTTAATTAATACTCAAAAAATTTAACACTTATTGGCAAATCTATGGCTGCTAAATAAAAATGTGTAACATATTAAAGTGTACTTAATCAAAAGTTTTTTATTGTATATTCATGAATTCATTTTATTTTTTGACTCCCAAAGTAGTGGTTTTGGTCCATAATTAAACTAGTATTTTTCTGTCTATTTTTAACTAGTATGAGAATGGTATATTTCTCACCAAAATCTGACAATTGCCATCTCGTAGGACATCCCCATGTTAAAAATACCAGTTGATTGCAAGCAAAAAGGACAGTTGGCTGACTAGTTGGGCATGTGGTTCATACTAGTTGTGAGGTAGTTTGCAACTAGTTCATTTGACTACAGGGTATGTTTATATGAGTGTGTAGTGTGTGTAACAAAAAGCTGCCAACTGCCGACAGCCATAAGCTTTACATATTAGAAAATACGCTGACATAATATTGCTCTCATGCTGTGCATAAATATACATACATACATACATGTGGAAAGTATATAGTGTTGCTGTGTGCTTGCATGTGGCCAGGAAATCCCTTTCAATTGCATTAAGTTATTATATTATTAAATTTGAGTGCCCATTTAAGTAGTATTAGCACTGCAGGCATTTTGTCATGGCCCAATGCTATAAATGCTCATACCTACAAGCTAACGGCTTTAATGGAGGCTCATGTGCAAATATGCTAATTTATACATACACACCTATATGTATATATAGATAAGTGTTATTGTGGTTAATATGCAAAAGAAACAAGAAGTGTTTGCGCATTTAGGTAAATGAATAGAATTTAATTTGTATTAATTCATTGGGAAATGCCAATTTTAAGTGACTACTGCAGTCATTAGTTTACATAGCGGCTTTCGTCTATTATAAGAACCCATTGGGAATTAACTAAGATTATATGGATTCGATACATAAATAAAGGGCGGAGCTTTCAGTCCAACTTATCATAAAAAAGTTAACCATAGTCCAGCAAAAGCTCAACCCCTAAGGTCAAAAAGCCTTTTAAAGGGGAATAACTACTCCGATTAGGTTCTTATATATTTCTTGACTTCGCCATGACTGAGGCCCAGTGTAGTCAATTAAAGATAATTCCTAATTATCAGCGTGGGAATATACAATTTTTTTGACAGGTGTTTAACTCAGTCAAAAACACGTTTTTGTTGAAAATAAACTTTTATTAATATTCTCTTCTGTCATTCTATTAGTTAATATGAAAACGATCCATAGTGATACCAATGGAAATGTACGCCATCAGCTGCTATTACTTTTATCTATCAGCGAATTTACCAATTCCTTCTCTGAAGAAGTGTTCATCTTTGACGGTGACCTAATTTTAAAGCCTACATTGGATACTGTTGTAATAATGTCGTTCCTATCCAGAAAAGGTTCGCAACATCGACATAAGGGAGCTGTGTCCGGTGCATTCGGAGTGGTCCTGTAACGCCACACCTAGGTTTAGTATTCCGAGACTACTCTCAATCGGGTACAAATGGGCATTAATTAGTCGCAACTAGTCTCATACGGGTACTATTGGAGATCAATTAGTCTCGGATCATCCCTTATGGATATAATTGGAGATCTATTAGTCCCCGACTCATCTCCAATGGGTACAATCATCGATTGAATGATATCTGCGCACTTAGTCAATGAAAATTCATGTGCGGCGTTGGCACATAGAGAGAGTATTCGCTTAACAAACCTGAGCACCCTCGTTCGAATCGCAGCTGGCGCTAATTTTTATTTTTATTTTTTAAAAGTGGCTAGTCGCTTTCTATAACCATTCGGGTATGAAGGGGAACAATTAGTCACTTCATAGGACATGCTCGAACAAAAGCGAACAGTTCATTCCATTTAAAGTCATCAAAAGTGGTATTAGTCGCATGTTCCTTTGCGATTGCTCCCGGAGTCAACCCGGATTAGTCGCATTTATGCATGGAAGTGCCTGATAAATAGCAGTTTATGAAAGTGTATGTGAATATGTGTGGGCGTTGTGTGCCATCTGTGGGTGTTGAGTGTAGTTTCGCGAGCGGAAGTAGGATCTCATCCATCTGGAGATAGCTCATTTAGCTATATACAGTTAAATTTATGCTATTAGTTGAGTCGCTAAGTCGCTACTGGGCCTCTAAGCGAATGCTTTCTCTACATGCCAAGGTACCATTTGAAATTTCGTTGTATAATGAATGCGCTCATATCGTTGAATCGCTAGTTGTGTCCGTTAGAGATGAGTCGAGAACTAAGTAACCAACAATAACATTCGTATGAGACTAATTGAGACTAACTAATGCCAAATTATACTCCCCTGAGACTAAACCCGGAATGCACTAGTTAAAGATTGCTAGCACAATTTTTTGCGGGGAAAATTCAAGTTTTGTTAGATACAAATGCAGTGTATGGCTGTAATTTAATGAATGAAAATTTTGCCTTAAATCAAATTTATTTGCAATTAACTTTTTTATCATTTAAATAAACATTAGTTCAAAGTTCTCTATTTTATTATACGCACATACATATGTATGTAGATTTTGATTTAATCTAATCAATAACGTGGCCCTGCTTTCAATTGCAAAATATACTTTATTCTTTTTTCTGGCTTAAAGTATTTATTTGAACAATTTAAATTTACCACAATTCCTAATAAGGGATTTGTTAACCAGTATGTTTTCTTTTGTGTTGTTTTTTAGGTTTTATTTATGTACTTTCATTGCTCTCAGTTGAATGGTTTATGTGTTTATGTACTTTAATAAATATGTCTGCATGTGCGTATGTATGTATATACTTATTTATGTATTGCTCTAAGCAGTAAAACCACTATCAAATTTCTATTCGATAGTTATTAGCACGTCTCAGTTAATAAAATTTGTTATCAATAACAATTTTCAGCTTATAAATTGAGCAATAAAGTACTGGCATACATACGCATCGCAATCAACTTCAGCATTCAACACGTCAGTAACACAATATTTTATGTAATAATAAACTAATTTTATGAAGGTTGGAATTCAAAGCCAATAACTGGCTATAAATATAAGTAGCTTGATGGAAAATACGCATATCTATATACAATAGGATGATTCTTAAATGTAGGAAACAAATTTTTACATCAGATTTCCTAAGCCTCAAAATATTTTTAACTTTTTGAATCTACATAGAGGCCTTCTGGCCTTTGACCCATTTGCGACACGCCTTAACCGTCTACAAACGGTACCAAAATTTATATGTGATATCTTCGACTATGGTAATATCGATTTTGGGTATTAGACGAAAAAAAACAAAAATATTTTTAATTTTTTGAGTCTGTATAGAAGAATCTGAACTTGGCCCCCTGTGCGACACGCCTTAACCGGGACCAAAATTTATATATAGTATCTGTGATCGTGGTATTACCGATTGATGGTGCGAGAGTGAAAAAAATCGTTCATTTGATTTTGAGAACCACCCTTATATACATACATATGGGCAATTCTCAATTAGTTCGAACTTTCGCATGAGTCACCAGTTTTTATTCGGACACATAATTTTCGCTGGTTTATTACCAAAAACCAGGTTACATATGTTGTGTAGATTATGTATGTAAATTAAAAAAAAAGGACATGGTACATATTTTCTAGCCAAATATGCATATAATACAGAAATAAAATTGGGAAATTTTCACAAATAAAAGTGTGACTCTCCTGTTATTTTATTTTTATTTTTACGTTGCAAAATTCGGTGTGTCGATTGATCATGTTTGAGTTTATAATTAACTTAATTTGGAGAGGAGAATCGAATGTTAGAATGTTAGAAGTATGTGCTTTCGATAGAGAAGGAGTTTTGAAGAGTCAAAGTGGCGTGACTCCTTTGTTTTAATTCTGACACTCGCTGTTTTTATGGTATACTTTAGCTGGTGCGTACCTAAAACTGTTATCGAACAACTTGTATAGTGTTCTGAAGCATAAAAGGAATCGATCTAGACGTGGCTGGCTTTTGTGCTCCCATTAAAGGGTTGTAAAAAAAAACTATTTCTTTAAAAGTTAGGATGCGTGCACAAAAGTGAAAATGTATATTTTTTATAATACGTGTGTGGTCTATTGTACAATATACTATTGAGCTATGATCCTCGTGACCATCGAAATGTCCTCTGTTGGGCTGAGCAGTTCTTTCGTTTATTCCTTAACAATTTGTGGTCGTAGTAGTCTGGTTGTTATACAAGTTTCTTTAGCTAGCCTTGACCTATTGGCCCCTTAAATAATGTTATCTCTAGTTGACTTAGTAGAAGAACTTTTATCTCTCTATAATCAATCGGTAACTCTGACCCTCCAAAATAATGTCAACTTACATCGTGAATGCTAATACTACCTTGGTAAACAAAATCATAATATAAGAGACGCGATAGTTGAAGCATTAAAGCGTTTGAATCTTAGTCTGGCCACCACTGGACAATGGCACGGAATGTTTTCCGAATCCTCTTCTCATTGAAATTAAAGATTATATTCCATCTACGTAGTTGGCCAATCCATTGGAGGAAATAGCACAAAATGGCCATTTGAGGGTGCTGCGATTAACCTGATATTGGCGCCATTCAAAAGACGTATGTCCTTTCCAGCGAAATAATAGCCCAACAGCAGGGCCGGTCTACATGAGGTTCACTACCGTTCCAGAGTACATACCATGAACGAAAGACACAAGATCACGCCTTCCCGAAAGAAAGAAAAAAGTTATTTTCTAGCTGTTGAAATCTCGACGCCATCTTTGTTGTAAGAAGTAAACAACGAAGACAACAAAAAAAAAACCGCGTAATTGTTGAACACATGAATAATCATTTTTATTATGCAAATTCTTCTATAAATCATGTCGTTGTGTTAAATTATTCTTTACCTTATGTGTGCACACGTTGTCACAAGCGAAAATTAAGAAAATTGCAGTAAAAAGCCACCACCAAGTTGTAAACAACGAGCAAATGTAAACAAACGGCTAATGTCAAAGTCGCCCAACTTTTTTCCTAAATGCGATTATAACGGGCTACTAAGAAGAAGGCGTGATTTTGTATTTTTGGTTCATGAGTACATACTGCTTTCTGAGTTTACCCACTTCATACATACATAAATGTAAGCCTTGGAAGAGACCCACTGAAACCTCAAAATGGTTCCGGCCCCACAAGGGGAGACAACGAACCTTCCCTCACTACGTAAGTTCTATTTCTATAGCAAGAATCTCGCAACAGCCCTGTTTTTTGAAGGCAGACAAGAAATCGCATCAAATAAAGGAAAAAATTGCAGTAGTCGTGTCGGTGCATGGCTGAAGCGTAATTTAGTTTGTACCGGATTATTACTATTTCGTTTAAATTTTTCCATAGACCCAGAATAATAGTTATTTCATGGTGGAGTTTTAAAAAAGTCATCCAAATTTTCGTAAGAAGTATAAAAGAGTTTTGATAATAATTATGTGTGAGAAAAATTGTTTAAGTCATCGATAACTATTATTTTAAGACTTATATAGTAGAAGTATTTTCATAATAATTATCTGCGAGATAAATATTTTTAAGTCTTCAAAGACTTCTATTTTGAGACTTATATTATAAAAGTCTTCTCATAATAATTATGAGAGCAAAAAAATTTTGTAGATAGTCCCGAACGGGTCCCAAACCAAGCCCCAACTGACCCAAACTACTCCCCAAATTTATCTGAAATGCTACTGAATAAGTCCCGTCTTTTAAGACTTAAACATTTTTTTCGTGCTCATAATTTTATGAGAAGACTTTTATAATATAAGTCTTAAAATAAAAGTCTTTGAAGACTTAAACATATTTATCGCTCTGATGATTATTATGAAAGGACTTTTATAATATAAGTCCTTAAATAATAATTATGGATGACTCGAAAAATATTTATCTTAATATAATTATTATTGATTGACTTTTATTCTTTTCTCTTATAATAGTTATGTCTCTGCATTTTCCCCTTCAATGGTTCTACGGGAAGCTGAATGAGAAGGCCGCGAAACCCTGGAGATTCTATTCAAATAAAAAAAGAATAAATAACCGAGCGCTGCCTAAATCAGCAATAAAGGCCCCTAGAAAATAGCCTTTTCTTCTCAATTTTCCATCTGGATATCTTTGCCTATAAAATATCACAATAGTTTAAATTGCTTTCGTGAACTTGGCTATAAGTCTACTTCAAAACGAACGCCATGGCGTATGGGTAGCTGGCGAAAAAATTAATTTAAATTTTTACCCATTACGCATACGCCATGATGTCTCATTTGCCATTACTTGACGGTTTATTTTTCACTATTCTAACATTATTGGTTAATGATTTCTGTAGTAAACATAAACTCTTAAAATATATGTATGTATGTTTATTTTAAGTGGCACCAAGTTGAATGAGAAGTGCAGATCATCGCAGAAATAAAGGAGTTTTGCACAATTTTATGCAATGTTTAATACTACCAGTATATTTGTACCGAAAAGATGCAGTAAATATTATTTAAAAAACTCTAACTCCCTAAACTACTGCGGCAAATAATAAATTCCCTGCCTTGCTCCTTAAATGAAAAAGTTTTTGTTTTCCAGTTTTACTTAACAGTATTTTTCCTGATCCACTGGGATGCAACGCTAATATGACACGTCACTCTCGTTTGCTAACTTGCTGACAACGTTGCTGTAAAATTTGTAATGCACACGATTCACTTGTTGTGGTGTTCCGCACTTTTTTATATTTTCTCACACAAACGTACTTATATGCATACCTAAGCTTGACACATTTTTTCTTGATTTCATTTTTCGTTCGATAATGCATTTTTTTCCCTGCACCGCAACCACACAGGCACACTGCTTTTCATTTATTACTTCTCGTTTGCGCGGCATATCGATGCCACATAAACTCCTGACTACTGGCGCACGGTTTCCTTTCCCATTCGCCCCCTCGTATCGTTTGGTTGCCACAGAACCTTGACACAGTGCTGAAGCAAAGTTTGTTGCTATTTTTGGTTGTTATTGTTTTTGTTTTCTTGTTATTGTCGCATCACTTAATAATAATATTTATGTACCTAGCGTATTTTCGCTAGCTGCATTACTTACTTACGTATCGTACTTGCCACACTTGCCTCACTCTTATGACACTCTTGACACCTGACACTCGTTATCAAAGCGTTGTCGCCGTTGTTGCTATTGCTGCTGTTGTGGTGACTTAAAGCGGCGCGTGACTGCAAAATGCACTCGTTCAACAGAAAATACTCTTACAAACAGCAACAACTCAATGACAGCAGTGGCGGAAAAAATTTCACAAAATCTGTACTTATAGAAAATTGTACTTAAACGACAGTTTGCATCTGTTGTCTGTCGCATTTCGACACTTTAACGGTCGCTCTTTGCCGGCTTATGTGGCGACATTGGCACAAATTGCTGCGGCCTTTTGCACGTTTTTTTTTTTTTTTTTGTTTCAGGAGTGTGTGTGTGCTTGTGTTTTATATATTTTTTTCCGGAATTCAATGTGCCTGTGTACGCTTGTCACTCACAGGTATTTGCTCAGATGCACTTGGCATTAAACTTTTTTCGCATTGCTAGCGGGCATCCCCAATGAGAGCAATTTTTATTTGAAATAGTGGCAGCGGAAATATTTTGCGGGCGCTTTGGCTGCGGAGAAGGTCAGAGCGTAAAAGCCGCGAATGGATAAAGTTTCGGTTGAAGATTCAAAAAAGGAGAACAAAAAATACTAGTGAGTGTAAAGCTTAAAGTTTAAAGACATTTCACAAATCTTTAACTATGGTCATCATCAAGTAATGGTCAAGCCAATGAAAGCGGCTATAATGTTTTAGTCTCAGAAATATTATTTACCAAAAAAACCAGTCACAATCGTCGGTTCGCCATTGTCAAAATCGTAGTCACAATCATAATCATAAACACAATCATAATCGCAATTATAATCATAAACATAGTCACAATCATAATCAAAATCATAATTACAATCATAAACACAATCATAATCGCAATCATATTCATAAACATAATCACAATCAAACTCCTAGTCACAATAATAGTCATAGTTATAACTTATAACTAGTGATGGGAAGAATCCAGTTCTTTTGAGGATCAAGTTCTTTGGTATCGATACTTTTAAGGATAGGGTATTTTTGGGAGTACTGAGTACTTTCTTGAAATATAAACATAAACTCAGTACTTTTAAGTATCTATCCGACACTTAATACTGAGTACTTTGAATAGATTCTGAATACATGAGTAAGAGTGATGCTTGCAGAAGAGTGTATTTGAGTACTGATTACTTTCGAAATCTTTTGTGAGTACTGAGTACTTTGGAGTAGTCAGTATCGATACTTTCAAAAATCGGATATCGTCGATCCTTTTGAAAATCGGGTTCTGAGTACTTTTGTTATAGAGCAGAAATCAATTTGGTTACCATTATTACTACCATTACCTTTACTATTACTATTGCCATTACCATTGACATTATCATTACCATTACAATTACTGTTGCGGTTTCCATAATCATTACCATTTCAATTACCTTACCATCACCATACCATTACCATCACTACCATTACCATTATCATTTACCTACCTATTACCATTATCTTTGCCAGTACTATTGTCATTATTAAATGCTTCCAAAAGTTTAAGTAATTACAAAATTCTGTCATTGTGGCATTTATCATTTACTCAACTAAATATTTACTAAATATAGAACCTCAGTCGTTTATGCTGACTAAAAAGTTTCTCTATTAACAATCAACCGTCGCTTGCCCCAATTTAATTTTAAGCTCTCTATTTCAACTGTACGCTACCTCAGCACCGCATAGGACTTTCGCGAATAGACTAGTTACGTGATGTCATTTGGCAGTACGTTTTTGCGCGGCTGAAAAAAAAAGTTCTCAAAATACTACAGCTAAAAGTTATTGAACTTGGTTTGCAGTGAAAAGCGGTGAAAGTGATTACAACGCGCTAAGCTACAGCCAAATAGGAACTACATAAGCTCTGGGGAGCAGAGAGTGGTGATCAGTGAGGCAGAATCTCACACAACTACTACGTGGAAATACAGACACAAACCTAAGTAATACTTGTAGTTGTTGGCATAAATGGCAATGACTCTGCTGGCATTTACTAACACACAGCGAATAAAAAAGTAACACGAGAACCCATGTAGTGTTTGAGTATTCAAAGCGCAGCAATTTGCCACAAACGCGAGCGTAAAAAGTTGTCGCTTGTCAACGACAGTGAAATTTGTCCATATTTTTTTCTTTGCTGCTAGTTGCGCATACGCCATGGTGTCTCGCTGGTTTGATTGCCACTTTATGCACTGTCACTATTTATTAGTTGTACGCCGGATTTTTTCTTGTTCTTTTTAGGCCATTTCATTTTTTTCTGCTTCACTTTTATTACGGCGGTTGGATTTTTTTTTCTCTTTGTCGTTTCTGTTCCTTTGGCTCATTGCGGCCAGTAGCGTGTGATGTGCTGCTGATTGCTCATAATTCAGTCAATTGTGGCGAATAACTGTGTATCTGCGAATTGGTTGTTTTTTTACAGCTGCCAAATTTTATGAAATTTTCGGACATAGTGTGACTTATTTTCTTTTTTTTTTTTGCTATATAACTTACTCGCATACACATATTTCTGTTAATATTGAAGTATTCATTAGCATGGAAATTGCTAAAAAATGGTAAAATAATTGAGTCATTTGGCATTGGATTGCGTGCAAAAATTTACTATGCGTAGCATAGCTGGCTCTTATATTATGAGCAGTAAATATGTATAATTCTCAGTTACATGCCTCGGACCTAATCGTAGAGAATGCGAGCCAGATAATTTTTCTCAACCTTGAAAGGGAAAAGAATCAATCAGTGTATGTAAACAAATATAAATTACTAATTATGTTTACTTTAATTTTTTAAGTGAAAAGAGAGTCTGCAATGATTTGCCAATATTTTTGGCAGTATCTTCCACGTCCAAAGGTGAGACTACCATTGCTGTCTGCGTGCTAAGGTAAGCCTAGTCAGAGTGCAGGCAATGAAGATTAAATATATGTATGTCCAGATTCTTATTCAGAGACAATTTTACCTTAAAATACCGGAACTAAGCAAAATAAGAAGTATTTAACGAATTACCTCTTCACTTATGTCCTCAGCCTTGATAAAGTACACATTTTCAGTGGAGTATTCAAATTTTGTTTAACCGAATTCCGCAAAAAAAAAAATTGAAGTAATAAAAACGGTGAACGTCTACCGCCATCTGCAGGCGATCTAAAGTGTCATAGAAATACGGCTTATAAGTATGCAAACACGTTACCGCATTTTCCTAGTTGTAAAATTAGCTAATTTGGTGCCTTAAAGTATGCAATGTTTGCTGATTGTTTTTGGTATTTCCGTTGGCGAATTTGTGCACACCCCCTTAATATTCTTAAGTGTGTAATTCTCAAAGGCCTTTGAAAAAAAATTGTTGAAATTAAAATCTTTGCTTCCTCACTCATCCTCGAACTTTTTTCTCTCCGCGTAGGAGATATAGATGGCTTATCCAACCGAAATTTTTCTGTTTCAGAAATGAATTGACGAACCATAGTGCCGGAACTGATGGACTATCTAGCCATTACGATGTTAGGTATTGAAAGCTCTTATGATTCATCAAGTCTACATGGTTTTAGGTGAAATTAAGCGGTCGATTCTGATGAGACCATCTTAGACTGCTTAATTGAAAAAAAATCAAAGGTAACGATTTTTCAATTAACAAGTAATTTTTAGCAAAAACAAGTAACTTTTAGCAAAAAAAACCGACTTCAACTCTCATATAAAAAAAAATATATATATACATATCTCATGATCCACTGATCGGAGTATGAGACCACCTCTAAGACTCTATCTTTCCGATGCAAAAAGAATTATGGAAATCGCTTGACGTGGTCCTAAGTTATGCGGTAACATACATAAAAAAATAAAAATAAAAAATAAAAAATAAAAAAATATTCCGACGAACTGATGACCTCCTCCTTTTCTGGAAGTCGGTTAAAAAGATGGTAAGTCATATTTTAATTAGCCGATGAGTTTAGCTATCTATTTCTATTATATATTTTTAAGCTTTCATAAAATGTATGCTTCCATAAAATTAATTAATGTTTTCTATTTCTTTTACCAGCGAAACAAAAAAAATACTCTTCAATACCTTCTCTCCTTTCACTTGACTCCTTTCACTGATTATTTACATCAATATAACACATTCTAGTCAAATTACTATGTGAATAATCATGCTGATGACTTGTGCTTACAATTAAATGAAAACTCATTGCAATTACGTAATTCCTTCGCTCAGCAAAATTTTAATCGATATCGAGCAGCTTTTTCGCCAGCATAGCACTTTTGGCAGCAGTTACAACATTGGTGCAATGGCGTTGTTAGTCTAAGACCAACACTTACACACAGTTGCTGTGAGAATAGAAATTATTTTCACAAAAAATTTTGCAACATACATACATACGCATTTGCAATTTCTATACATATGCAAATATACATACATATGTATATGGTACAAAACAACGTCAACAGTACAATCAGCTGCATATTCATTACACACTGATTGTACTTCTTTAGCAGATAAAACTATATATATTTTTGGCTGTTTGAATTTTCAGTAACTTCCATGAACGCGACTGACTTGCCAGTTGATTTTTCCGTAGTAGATATATGCATATGTAATGCGTATGCCTTTAGTTCTCTTTTTGTTTAAAAAAAAATTTTTTAGAAAAAGAATATTTTTACTAAAAGCAGAAATAATTATTCAAACAGAAAAAAATTGTAGGGAAGCAAATTATGGAAATAATTTTGAGAAATTTAATTGTGTTCCTAATTTTTAGAAATTTTTAACCGACTTCAAAAAAAGGAGGAGTTTATCAATTCGTCGAAATATTCATTTATTTTTATGTAGGTATCTGCATAATTTGACCATGTTAACCGAATTCCATAATTATTTTTTGAAAGGAAAAGTGGTACCACAGAGTTGGTCCCATACTAATTTGGTTTAGATCCGACCATTGGATCATGCAGAATTTAACGGTATTCTTAAATTTTGATAGAAATGAGATCAGTTTTGTTTTTCGCTTAAAAACAACTTTTTTTAGAAAATAGTCACTTCATAGAAACAAATTATATTTTTTTTAATAAAAGTTAGTGCTTACAAATTTAGAGGAAATTGAATTGTAAAAATCACTTTTTCCTTATTTGTTCTTTAAAAAAATTTGTGTTTGTTACCGACCTCAAGAAACAAGAAAATTTCTCACTATAGGCTTACGGTCTCGAAAGGGTTAATTTAGCGCATTCTTTCCGATTTCAGTACAAAATTAATATACCCATAAAGTAAGGCGGCTAGGTGAGCTTTGAATGTGACAGCAGTGCCAACAAAAGTTTATCTTCCCCCCATAAAATCCTCAACTCTGCTGCAGATATCACCCGCAGCGCTGAATTCATTACGCAATGACATGATATCTGCTAGAAGGCGAGAGCCAACTCTTAAAGCCTGATTATGGCGACTTAACTTAACTTAACGGAACGTAGAACTTAGAGAATCAAAATGAAACAGATATCGACGTTGAATTAAGTTACGTTAAGTTTCCGCTGTTCAATTATAAGCAACACCCGTTTAACAGAATTTTAAAGAGAGATCCGTAATTTACGTTAAGTTGCCATAATCAGACCATTACCCTACAGCAGTGAGCGCAGCAGCGCCAAAATTATATGTAATGGAGCACAATTGCCAACTTCAGCTGTCAAACATTCGAATGTCGATGTTTGGCGTTTGCCATTTTGATGTTAGTCTGCTTCAATGGCTGCAGTTAAGCACCTCCAGTACACGCGGAGACGCTGCTAATCGCCACCCGTTATGTGGGGTGCGCACTATAGCCACCACCACCTCGCCACTCCACTTAGTACTCTTGCTATCGCCCAGCTGCATGCCGTTTTTGTGCTTCATTGCTTTTATCTAGATTTTCTGGCGCATTTAATCGTTGCGAAAATGCAAATTGAAAAGAAGTGTAGAGCGCATAGAAAGTGGCAAACTCAGCAAGAAAGTGTGAATGCTACCAAAAACAAAAGGGGTGAGATAAAAAACAATATTGTAATGTTTGTATTTTAATTGAACTTGTCGGCGACACTTCTTGTGATGATTGCAATTACAGCACTACCGAGCGTTGAGTGTTGAGCAACAATCAGCATTTCTATGCTGCATGCTTCCGCTGCCCAGTCGCTGCCACCACTCAGTGTGGATAGATGATCATGACGATGTCATTTCGGCGATAATATCAAACAAAAGCGCACGCAAACACACTATTTACATATGTACATATGTAAGTATTACATAGCGCACTATCTTTGGCAATAAATGTAGGCTGGCAGCGCTGCAAATACCCGCAACACACTCGCTTGCATACTTATATACTTATGCACTTTTGTTCTTACTACAATGAACGGTATTAAGTGCTATTCTCCGCCGATTTTCTACTCAAATTAAGGCACTTAGCAGCGGAAGCTCTGAAGTGGTTGGGCGAGTGAGTGAGTGGAAGTGTGTTGCTCAAAAGCACCACTTTGACCATTATAGTACGTCGAGTTAAGTTGAAGTGATTAAAAATGATTGTGAAAAACGTTGTCAGATTGTGAGAGTTGCCAATGTCAGATGGGTACTCACATCTATCATTTCGGTTGTGTAATTAAGGAAATCTAGATCAAAGTTACTTAACTTAGCAAAGGCTGTATATAACACGAATGCTCTAGAGTATTGCTGCTGCAGAGATAGTATGTTGAGTGAGAATAAGGCACTTGTTTTGCTTTTGGGACTCACCTTTTCCTTAGTTTTCAATGATGAATTTAATTTTAATGCTCTTTTTGACTTTAACCCATTAAAGAGAAAGGGAAACGTGCTTCCCAAAGAGTTTATCCGCTCCTAAGAATATTAGATTTTGAAAGCATGAATTTTAGGGGCAGAAAAATTTTTTTGTGAAATTTTTTTTTTCTGAAAATTATCTTTTTGTAAGAATATTTGTTTAGGAAAAAATGTATGTTTAAAAATGTATTTTTACCAAAAGCAGCAATAATTATTATTCAGACAGAAAAAAAAATGTAGGAAAGCAAATTTTTATAGAAACAATTTTAAGGAAATTGAATTGCGTTCCTTATTCTTAACCGACTTCACAAAAAGGAGAAGGTTATCAATTCGTCAGAATATTTTTATTTTATTTTTTAATGTATGTTACCGCATAACCTTGGACCACGTTAACCGATTTCTGTAATTCTTTATTTAAAGGAAAGTTGTTACCTCACAGGTGGTCCCATACTAATTTGATTTAAATCCGATCATTGGATCATGAAGAAATTATCGATAATCTTAACTTTGTATTTGAGAATTGAAATCGGTTTGGTTTTTTGTGAAAAAATTGCTTATTAGAAGTTTTTTAAGAAAACCAATAACTTATAAAAACAACATTTTTTAAATAAAATTTAGTGCTTAAAAATTTTGAGGAAATGGAGTGGAAAAATAAAATGACTTTTTCCTTCTTAAAAAAAATTCCATTTTCATTTTAACTGAAACCAAATTTTTAATATGAATTTTTTTAAATTATTAATAAAATTTTAATTTGTGTTCGATTTACAATTTTATTTTGGCTTTGACTTCGCTTAGACTTCGATTTTTGAATTAGATTTTGACTTCGAGTTAAGACTGTAATTTGACTTTCCCTTATTTGAATATGAATGTGAATCAGTCTTCGACTTTTAGTTAGGATTTGAATTTCAATTAAAACTTTAATTTGAAATAAACTTTAAATCTGAGTTCGAACTTGAATCTAAATTTCAACAGAAAATTAAACTTGGTTTTGACTCCGACTTCGAATATGAATTTGAATTAGAATTTAGCTTGGACCTTGAAGCGGAATTTAAATTTGACTCATGTGAGTTTGAATGCGAATTAGTCTTCATATTTGAACTTTAGTTAAAACTTGAATAAGAATTTCGATTGCAATTCAAATTCCAATTTGAATTTGACTATGAATCTGAGCTAGACTTTGAATTTAAATTTCAATTGGAATTTTAATTTGACTATGAGTCAGAATTTAAATTGGGATTTCAGTAGGAATTTGATTAGAATTAAAATTTTAATGTGTGTTGGAGCATAAACAGACAGAGTGACCACGGGCGGCAAAATTTTTATTTTTTTTTATATTTTTTAATTCCTTTAATAAATATTTTTATTCTTTTATGTAAATATAGTTACTTGTTTTGGATAGTTTTAATCAAAATAAAACTCTAATAACTTGGATTAAATTGAAATAATAATAAAAAATAAAATAAAACAAAGTAAAATAAAATATATAAATTAAATAAATATATAAAAAAAATTAAAATAAGAAATAAAAAACTTATTGTTTGGCAACTGCGCGGAACGGGGATTGAATCTAGGTCCCAGCGAATTGTAATGCGCAGCTCATTCAAAAATAGACAACAGCAGGCCGTTTCGATCCGAGCGCCATCAAATATGCCCCTGATCCGCATTAATTTTGGAAATTAACTCTACCACTTTATCCGCATCAACTGCATGTAATTCCAAATTAACGACTTGGTCCGAATTAGCGCTGCCGTCTGTTTTTACTTTTAAATTTCGAAATGGAATTTATGTATATAAATTAAGTTAATTTTTTTCTGACTTAAAACTCGAATTTGACTATCATTTTGAGGTGGAATTAAAATTAGCAATTCAATTTTAATCTGACTTGGTATTTTAATTTTAATAGGAGTTTTTGGTAGGATTAAGTTTAAAATTTAATTTTGAATCCAAACTTGAACTTAAATTCCAATTTGATTTTGTATTAGAGTGATGCTGGAACGAAGAAATAATTCCTTAATGAAAATAAATTGAAAAATGCTAGCATGCGTTTTTTACATACATATATGTACGCTATCACCATTAAAATTTTCCAACATTGGAAAATAACCACAATTTCTCTTATTTATTTGTAAAATTATTCATCTTGGTAATGTATATCATCACCTTTAAGATCCTTTACGCCCTTATGTGAACTCCAAAGAAACCTGGTGATCAATCAAAAGCACCTCTAATCGCATGGAATTAATCAACATACCGCAAATATTCAAAACCACATTTGTAGCAGCCTCAAAACCACCACCAAGAGCCACATCAATAACTGTATGACATTAACCTTTGAATGCCTGACTTAATACTAGCACCTGATTACACACAAACGATAAGGAATGAATAAACCTCAAATTGACAGAGCGCTCTACACGCCTGCACAGCACCAGTGTTGCCGTTGAGAATTTTCAGAAAGTCGCAAAAAAGGGGTCATTGACGAAAAAAAGGGTCACCATATAATTTTTGCTTTTCTTTACCAGTAAAAGAATAAATCTGTTGAATTTAAAAAGAAAATAGCAGGACAAGCTTTGGAGAAGAGTTGCATTTTCTTTAAAAATTTTGAGTGATGCATTTTTTCGTACTTACAGAAGGAAATATTTTTTAATAGCATGGTTCTTGTAACATTTCCTAAAAAATCTCTAAAAAGGGGCAAAAGTTGCTCATAATTTTGGAAAAGGGTCAAAAAATCTAAATTTTCAAAAAGTCAAAGGTCAAATTGCCCCTTTAGTCGCACAACGGCAACACTGCACAGCACAATAGTAATATGTACCTTTTGCAACTTGTACACACATATGTATGTATATGTGTACATAACTGTATGCAAAAGAAATTTGTTACCTTCGCGGGAAGCCAAGCGTCGATTAGTTTTGATGGCTTTCCTTCACAAATTGTAAGCACTAACAATAGCAAAAACACTGGCGTAAGCACAACCACACAATCAAACAGTGTAAATGCTTCACATTCACCTTCAAATCAACATCAGCCACACCGCCTGTCAGCTACAAGTTGCCAATTTAGTAAATTTCGCTCGATAACAAAGCGAAACGATTGAAGCACAAACGTGAAGAAGAAGAAACAGAAAGAGAAGAACGCACACAAGGTCAAATGGGTGAACAACAAGGAACGCTGTTGAAAAAGTAACGATGCGTAGTGATGAGCTATCAAACGAATGCCAGCTAGCTATTGCATAACATTTTGTTTAAGGAAGTTGGACAACGCGACATCCATACTTAATGTGACCAACCGTACTTCTTTCGGAAGTACAGTACTTCTTTTTTCGCTCTTGTACTTCGCACTTCGAAGTACAGTCAAATGTACTTCTTTGCGATATTTTGTACTTCAGGGGGGATTTCCATCACACTTTTTGACGCATGATATAAAGGTTTTACGTCAAAAAGTGCGATAGCGATTTGAAAACTGTCGCTAACTGGTTACAGAATCTCCCCCCAGGTCCTGTACTTCTCCGATCTTCTGGACGATCGTCACATGGCCTGTGCGATAAATTCGTTCAAACCAATAAAGTCGCCTGGACCGATGGCATCATACCTGCGCAGCTGCAAAGGGCTCTGAAGGAGTCGTTCAATTGCTTGGGTCCTATTTATGCGAACTGCGTGAGGACCGGATACATCCCCAATGCTTGGAGCGTAGTCAGTGTTGCGTTCATCCCGAAGGCCAGAAAAGGCCCTCATGTTTCCCCTTAGGGATTTTAAGCCTATCAGTCTCTTCGTTTTTGCTAAAACCGCTTTTGCTAAAAACGCTAGAAAGACTGATAGGGGGCCTTCAACAATGTCACTTTAGAGGCAATAGTCAAGTATATAAATAATCAGAGGGTTGAAACCAACCTAATAAGGCTTATCTACAGCTTAATTCGCGACAGAACGGAGTGGGGGAGCGTTTGCACTCAGTGCAGAGTCAATAGGAGCATTCCACAAGTTGGTGTTCTCTCTCCCCTGCTCTAGATTGCGGTTGTAAACGACCTTCTAGAGGAACTGGAAAAAGTGGGCTGTCAGGTGATTGCCCATGTAGATGATGTGGAACTTTTGGTTAAGGGACGATTTCCATACACCCTTTTTGATCTGGCTCAAGGTTACCTGAACCAGGTAACTAGGTGGGCGATCAACGGCAGCTGTCGTAGAAGCCTAACATTGAAGAAAGAGTAGGAAACGAGTCGGTTGCCTTGTACTGCTGTAGGGGAGCTATCGGTAAAAGGTGGGGTCTCTCGCCCAAATTAATTCATTAGCTCTAGGAAACTAGATTTAAACCTATATTGTTTCAAAGCATTAGGAACCCCATCTACACTGGTGCTTAACATACATACATATGTAGAACACGGAGGACAGAATCGCCGCAGCACGAACTGCTATTAGGCTAAGGGAAACCGAGTACTTTTGTGACATAAAAAAGGAAAAGAAGACGTTTCTGTGCTGTAGCACTTCTGAAGAAAAACTGAGCTCTCAGAGATCGAAATCGCGGTGTTAACTTAACCCAACTTAAGCTGTACTTCTTTGAGCTATGAAATAGTTGGTCACATTATCCATACTACATAAAAACGTTGTTGTTAACAAATCGTGCACACACAACAGGAATGCAAACAATGGAGAGCAGTGGAGCAACGGACGAAACAGAGAAAACATTTTTCTTCTGCTGTCTTCACCAATTTAACTCACACAGGCAGTCAAGCATTTCTTTTACTCACCTAATGGACATTTATTCATGCAATCAGCGCGTACAAGTGCACACATACGCCTGTGAATTCATATGTATGCTACGTGAATACATAACACGTATAGACAGAAAGCATTCACAAGCGCAAATTAACAATTCAAATGTCATGTCAAACGCTTTGGGGAAATTAAATTCAGTATCAATTGGATGTAAATGATGCGCGATGCCAACTGGCTACAGGCTGGCTATGCGACACGTGATGGAACCAGATACTCGTATTTAGATGAATTTAAACAAAAGAATTTGAAATTGTTTGCAGCATGAAAGTTGGTGATATATTTTGAGATCGGGTAGTGGGGTATAGGTTATTTAGGTAGGAAGTTTCGAGAGTAAAATGCGTCTTCATTTATCCTATTGAATTGTCAAGCGAAATAAGTTAATAAGCATATAGCGATACAAATGTACATTCGTCTTTACATATGTATGGATTTATATACCTTCATTTGGGTGGCCCAAAAATGCATGTGACAAAGTAAAGTCTGTACCTTTTCTATGAAAAAATTCTTTTCTTTCATATAAAATGCATGGACAACTTTGAGCGCTTTGAGCAACCTCTAAATATTTTTTGGTTTCAAAATAAAAAAATAGGGGAAGAGCATTAAAATTCCGACTTTACTTTTTTTACCACACTAATGTTTTCATTTTTGATTTGGTTTCAGTTCGATTTTCATGGCATAGAATTTCAAATTTTTACATACATACACTGGCGGTCAAAAGTATGTAGATGAATGGTGTTTCGTTTTTAATATTTACAATGTTTTTCAACCTAAAACTGTTTTGTTATTTTTTTATAAAAATATGTTTCATGCATTAGCAAAAACCACATAAATCAAACTTTAAAACTTTTAAAGAATTTATGAAAACTCCACAAATTTTAATCTAAATTTTGAGCTTTTAATCAGAATTTGTATAAATTATAAAATTTTAATAAAATAGGTGCAAATTTTGTGCGGCTAAAAAAATAGCTTTCAATAACTTTTTTTTACGGCGTTTTTCAGTTTTCCATATAAACATGAATTTCTTGTCGAAAAATATGCGCAAGACCGTTTGCGAAAAAAATTAATAGAATAAACGCCAGTTTTTCTAAATTTCCCTATTATATGAAATAAGCCTCACAATCCGTAAGGAAAAAAATTATTAAAAATCAATGCGATTTTTTTTGGTACTCAGAACTAATTTTAATAAAATGTATATACTTGCGAACCCAAAAATTTTATAAAAATACTGATTAAAGAGCTCAAAATTTAGATAGAAAATTTTGGATTTTTTCTAAATTCCGTATAAAGTTCAAAAGTTTGATTTATGTGGTTTTTGTTGAAGCATGAACCATATTTTTAGAAATAAATAACTAACTAATTTTAGCTTGAAAAACAATGTAAATATTAAAAACAAGACACCATTCAACGACTTTTGACTGCCAGTGTATCTGCACCTTTATCGAAACTGTCATGTATATAGCAAATCGGTTTAAAAGTGAATACATGCTTCATCGAGCACTCAGTTTTATAAGGGTAACGATGGAGGGCTAAAGGTGCAATTTTATTAGGAAAAGAAAATAACAGTGGAAGATGTAGACGGAGACACGGAGACGGAAGCGAAGACGAGTAGGAAGTTTTACGATAAATTGTAGAAATTAAAAACGATTACAATAATGATAACACCACAAATATCGCAAATGAAAACAATTTTGAAATTAACATCGATTATTAATCATTAAATATCGATAACGATAGCATAACTGGTAACAGCAAATATATCAATAGCGAAAACAATTTCGATAACAAGAAAAAATTACGCATAAAATGTAGATAACAATAACACTATCGAAAACGATCACAATATTAATAGCAGTAATGTGTCGATAAAGATCATAATATCTTTAGCTAGAAACAAGTAAGGTTTTGATTGCAAAGGAAAAATCAATAACAATAACCATAGCGTTAACGGTAAAACATTCATATTGATAACCATATCGATAAATAAAGAGGAGAAGATGTTTTGATTGCAACGAAAATATTGAAAACGATAGCTTTCAACTGTCTCTTTTGACATTGCGATATCCCCTGAGAGGGATTTCCCCCATATGAAGGGCTTTAGAACGCGTTCTGGGCCGGTTCCATTTTTAAAAAGATAGAGAGAGATAGAGAATTGTTTAATGAGAAAGAAAACCAACCTTTAAAATTCCTGCCATTTTTGGTGCATTAAATATAAAATACATTGGGTCTTGTGAATTGACGTGATAAGAATGGGATTTTACTATTTCCTATCTCATCTGCAACTCACGGGAAAACAAAAAACAGTTGAAAGGCTTCGTTTGCTGATCTAACAGAGTTTGGAGACATAAATTTACTGCTGGTCCTGAACTCCACTTGGAGAATTTGACGAGAAATGAAGTTCTCTAACTTCTTTCCTTATTATTTTTGCGAGTTGTGGTTTTAAAAGGGCGCGTAAAATTTCCTTTGTTATTTTTTTATAAGCGATACTAAATTGAATTTGAAAACAATATCTTTAGTCGAGATTGGCGTATGTACAGGTTTGTTGCGGTAATTTGCCAGAAGTGAGACCTTGTTTAGGACTACGAGCTTTTGCTTTCACTATTCGCAAACTACAAAATATCTTGCTTTTTTATATTTAGGTCTTGTCCTAATTGGGAATTCAAGCAAAGAAAAAAATTTTCACTGCTCAGTTTGTGATCTAACAGTATATAAATGAGAACTGCTTCTAGTTTTACCTTTTATTCATATTTTAGTAATTACCTAAAACGCTTTACGACAAATTTTAATAAGGATAATGCCCTCAGAAAGCATAAATTTAACTAAGCTTACACAAACAAAAGGCTCACAAGCGAGCCTCAAAAGTGGAAAAAAATCTGAAAAACAAAGTAGCAAATGGTAAAGCGGCAAAGATAAGAAGCATTAAAACAACCACAACATAAGAAGTCATATTGTCATTATCGCATTGTAACAAAATGCAGCCAAAGGTCTGAAGAGATATAAATGTGTCGAAAAAAAAATAACGGCAGTGTGCAAAGAGCAGATGAAGGCAACATAAGAAAGTGCTGCAAACTCACAATGAATGAGTGAATAATAATAATAAAGGTAATCAGCATAAAAGGCTGTATGATTTGTGGGAACATACTATAGGAATATACTTACATTAGACGCTACCACCTTACTAGCATACAAAAAAAGTTGCCCGTAGATTTTTGTATCTTTGCGCCGAATCTACAGTTACAGTTTTTCGAATGACAAAAGTCTTTCGTAAGGCAATTGTCAATTTTGGCAACTGTCCTGGAAGGTCATTCGTAAGGCAATTTGTAATTCTGTTTGTCTTTTAGCAATGAGGGTTTAAAAAAAATAATTAAAAAGAAAAAAATTGAAATTAAAAAAAAAAAATTCAAAAATTTAAAGCAATTAAAAAAATAATTTTTTTCTTTTTAAAACAATAAAATCTAATAAAATATCACGAAATTTAATAAAAAACATTTCTTTAAAAGCAAAAAAAAATAAAAAAAAATATGTATATTTAACCGAGAATAAGTTCCTAAAATAGACATAAATGAAATTTAAAAAAATGTTCATTTTAGAGCCTAAAAATAAAAATAAAACTAAATTAAAACAAGTAAGAAAGTCTAAGTCTCTGTTTTTCACCTTTCCGAAAGCTACCGCTACATGGTAAGCCGGGGTGTACAAGTGCGCTCGGGTATAATAAATTTCTCAAGATCAAATGAAATTTATTAAATATATATACGAGTATTTTTCTTTTAAGGACAATGACATCTAACAATTTAAAGAAAATTTAATTAGAAAAAAAAAAAGAATTAAAATTCCGCTCCCCAAGGACGAACTCGCCAATGCTTTGCACACTCAACTATTGCGACTGTTGGAGCGGAGAGCTTTTCACCGTGGGTGGTGAATAAGAGTCCTTTTTCAAACACTTTTGTGCTAGAATAAGAAACGTCTTTGGCACCATCTTGTCATCTGTCTATGGGCAATAATTTTAATTTATTGACGCTCGGATGTTATGGTGGACAACTACTTGAGGTGAATAAACCTGAACTTGAGGTGAATAAACCTGAAAAAGAAAACAAAAAATGTCTCTCTAGACTAAGACATCCATATATCCTACTTTAAGATCCGACTGTAAATAAATGCCGAAATACAAAGAAAAATGAAAAAAGGCGACCACTGCGTTCGGCCAAAGAAAAATAATTTTTCAAATATGCCTTGCAAAAGTACTTTAGACGCAGGGGCGAACTTTTCTTCTGGTATGGTCTAATGTACATACACATGAACATATATATGTGAATACTAATATGCAACAATGACTTTTTTTAGTAGGAAGAAAGTTACCATACATTTATACATTTATTTAGCATAAGCTGTACGTTAACTCAAAATTAAGACATGTACGTAGTCCCAGTAAAGAGCTGACGTCGTCTTCACTGAAGTGCGCTTCATTATGCAATGGACGTTGCCAACTGTGAAAATTGCTTAACCAACAAGCATTTCCCCAGCTAACTTCCTCAAACGGTGAGAGTGGAACTACATAGAGTTACCTTGTGGAGGCAAGTGTCCTGCTACGTACTCATAATGTTTGTAGAGTATGGTTAAAATGCCGTGACTATCTAAATTATGACATATTCATACACCAGAGAGCGTCTAACAACAATAGCTAACAAAAACAACCACAAGTGAAGGTAGAAAAATAAACAAGTGCTTGCGAAAGTAAAAGTGCCGACAGAAATTTCTCAACTGCAGATGCCTACAGGAGGCATATGTATGTATGCATCCCTGCAGTAAAATTTTGAGACCGTCTGTCAATGCGCTAGTTCCGAACTACATATGTATATCTGAACTAGTGCAAAACGGATGCAGAGCGGGACAGTTGAAACTTGCGGTGTAAATGTGCAAATGATCGCTACTTGTACAATACGAAAGTACTTAGCTCAGCAAGAAGACATCCAATTCAAGCATCGTTGGTCGCGAGTTCAAATCGCGGTGGAGGCAGTTGTGAGTTTTCAAACATTGAGAAAAAAACGCGTTGTAAAGATTAAAATTTTTTATTTGATTACCATTTAAAAATGTTCGTATTTAAATCAAGTGAAAAGTGTTAACCAAATGGATTTTTCCATTATACATACGCTACGTATAATGGAAATATTCAATTCAAATACTCCCGTATTAAAATGGAACATTTTTCACTGCCCGGATGGCGTTTTTCACGTCTCGGATGCTTTTTCATATGTAATAAAGAAAGTATATGTATACAAAGCATGCACAGCGGTGACAACACATACACACACATACATGGTATGACATAATGCACTAATCGGCCGCTGTGATGTTGATTCAAACTCAACATTTGAAAACACATTTACATGTAGGGCTGTAGCTGAGTGCGCAAAGACGCTTGCTCCAATTGGTTGCTGCCAAGAGGGTCCGGGTTCTATTACCATCGGACGGGAACATAAAGTTATTATTTTTTTTTTCTTAATTATAATTTCGTATAACGAAAAAGCATCTGTGCACTTCACAACAACATATTTTATAACGCACATACTCAAATTTAAAACGAGTTGGGTTGATGCTCTTTCATATGCGTATTTTTTTTAAATTTAGCACTTTTTTTTTAATTCCAAAATTTTTCTCCCTGAGTGAATTTAATGAATTTAAATTGTTGCGTGCTGCTTACAATTTGTTAAAAAATATGTAACCAAAATGTAATCTGTAACAGAAAAGAAAAAATATCCAAAAATCTAACACTAAAAACGGTTTCTTATTAAAAAAAAAGTATCCAAAACGGAACCGGTTAAAAACTAGGCACTGGGCGACAATTTCCACCGCCAATGACATCGCCGTGTAAAACTGGACAGTTGAAAGCATTGCTTGGGTATTGAGCTAGAACTAGTACTGTCGGCAAAAGATCTAGTTCTACGCTAGCTCTGAGCTTGTCAGATTTTCTGCAGGGATGATGGATACTTACACATATGAAATCTTAGCGCGTACTCATATAACTGTGTGCATCATACATAGGTACATCAAACTCAACAACTCAATTTATAAGCGCGTCAGTTGTTTGCTTTTGTCACAAATTGAGTTGAATGCAGGATAGACAAGTGTGTATTGTTTGCCTGAATGTATGCTTCACTGGTAGCAGTGCGTGTGAGGTTAGAAGTAGTAGTACCTACTCAAAAAAAAAAAAGTACAAATAGCCACAGGACACGCACGAGTTGCAAAACCAGGCTGTAGTGAGCGTCTGTGCCTAAGTGGCTAAAACTGACTTGTAATTTTAGCAGATTTTGTAGTCGTTAGACTTTTTTGAGCAATGTAGTGTCTCTTGTGAGTACATACATACATATGTACATGTGTAGTTATCGCTAGAGGAACATGAACACTGCTCGTGTTTGGCAGAATCTAGGGATGGGTAAAGGGGGGGTTGAAATTCGATTTTTTTCGAATTTAGAACATTGCCCAACCATTCGATTATTCGATTCGAAATTTGGTGGTGCAAATTCGATTTAATTCGAATTTTTTCGAATTTTCCAAATTTTTTTTTAAATTGAAACCTCTTAATCGAGTTCGGAGATGTTTGCGTTAAATATTTAACACCAAGTCATAAAATCTGTATCGTTCGTTTGATTTTCAAAAAGGAGGTAGGTGTCAAACGAAAGGGATTGCCCTGCAGATGTGTTATATGGTTTTAGTTTTGTGCCATATGTAAGAAAATCAAAATCAAACTATTTAATAAGTTAAATAAATTACCCCAATATGGGTATCAATCGAAATGGTTTTGAATAAACTTTATTTTTTAATTACATTTAGGAGGGGTGCCACCTATTTGAAAAGTCGAATTTAGTTAAAGAAGTGCTGTGCTTAAAATACTATGCAATAATTGAAATATTTTTGAGGTGTCTAAAAAGTTAAACTCAAATTACACTGTGGGACAGCCGAAACCAGCCCGGACTTTGTTAGCATTTTACTCATCCTGTAATAAAACACTCGGTGGATTTGCAAAAGTTAGCTCGTATTTTTATTTCATGGCCTACTAAAGTTTTCTTGTCTCGGCCTAAGTAGTTTTCAAAAAAGTCGCAAAAATAGTTAAAATAAATGTCTGAGCGAAATTAAAGGTTAAGAGATATATAATAAAATTTCATGGGAAATATTTTCGTAGAACATTTTAACCCATTAGCTCCCGGCTAAAAGGGTAATTTTGACCCCTACTTCAAGAAATCTGGCAAAAAGAAAATTTGGAAGGTCGTTAGAGGATTGATATATTCTAGAAAATTATTCTCCGTAAAATTTTACTAGGGGTCTTCTCAGGCAAAAGCTTCATGCCACCAACGTAAAAGCCACTAAACATTTAAAATAAAAAATCAACAAAAGAACTAGTTTTTTACGAAATTTTTTTTTAAATTTGAGTTCGGAATAACAGTTCCTTCTTGGCGCAAATTTTTTGTCCTGATGCATCAGATCGAAAAACATGTATTTTTTTACTTGCATCCCTAAGACAAATGGAGTGCCACACACAGTGATGGCAAATTTAGTCCGAAAGAAGAAAGCTGAAGAGTTGATTTTTTTGGAAATAAAGATAAAATTCGATTTTTTCTAGAAAAATTCGATTTTATCCGAATTTTTGCAACACAAAGTTCGATTTAAAAAATTCGCCATTTTGGAGCTAAAATTCGATTAAAATTCGAATATCGAAGCTTCGAATATCGAATTTACCCATCCCTAGTAGAATCATAGCATTCTATGGCGCTTAGGGAGCATCACTTTACACATCGTTAAAATTGCCCGTCTGTCACATTTGGCAGATGATTTGTATTATTGCTTTATATATTTTATGTGAATTTATATAAGTACATATATATGTACATGGTCTCTTTATTGGTATTCAAGTCTGTTAACGAGAAATGGCCCGCAGTATTTTAACTCTCAGCAGATACTCCAGAACGGAATTTCACAAGCACATGTCTAATGATAAATATGACTAGGTACATACATATGTCTGTGCGTGTGCATGTGCCTGTGGTGTTGATAATAGACTTTCAAGTTGGATTTTGTAGTGGGCAGTAACGAATGTGAAGGTCATATCATGTACAATGCGCATTTTGCCCAATTTGCCACAGGGCAAAGACGAGTTCGAATCGACGTCGTTACGACGTCGCTCTGGCGAAGTCGTTTGGGTGAGCTCGAAACGACGTCGAAACGAAGTCGAAACGAAGTCGTTTTCCCATACAAAATGCAACGTCGTTCCGACATCGTTTTTTCTCATCGAATCGACGCCGTTACGACGTCGCCCTGGCGAAATCGTTTGGGTGAACTCGAAACTATACAAAATGCAACTTCGTTCCGAATTCGTTTCTTCGAACCCACAAGACTCTTGGGGAACCTTCGGCCTGGGTTGGACAAGTTTCACGCCCACATCTTTATATATCTTAGCATAAACAAAAGTCATTCATTTGGATAGTAAACCGTTTTTATTATGACAATTTTTTATTATGACAGTATATGGAATCCACAATGTACACTTGTGCTCAGAAAATTAGGCACAAGTTAAAGTACAGTTTTATACCAAATACAAAAAAAAAAAAACTTACACCCACAAATTTAATTTTGTATTAATAAGGCCATTCGAGTGAACTGTACCTTCCTTTATAAAAAAAAAATAAAAACAAAGTTTATATGAAAAATATTTAAATACTGAAAACAAGATGTACTAGGTGTAATCTTGTTTTCAGTATTCATAATATTTATAAAGGTAGGTACAGTTCACTCTATTGGCCTTATTAATAAAAAATGAAATTTGTGGGTGTGAATTTATTTCTTTTAAATTTGGTATAAAACTGTAGGTACTTTTACTTTAAATTTGGTATAAATTTTGAGCATCGTTTTGCAGTTCGCTGGTATATCGTTTTTGCGACCGGCCGTCGAGTCGGAAACGATGTCGTTTGGCAAATTGGGGTACTTAGTATGTATGTATATACATATATGTGTATTTATTAGTCAATGTATGTGTATATGTTGCTAACCATTTTGCAAATGTGCGGATAGTTAAAGATATGTTAAAGAGCACGACAAAGCATCAAAATACATTTGTCTGTCATTATCAATTCAACATTTGCGCTGAATGCATGGTGGTCAATTTCTTTTGAATACCTACTTAAATCTTAGTCGCAGGGAAGGATAAACATGCGCTGAAGGACTCCAAACCCTCGGTAAAAAAATTAGATGAGATGGAGCAAAATCCTCTTGCGGTTTTGCAAGCGTACATACATAAGTAAATACATATATTTATGAATGTTAACATTAGTGTATAGTTTGTTTGAGGTCCTTAAATAGCTGTCTCCGCGAGTTGGGAAAATTTAGCGCCAGCCGTTTCAGGACATCGTCGATTCCACAACTGTGCTGTCTGTATTCGACTGTGCTGTGCGTGATGGTGTGAATGAAGTCTACTTTTTTATAGATATAGCTTAAAACTGGGTAGAAAATATATTACATGTGGATAATGCAGTGTTCACAATGGAGAGTTAGTGTTACAGTTGCGCATATCATTGCTTAAACTCAAAGGAACTTAGACACTTATTCAAGAGAAAAATGTTTTGCAATAACGTCAATGAATTTCGTCGTAGCAACATTAAAAAATTGGAAATGAAGTAAATATTTCTGGGCTGAATTAAGAGATTGTCCTTCGTGCTATCGCATTCTGAACGGGACGCACTACTTAATCAATACTAAATTAGAGCGCACTTCAGCGCACTCACTAGCTGTCACTTCTGCTTGGAATACACCACAGCTGGAAGCCCGAATTTAGCGTTGATGGAAAGCTCTCGACAGAAGACCCCTCACCAATCCTGCCATCCAGTTTCGATCCATCGGTGCAGAAGTTCATTGCTCCCCCTCTACAGAAGTTCCGCCCCACCCTATCCTGCCTTTCCATGAACACTTTTCCTAAATTTTTGGCTTTTAATTATTTTTTCCAACCATTTTGTACATAATTCACACAAATTCCTTGTGCTCCTACGATCAATTGAAAACCTAACAAAGGCTGTACATAAATCACCGCGGCCTAGGGGAATTCTCAATCAAAATTTATTGGTGCGCGTCAGTGGTGGCGTATGAGCGACATTTGTCTTCATAAACGCAAAACCACGAAAAAGCCAACAGATTGATGCTGAACACCAATTGCACGCCTCTTCGTTGTGTCTCTTTACATGTGTATCTACATATCAGTAAATGCATATGCGGTGATTTTTTGCGCTAACACAAAAACAGCGGAGTTAACTGGTGACACACTGACGCCAGCTAAACTGATTTATTGCGGTTTAACAGAACTATAACAACACTGAAAAGAAATTGCATTAAAATGTTCCGCAAGTAAAAGCACACAAACACAAAAAATAAAAAAAATACGCATACATAGTGCAATAAGGATGCACACGCTTCAATGGTAAACGCGTGCACAGCAGCCAAATAAATATGCAGTTAGCCTTGCGTTTGGCGTGGGTGGTGGTAGAAGGCGTGCGCCTAGCAGAAAGTCATCAAAAACAAAATCAGTGCACACGCGCGCATAAGTAGCAACAAAGCAAAAAAAGCAGCAACAACGAATGACTTCAAAACTCAAAACAGCAAAACAACAGCAACTTCTGCTGCCTGCTATCACACTCACACATACACACATTTATACAAACAAACATATGGTTTACTGTCAAAGTCAGAGTTTTCATGAAATCTCACATTTCACAGCTTGTCAGAGTGTTGGCTTTGATTGCTGCATTTGCTATATACAGGGTGTCCCAGAAGTAACGTGCCGTCCGTCCCGTCCCGTGCATCTACCGTTGCAGGACGTCCTGTTTCGCCGCCACGCCTTCCAGGTATGCGACCTTAAAAAGTGAAAAATGATAGTTAACAAGAAAGCAAACAAGAAAGGTGTAAAAGTCTTACCTTCATATATTTCTCTATGAGTAAGGGCGAATACTTCACGACCCGGATGCCGACGATTTGGGTATGGCTCTGCATCGAGTCTTTGAGCAGCTCAGGCATTACAGCAAGCTTCACCGTAAATTAGGTGAATATCCGCATATTCATGCGAGTTCTCTGTCATAGTATTAATAACACAATGTTCGAAGGGTCCAATTTCACAAAATCCACTTTCACTAATTCCGGTAAGTAACACAAAATAATGTCAGGAGCAGGTAATAATGTACCTTTGGACTATTTAGCATGTCATTTGACGGTAACAAGAGCAAATTCAATTTAAATCTATTAAATACATTCTAGCGTGTCTCAGTCCTTTACCCACAAAATCGGCTATAACTTTTTTTTTTTCTATTCAAAACAGTAAGTGTGGCACCTTTCTGAAATCTTTATTAAATGAGCAATTTTTTTATGTAATGTAAAGTTATAGCTCAGTACATTTTTTTTTCACCCGAGATAGTCAAAGTTGGGGAAGAAAATATCAAAAAGTTAAAAATCCAGAAATAGTCCTAATTTTATGATGGTTCCTTAATATATTTTAACTACATTGCATTTGAGTATGGAAAGGCAACTATCTGGAAGTATTTTAGATAAAAAATTTACTAAGTATTGCCCGGTTTGTAGTTGCAGTTAAAGAAAACACATGAAAAGGCACGATTTTTTTTTAATTCGAAAAAATGTAAATATTTCAAAAACGGTGACACTTTTACCTGAAAAATTTTTGTTTATCAGTGAGCTTACCCACCCACCTACCTTCCCCTAAAGTTTGGCACGTTACTTCTGGGACACCCTGTATG
>NW_023458559.1:66351042-66354318 GCF_013731165.1 Rhagoletis pomonella | reverse complement strand
GAAAGTAATATAAAGAGCTTTTAATGATGTTTGAAATGAAGAAGAAATGATATAATGGCTGCATTTCTTTATTCATTCTGAACGTTTGGAATAAACTTTTTTGTTTACTTATTCTTTAGAACGTTCCTGGTGATATGTCAACGTATATTTCAAACTCATTCTGATTATTCCGGCTGTGAAATGGGATTATCCGGAATCTATAAAGAAACGCAGCCAATATGAATGTATCGGTCGACAAATTTAGTAAAGTTGCCACACGTTGGATATATGAATTTTGATGATATTTCATACAACAATAGCCTGCGTTACGCAGGAAAAATACGTATATAAATATTTATGTTAAAAATAAGCATATATTTTCATATTCACAGAGCCATTTCTGAAGTAAATTAGCCATTTCTAAATTAAATTATATCTTTGTAACTTACATATAAAAGTTGCGAGGATATGTATTTACCTATATGTATGGACATATTAAAAACAAGCATATATTTTCATATTAAAATGCCTTTTTGCATTAAACTATATCTTTGTAACACATAAAAGATGGTATTATTTATTTAAAAAGATTGCAAAACTGTTTTGAAATATTTCGTCCGAATACTTTTGAGTACAAGAAGAATCGAGTATTTTCTAGCGATACTTTGAGTAGCATCGAGTACCCTCTTCGATGTTCTAAAATGAGTACTGGTATCGAGTACATGGTGGTATCGGACGAACACTAGTAGTTATTGCAGAGGATCATCGACTTATAGAAACATATTTTTTTTAACCTTACAGATTAATTCAATCTTTTATATGTATGCGTTATAAAACATACATTTTTGTTGTTCTGTAACTCAGTCAATACTACCAAACTAGTTTCAATAAGATGATCGAACTAAGACTCAGAAGAGCTAGTTCATAGAGCGATATTTTTCGTAAAAGCTTCTGAATGCTCAGATTTTTTCGGGACGTTTCGTGTTTTTCGAAAAAGTTTCTGTGTTATTCAAATTGTTCGGGATCTTTTGGCATTTTTCGTGACATTTCTTATTTTTCTCGTCTTTCTGGTTCTTTTCGGGATTCACGGGAAATTTTCGCGCAATTTGTAAAGAATATTCAGTAGATATTAATCAATAATATTTTTAATGCTTCGAGGTTTTGCCAGGATTATTTAGGAACTCTTCCGGAATTTGTCGTACAATTTTCTGAATCTGTGAAGAATTTTTTCTTTTTGGTTCTTTTTCCATATTTTTCCTACAAATTTCTGAATTTTTTAAATTTTTTCGAGCCCTTTTGGCATATTTCAGGTCTTATTGTGTTCTACTCGTTATTTTGGATATTTCCGGGTTTCCTTTAAAATTTTGAAGATAAAATAGATAATATTCAATAATTCTTTTTAAAGCTTCGAGGTTTTACCGGGATTTTGTAAGAACTTTTTCGGAATTTACCGTAAAATTTTCCGAATCTTTAACTTTTTTGGAGACCTTTCAGTATTTTTGCTAAAATTTTCTACATTTTTTTTTTAATTTTTCGGGATTTCTTGAAATTTTTGGTAAAGGTAAGGTAAAGTAGATAATCAATCAAATTTTTTAAAGCATCAAGATTTTATCGAAATTATATTTGTCCTTTTTCAGAACTTTCGGTATTTTTCGTAAATCTTTCGGAAACTTACACGTGTTTTTGGGACCTTTCGTGATTTCTAAAGCCTTTTTGATTCTACTTTTTATAGCAAAAGTAAAATGCCAAATTTACGAGATATTTTTGGAAACATACTAATCGATATTTTTTTTTAGAGCGCCGAGATTTTATCGGGAATTTATTGGAGCTTTTTCGGGACATTTTCGGTATTACGGGGTGATTTGTAAATTTTTTGGCGCTTTCAATGCTTTTTGGGACCTTGCGGGATTTTTCTGCGACGTTTCGTACATTCGTCTGTCCGTTTTTTGGTATTTTTAGTTTGGTTCGGGATTTTTCGGAAATTTTTAGATACTCTTATTTTGGGTAATTCGGATTTTTTCTTAATGTTGCGTTTAATTAAATGTTTTTAAAACCTAATTTGTAAAAGAAAAAATAATTGATAATTTTTTTGAGTTTCCGAATTTTCTTGTACCTTACTCGTAATTTTTTGGGAACTTTCCAAACATTTTTCGGAACTTTAAAAGATTGGTTTGAAATTTGTCGGTATTTGTCGGGACTTATCTTTCTTTATTTCGGTTATTAGCGACTTTTTTCAAGACTGTAATAAAAGACGAAACTACTCATTTGTTTTTTTTTTGAAGTAGTAAATGATAGAAATTTTTCTGAAACATTTTCAGGATTTTTCGGGAACTTCTTTCGGAATTTTTCATGATTTTTCGGAACTCTTTAAGATTTTCTCGAGACGTTTCTGGATTTTTCTGCACGTTTTGTCGATTTTTGTATAGAAAATTTATACATGTGGTATAAATTAATTGAAAATGTTGCTCAAAATTGCAGTAAGAAGAGCTTCACTAAATCCGCTAAAACGCTAATTAGCCAGCGACTTATTACGCATTTTGCCTGTTGAAAAAGCAAGCTATGTTTTTTTGCTTCCCCAGCACTTATTTATTTCAACGACGAGCATTATTTTCGCATTTCTGTTGCAGTCGTCTCGGGCCGCACGTACAGGCTAAACAAATGTTGCACAAGCTGCTAACAACTGTTATTAATAGTGTTGCAAAAATGCTTCCTTTTAATTTTTTCTTCGCCGCCTTTTTCGCTCGTCTAAGTGATTTGCTTGTTTTCTGCAATTATTCTTGCATTTGCTCCACTCTGCTCCGGCTTTGTTTCTTTCAGCTTGCTTCCTTAATGCACAACTCCTTGTGAGATTTTAATTAAGTTTTTATTGTAGTAGTGTTGACTTATTGACTGTCGTTTGTTTGTGTTTGCTATACATAAGTGCATCAACGACATTTTAATAAACATATGTACACAAGTCTCGTGAAATGTCGCCAACCTTTTTTGTATCTCCTTCCCCCTTAAGCTTATGCACTTAATCAGCTTCAACCTTTTTTTTTTACTCTTTGTCATTTGCTTTGCAAACATTTTTGTTGATTTTTAAAGTATTTTTTTGCGAATTTGCGTGAGCTAGCAAATCAACAACAGACGAGTGAACAATGAGCTGCGACGTATGTAAGGCAGAATGAAAATGATATTCCTTCCGCGAGAAAATTGCATAAGTATCGCTGTCATGCAGCAGGCAGTCGCTATTGCCGACGGTAGTTATGTACATACAGGGTGTCCCAGAAGTAACGTGCCAAACTTTAGGGGAAGGTA
>NW_023458559.1:66348527-66350942 GCF_013731165.1 Rhagoletis pomonella | reverse complement strand
AAAAAAAAGGTTGGCGACATTTCACGTGAGTTGTGTACATATGTATGTTTATTAAAATGTCGTTGATGCACTTATGTATAGTAAAATACACAAACAAACGACAGTCAATAAGTCAACACTACAATAAAAACTTAATTAAAATCTCACAAGGAATTGTGCATGAAGGAAGCAAGCTGAAAGAAACAAAGCCGGAGCAGAGTGGAGCAAATGCAAGAATAATTGCAGAAAACAAGCAAAGCACTTACTTAGACGAGCGAAAAAGGCGGCGAAGAAAAAATTAAATAAAAAAAGCACTTTTGCAACACTATTAATAACAGTTGTTAGCAGCTTGTGCAACATTTGTTTAGCCTGTACGTGCGGCCCGAGTCGACTGCAACAGAAATGCGAAAATAATGCTCGTTGTTGAAATAAATAAGTGTTGGGGAAGCAAAAAAGCATAGCTTGCTTTTTCAAAACAGGCACAATGCGTAATAAGTCGCTGGCTAATTAGCTTGGTAGCGGATTTAGTGAAGCTCTTCTTACTGCAATTTTGAGCAACATTTTCTATCAATTTAAACCACGTTTATAAATTTTCCATAAAAAAATCGACAAAAAGTGGAGAAAAATCCAGAAATCGCGAGAAAATCTTAAAGAGTTTCGAAAAATCACGAACAATTCCGAAAGAAGTTCCCGAAAAATTCCGAAAATGTTTCAGAAAAATATCTATCATTTACTACTTCAAAAAAAACGAGTAGTTTGGTCTTTTATTACGGTATTGAAAAAAGTCGCTAATAACCGAAATAAGGGAAGATAAGTCCCGACAAGTAGCGAAAAATTTCAAACCAATCTTTTAAAGTTCCGAAAAATGTTTGGAAAGTATTCAAAAAATCACGAAAAAGGTACAAGAAAATTCCGAAACTTAAAAAAATTATAAATTCTTTTTTCTTTTACAAATTAGGTTTTAAAAACATTTAGTTAAACGCAACAGTAAGAAAAAATCCGCATCACCCAAAGTAAGAGTATCTAAAAATTTCCGAAAAATCCCGAACCAAACTAAAAATACCAAAAAACGGACAGATGAATGTATGAAACGACGCAGAAAAATCCCGCAAGGTCCGAAAAAAAAGCATTGGAAGCGCCGAAAAATTTACAAAACACTCCGAAATACCGAAAATGTCCCGAAAAAGCTCCACTAAGTTCCCCATAAAATCTCGGCGCTCTCAAAAAAAAATATCGATTAATATGTTCTCCAAAAATCTCTCCTAAATTTGGCTCTTTAAAAATCACGAAAGGTCCCAAAAACACGTGTAAGTTTCCGAAAGATTTACGAAAAATACCGAAAGTTTTGAAAAAGAACCAATATAATTTCGATAAAATCTTGATGATTTAAAAACTGTATTGATTATCTACTTTACCTTCTCTACAAATATCTTCATGTTTTCAAAGGAAACCCGAAAAGAACTAGAAAAACGAGCAAAATGCGAAAAGTAACCAAAAATTTCAAGAAATCCCAAAAAATTAAAAAAAAAAAATTATAAAACTTTAACAAAAATACTGAAAGGGCCCCAAAGAGTTTAAATATTCAAACAATTTAACGAAAAATATCGAAGAAACCAAAGGAGGAGTAAAACAAGAAAAGGTATGAAAAATTCCGAAAGCTTCTGAACAAATTTTACAGAATCAGAAATTTTACGAAAGATACTGAAGAAGTCCAGAAAATCTCAATAAAATCTCGAGAGTGCCAAACAAAATTTTTCGTTATTTTCACTTTCTTCTTTTTTTTCTTCTTCGTCTTCTTTTTTGTGCCTCTATTTTCGGTTCTTTTCTTGACAGTCTCAAGAGTTTTTGACCTTTAATATTTTTTTTTTTACTTGCCCATATTTTTAAATGCACCTTTTTGGGCTTTCATATTAGCCTGGGCGCAGGGTTATAAGAGACATTGGTGCAACGAACATCTTACCCCTAAGTTCTGACAAAAAAATCAAAATCGCCTTTCAAAAAAATTTTTAACTCAGCGATGTACAGCCACGTGTTATTTTTTCATTTTTTTTTTTTGGTACGGTCTAATGTACATATCTATATCATTTCATTTACTTTATACATTCATATTATGTATATCCTTTCTTCTTCATTTCAAACATCATTAAAAGCTCTTTATATTACTTTCCTTGCCATAAGCAGTTGCTATCAAATTTTCATTTTAAATTTTACCTTCAATCCATATACTACTTGTACAATTGCAACTTTTCTTTATATTCCACCCACTCAGACGCTAGCGAGCTGTCACCGCGTCGACTTAATGCGAAACAAATGTGCGATTTTCCGTGTCATTTTCTACAAAATTGCTACTTTTATTGCCACAGTCGCGCAACAGCGTAGTATAATAGCAATGCGAATGTGGGTAATTTTGTTTTTCTTACTATTATTTGGTTTTTT
>NW_023458559.1:66279444-66348427 GCF_013731165.1 Rhagoletis pomonella | reverse complement strand
TTTTTTTTGTATCTCCTTCCCCCTTAAGCTTATGCACTTAATCAGCTTCAAGCTTTTATTTTTTGCTCTTTGTCATTTGCTTTGCAAATATTTTTGTTGATTTTTAAAGTAATTTTTTTGCGCATTTGCGTGAGCTAGCAAATCAACAACAGACGAGTGAACAATGAGCTGCGACGTATGTAAGGCGGAATGAAAATGCTATTCCTTCCGCGAGAAAATTGCATAAGTGGCGCTGCCATGCAGCAGGCAAGTCGCCGCTATTGCCGACGGTAGTTATGTATATATATAGAATGCAGCAATCACAGCCAACACTCTGACAAGCTGTGAAATGTGAGCTTTCATGAAAACTCTGACTTTGGCAGTAAACCATATGTTTATTTGTATGCATGTGTGTATGTGTGCATGTGTAAGTGTGGTAGCAGGCAGCAGAAGATGCTGTTGTTTTGGCGTTTTGTAGTTTTGCTGGTTTGCTGTTTTGAGTTTTGAAGTCATTCGTTGTTGCTCCTTATTTTTTATTTTTTGCTTTGTTGCTACTTATGCGCGCGTCTGCACTGATTTTGTTTTTGATGATTTGCTGCTAGCCGCATACCTTCTACCACCACCCACGACAAACGCAAGGCTAACTGCATATTCATTTGGCTGCTGTGCACGCGTTTACCATTGAAGCGTGTGCATCCTTATTGCACTATTTTGTATTTTTTGTGTTTGTGTGCGTTTTACTTGCGGAATATTTTAATGCAATTTCTTTTCAGCGTTGTTATAGTTCTGTTAAACCGCTATAAATCAGTTTAGCTGGCGTCAGTGTTAACTCCGCTGTTTTTGTGTTAGCGCAAAAAATCACCGCGTATGCCTTTACTGATATGTATGTATGTAGATACACATGTAAACACACAACGAAGAGGCGTGCAATTGGTGTTCAGCATCAATCTGTTTGCGCTTTTTCGTGGTGGTATTGCGTTTATGAAGACAAATGTCGCTCATACGCCACCACTGACACGCACCAACAAATTTTGATTGAGAATTCCCCTAGGCCGCGGTGATTTATGTACAGCCTTTGTTAGGTTTTCAATTGCTCGTAGGAGCACAAGGAGTTTGCGTGAATTATGTACAAAATGGTTGCAAAAACTAATTAAAAGCCAAAAGTTTAGGAAAAGCTTTCATAGTCTATAGAGAGAATGTAACTATTTCTTTAAAAAAATGTATAAAAATCTTATTTACCAAATAATGACCATAGAGAGAGCAGAGGGAAATAATTGCTAATTTTTAGGAAATGTAAGCTCTTAACCACAACATAACATAGATCCTTGAACAGGCAAAGCCGCAGAAGAAATATAATGAACTATCGAGCCCATTTTCCCTCAAGGCAGGATAGGACGGGGCGGAAGTTCTGTAGAGGGGGAGCAATGGACTTCTGTAGAGGGCGAGAAATCAACTTCTACACGGATGGATCGAAACTGGATGGCAGGTTTGGTGAGGGGTCTTCTGTCGAGAGCTTTCCATCAACACAAAATTCGGGCTTCCAGAGTGCTGTGGTGTATTCCAGGCAGAAGTGACAACTATTAAGTAAGCAATCAGGGCCTTGAGTGCGCTGAAGTGCGCTCTAATTTAGTTAACCCTTTCGAGACCATAAGCCTACAATTAAAAAGTGTCTTGTTTCATGAGGTCGTTGAAAAACAAGTTTTTTTTTTAAGAAAAAAAAAGAAAAAGAGTTATTTTTTACAGCTTAATTTCCTTAAAATTTGTAAGCAGTAAAATTTGTTTCAAAAAATTTGTTTATTTAAAATATTATTTTATTGAAAAAAAAAATTTAAAAATAAGAAAGACAATTCAATTTCCTCACAATTGTTTCCATAAAAATTTGCTTTACGACAAATTTTGTTTCTGTTTGAATAATTATTTCTGGTTTTGATCAAACTATTTTTTTCTAAATAAAGTTTTTCACAAACAAATATTCTCACAGAAAAATAATTTACAGAAAACAAAATTTCACAAAAAAATTATTTTTTTCCACAAAATTTCGTTTAAAAACGTATTTCCCACCCCCTAATGTTTCTTTTTTCTAGAAATTTCCAAACGAAAATGTTAAAAAAAATTATATAATCGAAATCGGTTAACGTGGTCCAAAGTTATGCGGTAACATACATAAAAAATAAAATATTCCGACGAATTGATAACCTGCTCCTTTCTAGAAGTCGTTTAAAAACAGAAACAGTTTTCTTAGGAGGACCTCAAACAAACTATACACTAATGATAACATTCATATATGTATTTACATATGTAGGTATGCTTGCAAAACCGCAAGAGCATTTTGCTACATCTCATCTAATTTTTCTACTGGGGGTTCTGAGTCCTTCAGCGCATGTTTAGCCTTCCCTGCGACTAACATTTATGTACCTATGCAAAAGAAATTGGCCACCATGCATTCAGCGCAAATGTTAAATTGATAACGACAGACAAATGTATTTTTATGCCTTGTCGTGCTCTTTAACATATCTTTAACAATCGGCACATTTGCAAAATGGTTGGCAACATATACACATACATTGACTAATAAACACACATAGATGTATATACATATATACTAAGTACCCCAAATTGCCCGACGACTCCGTTTCCCACTCACCGGCCGGTCGCAAAAACGACTCGCCGACGGATCGCAAAAACGATATACCAGCGAACTGCAAAACGATGCTCAAAATTTATACCAAATTTAAAGTAAAAGTATCTACAGTTTTATACCAAATTTAAAAGAAAAAAATTCACCTTCGTACCTTTATAAATATTATGAATACTGAAAACAAGATTACACCTACATAATATTTTTCATATAAACTTATTTTTTTTTTTTTATTAAGGTAGGTTCAGTTCACTCTAAAGGTCTTAATAATACAAAACCAAATATGTGTGTGCGAGTTTTATTATTTTTTTTTAATTTGGTATAAAACTGTACTTTTACGACTTAGTTTCGACGTCACTTCGAGTTCACCCGTTCGCGTTCGAGTTCACCCGTCGATTCGAACTCGTCTTCGCCCTGTGGCGAATTGGGTACAATGCGCATTGAACATGATATGACCTTCACATTCGTTACTGCCCACTACAAAATCCAACTTGAAAGCCTATTATCAACACCACACAGGCACGTGCACTCGCACAGACATATGTATGTATGTAGTCATATTTATCATTAGACATGTGCTTGTGAAATTCCGTTCTGGAGTATCTGCTGAGAGTTAAAATACTGCGGGCCATTTCTCGTTAACTGACTTGAATACAAATAAAGAGACAATGTACATATATGAATTCACATGAAATATATAAAACAATAATACAATAATACATCTGCTAAATGTGACAGACAGACTATCTTAACGATGTGTAAAGTGATGCTCCCTAACCGCCATAGAATGCTATGATTCTACCAAACACGAGCAGTGTTCATGTTCTTCTGGCAATAACTACACATGTACATACGTATGTATGTATGTACTCACAAGAGACACTACATTGCTCAAAAAAGTCTAACGACTACAAAATCTGCTAAAATTACAAGTCAGTTTTAGCCACTTAGGCACAGACGCTCACTACAGCCTGGTTTTGCAACTCGTGCGTGTCCTGTGGCTATTTGTAATTTTTTTTTTTCGAGTAGGTACTACTACTTCTAACCTCACACGCACTGCTACTAGTGAAGCATACATTCAGGCAAACAATACACACTTGTCTATCCTGCATTCAACTCAATTTGTGACAAAAGCAAACAACTGACGCGCTTATAAATTGAGTTGTTGAGCTTGATGTAGTATGTATGATGCGCACAGTTATATGAGTACGCGCTAAGATTTCATATGTGTAAGTATCCATCATCCCTGCAGAAAATCTGACATGCTCAAAGCTAGCGTAGAACTAGATCTTTTGCCGACAGTACTAGTTCTAGCGCAACACCCAAGCAATGCTTTCAGCTGTCCAGTTTTACACGGCGATGTCACTGGCGGTGGAAATTGTCGCCCAGTGCATTACTTTGCAACTAGTTTTTAGCCGGTTCCGTTTTGGACACTTTTTTTTTTTAATAAGAAACCGTTTTTAAGGTTCGATTTTTGGATATTTTTTGCTTTTCTGTTGCAGATTACATTTTTGTTGCATATTTTATTAACAAAAAAAAAATTGTAAGCTGCGCGCAACAATTTAAATTCATTAAATCTGAAAACTCACAACTGCCTCCACCGCGATTTGAACTCGCGACCAATGATGCTTGAATTGGATGTCTTCTTGCTGAGCTAAATACTTTCGTATTGTACAAGTAGCGATCATTTGCACATTTACACCGCAAGTTTCAACTGTCTCGCTCTGCATCCGTTTTGCACTAGTTCAGATACATGTATGTAGTTCGGAACTAGCGCTGTGACAGACGGTCTCAAAATTTTACTGCAGGGATGCTACACTCTACACATACATACATACATATGCCTCCTGTAGGCATCTGCAGTTGAGAAATTTCTGTCGGCACTTTTACTTTCGCAAGCACTTGTTTATTTTTCTACCTTCACTTGTGGTTGTTTTTGTTAGCTATTGTTGTTAGACGCTCTCTGGTGTATGAAAATGTCATAATTTAGATAGTCACGGCATTTTAACCATACTCTACAAACATTATGAGTACGTAGCAGGACACTTGCCTCCACAAGGTAACACTATGTAGTTCCACTCTGACCATTTGAGGAAGTTAGCTGGGGAAATGCTTGTTGGTTAAGCAATTTTCACAGTTGGCAACATCCATTGCATAATGAAGCGCACTTCAGTGTAGACGACGTTAGCTCTTTACTGGAACAACGTACATACATACATGTCTTAATTTTGAGTTAACGTACAGCTTATGCTAAATAAATGTATAAACGTATAGTAACTTTCTTCCTACTAAAAAAAAGTCATTGTTGCATATTAGTATTTACATATACATATATGTTCATGTGTATGTACATTAGACCATACCAGAAAAAAAGTTCGCCCCCGCGTCTAAAGCATTTTTGCAAGGCATATTTAAAAAAATATTTTTCTTTGGACGAACGCAGTGGTCGCCTTTTTGCATTTTTCTTTGTATTTCGGCATTTACAGTCGGATCTTAAAGTAGGATATATAAATGTCTTGGCCTCGAGAGACATTTTTTTTTTCCAAGTTTATTCACCTCAAGTACCCCGTTCTGGTAGTTGTCCACCATAACATCCGAGCGTCAATAAATTATAATTATTGCCCTAAGGCAAATGAAAGATAGCAGATGACAAGATGGTTCCAAAGATGTTTCTTATTCTAGCACCCAAGGGTTTTTGAAAAAAAGAACTCTTATTCACCACCCACGGAGAGAAGCTCTCCGCTCCAACAGTCGCAATAGTTGAGTGTGCAAAGCATTGGCGAGTTCGTCCTTGGTTAGCGGAATTTTTATTTTTTATTTTTCTAATTAAATTTTCTTTAAATTGGTAGATTTCATTGGCCTAAAAAGAAAAATACTCTTATATATTTAATAAATTTTATTTGACCTTTAGCAATTTATTTTAAATTTTTCTTTGATTTTATTTTTGAATTTTGTTGTTTTAAACAGCAAAACTATTTATTTTTAATTACATTTCAGTAATTTTCAGGAAAGTATTTTTTTTCTAATTTTAGTTCTTGTCTAAGTATAGTTTTCGTTTAATCTCAAGATTTATTTATTTTAAATACAATTTTTTTTTCTTGCATTAAATTTCTAGAAACATATTTAATTTTTTCTTTTATTTTGAATGACATAAATGTATTTAGATTTTATTGTTTTTAAAGAAAAATACTTTTTTTAATCTCATTGAATTTTTGAGACCTTTATTTATTATTTTTTTTCTTGAATTACAGTTTGTTTTTATACCCGAGCGCACTTCTGCACAAGGGTATTATAACTTTGTCGACATAACGGTTGGTTGTAACATGCAAAACGAACTGAGATAGATATGGACAAGTCTATACATAAATGATCAGAATGAAAAGAGAAATCGATTAAGCGGTGACTGTCTGTCCGTCCGTCCGTTCGTCCTTCTGTGCACACGATAACTCGAGTAAAAATTTAGATATCTTAACGAAACTTGGTACGTGCACATCTTTCGGACGTAGGACGGACGGTATTGAAAATGGGAAAAATCGGACAATAACCCCGCCTACCTCCCATATAATCTTCGATAAATCTGTAAATATTAAAGCTAATTTATTAAAAATACTTTCTTACTTGTTTAAATTTAGTTTTATTTTTTTAGGCTCTAAAATGGAATCTTTTTAAATTTCATTTATGTCTATTTTAGGAACTTATTCTCGGTTAAGTATTTTTTTTTTTATTTGACTTTACATTTTTTTTTTGTTTTTAAAGAAATGTTTTTTTTATAAATTTGTATTTTATTAGATTTTATTGTTTTAGAAAGAAAAAATATTTTTTTTTAATTGCTTGGAATTTTTAAATTTATTTATTTTTTTTAAGTAGATTTTTATCTTCGGAATTATTTTATAGTTTCTAGTTCTAATTGTTTTAAAAAGAAAAATGTAAATACTTTTTAATTTTGGTAAATTTTTAAAACCCTCATTGCTAAAAGACAAACATAATTAAAAATTGCCTTACGAATGACCTTTCAGGACAGTTGCCAAAATTGACGATTGCCTTACGAAAAACTTTGGCTTTCGAAAAACTGTAATGAGTTCAAAGACAGTTATCAGAATTGTCTATAGGACTCTCAAAATATCACCAAACTTTTGCTAAGGAAGTATTTTGATTATACCAGTGGAACCACATAAAAACAAAAAGTGTCAAAAGTAGGTGTCAACGACAAATGAAAAACGACGACGCCTAGATTTGGCGCAAAGATACAAAAATCTACGGGCAACTTTTTTTTTTGTATGCTAGCAAGGTGGTACCGCCTAATGTAAGTATCTATGTATATTCATATAGTATGTTCCCACAAATCATACAGCCTTTTATGCTGATTACCTTTATTATTATTATACACTCATTCATAGTGAGTTTGCAGCACTTTCTTATGTTTGCCTTCATCTGCTCTTTGCACACTGCCGTTGTTTTTTTTTCGACACATTTATATCTCTTCAGACGTTTGGCTGCATTTTGTTACAATGCGATAATGACAATATGACTTCTTATGTTGTGGTTGTTTTAATGCTTCTTATATTTGCCGCTTTGCCATTTCCTACTTTGTTTTTCATATTTTTTTCCACTTTTGAGGTGCGCTTGTGAGCCTTTTGTTTGTGTAAGCTTAGTTATATTTACGCTTTCTGAGGGCATTATCCTTATTAAAATTTGCCGTAAAGCGTTTTAGGTAATTACCAAAATATGAATAAAAAGTAAAACTAGAAGCAGTTCTCATTTATGTACTGTTAGGTCACAAACTGAGCAGTGAAAATTTTTTCTTTGCTTGAATTCCTAATTAAGGCAAGACCTAAATCCAAAAAAGCAAGAAAATTTTGAAGTTTGCGAATAGTGAAAGCAAAAGCCCCCATGAGTTGCAGATGACACAAGGAAATAGTAAAATCCCATTCTTATCACGTCAATTCTCAAGACCCAATGTATTTTATATTTAATGCACCAAAAATGGCAAGAATTTTAAAGGTTGATTTTCTTCCTCATTAAACAATTCTCTATCTCTGAACTTTCAAAAATGGGACCGGCCCAGAACGCGTTCTAAAGCCCTTCATATAGGAGAAATCCCTCTCAGGGGATATTGCAATGTCAAAAGAGACAGTTGAAAGCTATCGTTTTCAATTTTTTTGTTGCGATCAAAACATCTTCTCCTCTTTATTTATCGATATGGTTATCAATATGAGTGTTTTATCGTTAACGCTATGGTTATTGTTATTGATTTTTCCTTTGCAATCAAAACCTTACTTCTTTCTAGCTATCGATATTATGACCTTTATTGACACATTACTGCTATTAACATTGTGCTCGTTTTCGATAGTGTTATTGTTATCTACATTTTATGCGTAATTTTTTCTTATTATCGAAATTGTTTTCACTATTGATATCTTTGCTGTTACCAGTTATGCTATCGTTATCGATATTTAATTATTAATAATCGATATTAATTTCAAAATTATTTTCATTTGCGATATTTGTGGCGTTAAAAAAACTTATTAAAAGCTATTTTTTAGCCGCACAAAATTTGCACCTATTTTACTAAAATTTTATACTTTATACAAATTCTGATTAAAAGCTCAAAATTTAGATTAAAATTTGTGGAGTTTTCATAAACTCTTTAAAAGTTTGAAAGTTTGATTTATGTGGTTTTTGTTAATGCATGAAACATGTTTTTATAAAAAAGTAACTAAACAACATTGTAAATATTAAAAACAAAACACCATTCATCTACACACTTTTTACCGCCAGTGTATGTATGTAAAAATTTTAAATTCTATGCCATGAAAATCGAACTGAAACCAAATCAAAAATTAAAACATTAGTGTGGTGAAAAAAGTAAAGTCGGAATTTTAAAGCTGTTCCCCTTTTTTTTTATTTGAAATCAAAAAATTTTTAGAGGTTGCTCAGAGAGCGCTCAAAGTTGTCCATGCATTTTATATGAAAGAAAAGGATTTTTTCGTAGAAAAGGTATAGACTCTACTTTTTCACATGTATTTTTGGCCACCCAAATGAAGGTATATAAATCCATACAAATATATGTAAAGACGAATGTACATTTGTATCGCTATATGCTTATTAACTTATTTCGCTTGACAATTCAATAACATAAATGAAGACGCATTTTACTCTCGAAAATTCCTATCTAACCTGTAACCCACTCCTCGATGTCAAAATGTCTCACCAACTTTCATGCTGCAAACAATTTCAAATTCTTTTGTTTAAATTCATCTAAATACGAGTACCTATCTGGTTCCATCACGTGTCGCATAGCCAACCTGTCAGTTGGCATCGCGCATCATTTACATCCAATTGACACTGAATTTAATTTCCCCAAAGCGTTTGACATGACATTTGAATTGTTAATTTGCGCTTGTGAATGCTTGCTGTCTGTACGTGTTATGTATGTATTCACGTAGCATACATATGTACGTGTGAATGTACATGCGTATGTGTGCACTTGTACGCGCTGATTGCATGAATAAATGTCCATTAGGTGAGTAAAAGAAATGCTCGACTGCCTGTGTGAGCTAAATTGGTGAAGACAGCAGTAGAAAAATGTTTTCTCTGTTTCGTCCGCTGCTCCGCCGCTCCACTGCTCTCCATTGTTTGCATTCCTGTTGTGTGTGCACGATTTGTTAACAACAACGTTTTTATGTAGTATGGTCCATACTGTATGGATGTCGCGTTGTCCAACTTCCTTCAACAAAATGTTATGCAATAGCTAGCTGGCATTCGTTTGATAGCTCATCACTACGCATCGTTACATTTTCAACAGCGTTCCTTGTTTTTTACCCATTTGACCTTGTGTGCGTTCTTCACTTTCTGCTTCTTCTTCTTCTTCGCGTTTGTGCTTCAATCGTTTCGCTTTGTTATCGAGCGAAATTTACTAAATTGGCAACTTGTAGCTGACAGGTGGTGTGGCTGCTGTTGATTTGAAGGTGAATGTGAAACATTTACACTGTTTGGGGTGTGTGGTTGTGCTTGCGCCAGTGTTTTTGCTATTGTTAGTGCTTACAATTTGTGAAGGAAAGCCATCAAAACTAATCGACGCTTGGCTTCCCGCGAAGGTAACAAATTACTTTTGCATACAGTTATGTACACATATACATACATACATATGTGTGTACAAGTTGCAAATGGTACATATTACTATTGTGCTGTGCAGGCGTGTAGAGCGCTCTGTCAATTTCAGGTTTATTCATTCCTTATCGTTTGTGTGTAATCAGGTGTTAGTATAAAGTCAGGCATTCAAAGGTTAATGTCATACAGTTATTGATGTGGCTCTTGGTAGTGGTTTTGAGGATGCTACAAAGTTGCTTTCGAATATTTGAGGTATGTTGATTAATTCCATGCGATTAGAGGTGCTTTTGATTGATCACCAGGTTTATTTTGAGTTCACTTAAGGGCGTAAAGGATCTTAAAGGTGATGATATACATTAACACGAAGAATAATTTTACAAATTTTTTTCTTCGTTCCAGCATCGCTCATATCGACCTCATTTTATTATGCGCTCCTCTGCTGATTCGTTCAGCTTCACTCTAATACAAATTCAGATTGGAAGTTAAGTTCAAGTTCGGATTCAAAATTAAATTTTAAAATTAATCCTACCAAAAACTCCTATTAAAATTAAAATACCAAAGTCAGATTAAAATTGAATTGCTAATTTTAATTCCACCTCAAAATGATAGTCAAATTCGAGTTTTAAGCCAGAAGAAAATTAACTTAATGTATATACATAAATTCGATTTCGAAATCTAAAAATATAAACAGACGACAGCGCTAATTCGGACTAAGTCGTTAATTTGGAATTATGTGCAGTTGATGCTGAGTTAATTCCCAAAATTAATGCGGATCAGGGGCATATTTGATGGCGCTCTGATCAAAACGGCCTCCTGTTGTCTATTTTGAATGAAAAATAAACGAAGAAAAGGAGATTCAATCCCCGTTCCGCGCAGTTGCCGCACAATAAGTTCTTTATTTCTTATTTTTAATTTTTTTTTATATATTTATTTAATTTACATATTTCACTTTACTTTGTTTTATTTTATTTTTATTTCCATTTAATCCAAGTTATTAGAGTTTTATTTTGATTAAAACTATCCAAAACAAATATTCTTACAAAAAGATAATTTTCAGAAAAAGAATTTCACAAAAAAATTTGTCTGCTCCTAGAATTCATTTTAAAAGGCATTTCGTTTAAGATTTGTTTTCCTTTAAGTTTGTTTCTTAATGTTTCTTCTCTAAAAATTTTTCTAAACGAAAATGTTTTCAAAAATTTATTGTTTTCCTTAACTCATATTCCTTCAAAAATTAATATTCTTATGAGCCGAGAAACTCTTTGGGAAGCACGTTTCCCTTCCTCTTTAATGGGTTAAAGTCAAAACGAGCATTAAAATTTAATTCTTCATTGAAAACTAAAGAAAAGGTGAGTCCCAAAAGCAAAACACGTGCTTTATTCTCACTCAACATACTCTCTCTGCAGCAGCAATACTCTTGAGCATTTGCTAAGTTAGGTAACTTTGATCTAGATTTCCTTAATTACACAACCAAAATGATAGATGTGAGTACCCATCTGACATTGGCAACTCTCACAATCTGACAACGTTTTTCACAATCATTTTTAATCACTTCAACTTTACACGACGTACTAAGTATAATGGTCAAAGTGGTGCTTTTGAGCAACACACTTCCACTCACTCACTCGCCCAACCACTTCAGAGCTTCCGCTGCTAAGTGCCTTCATTTGAGTAGAAAATCGGCGGAGAATAGCACTTAATACCGTTCATTGTAGTAAGAACAAAAGTGCATAAGTATATAAGTATGCAAGCGAGTGTGTTGCGGGTATTTGCAGCTGCCAGCCAACATTTATTGCCAAAGATAGTGCGCTATGTATTTAATACTTACATATGTATGTAGATAGTGTTTGCGTGCGCTTTTTTTTTTGATATTATCGCCGAACTGACATCGTCATGATCATCTATCCACACTGAGTGTTGGCAGCGACTGGGCATGCAGCATTGAAATGCTGATTGTCGCTCAACACTCAACGCTCGGTAGTGTTGTAATTGCAATCATCACAAGAAGTGTCGCCGACAAGTTCAATTAAAATACAAACATTATAATATTTTTTTTCAACCTTTTTTTGTTTTTGGTAGCATTCACGGTTTCTTGCTGAGTTTGCCACTTTCTACACTTCTCTTCAATTTGCATTTTCGCAACGATTAAATGCGCCAGAAAATTTAGATAAAACCAATGAAGCACAAAAACGGCATGCAGCTGGGCGATAGCAAGAGTACTAAGTGGAGTGGCGAGGTGGTGGTGGCTAGAGTGCCCACCCCACTTAACGGGTGGCGGCGATTAGCAGCGTCTCCGGGTGTACTGGAGGTGCTTAACTGCAGCCATTGAAGCAGTGGTCTGCAGACTAACATCAAAATGGCAAACGCCAAACATCGACGTTCGAATGTTTGACAGCTGAAGTTGGCAATTGTGCTCCATTGCATACAATTTTGGCGCTGCGCTCACTGCTGTAGGGCTTTCGCCTTCTAGCAGATATAATGTCATTGCGTAATGAATTCAGCGCTGCGGGTGATATCTGCAGCACAGTTGAGGATTTTATGGGGGAAGATAAACTTTTGTTGGCGCTGTTATCACATTCAAAGCTCACCTAGCCGCCTTACTTTATGGGTATATTCATTTTGTACTGAAATCGGAAAGAATGCGATAAATTAACCCTTTCGAGACCGTAGTGTAAAGAGAATTTTCTTGTTTCTTGAGGTTTAAAAAAAAAAAGGAACAAGTTACTTTACATATCAATTTCTTCAAAATTTGTAAGCACTAACTTTTATTCGAAAAAAAAAAAAAATGTTTCGTCTAAAAACTAGTTTTTAAGCAAAAAACAAAACTGATTCCAAATCTATCAAAATTTAAGAATACCGTTAATTTCTGCATGATCCAAAAGTCGGATCTAAACCAAATTAGTATGGGACCAACTCTGTGGTACCACTTTTCCTTTCAAAAAATAATTATAGAATTCGGTTAACATGGTCCAAACTATGCAGTAACATACATAAAAAATTAATGCTTCGACGAATTGATAACCTCCTCCTTTTTTTGAAGTCGGTTAAAAATTTCTAAAAATTGTTTCCATAAAAATTTGCTTGCCTACAAATTTTTTCTGTTGGAATAATTATTTCGTCTTTTAGTAAAAATATTATTTTTTCCCAAAATTTGTTTTCCTAAACAAAAAGGTAATTTTTACAAAAAATATTCCGCAAAAAAATAATTATAGAATTCGGTTAACATGGTCCAAACTATGCAGTAACATACATAAAAAATTAATGCTTCGACGAATTGATAACCTCCTCATTTTTTGAAGTCAGTTAAAAATTTCTAAAATTTGTTTCCATAAAAATTTGCTTGCCTACAATTTTTTTCTGTTGGAATAATTATTTCGTCTTTTAGTAAAAATATTCTTTTTTCCCAAAATTTGTTTTCCTAAACAAAAAGGTAATTTTTACAAAAAATATTCCGCAAAAAAATAATTTTTTCCCCTAAAATTCCGTCTTCAAAGAGTTGGGTTTTTAAAGGGTTAAGGTATAAACGAGTTACGGATTAAATTAGTGCATCTACGTAATGATAATAGAGAGAAGTGGTTCACTTTGCTCGTATTACTGAAATTAAAGGAAAAGATCTGCCAAAGTATGGCAAGCATGAAACTGCACCTACATACGTATTTAAACTCTAGGCCAGCAGCAGAATCCTTTTGGAGCTAAAAGGCGTAAATTGTCAAGAGCACTAAAGGCATACGCATTACATATGCACATATCTACTACGGAAAAATCATCTAGCAAGTCAGTCGCGTCCGTGGAAGTTACTGAAAATTCGAACAGCAAAAGATATACAGTTTTATCTGCTAAAGAATTACAATTAGTGTGTAATGAATATGCAGCTGATTGTACATATGCAAATGCGTATGTATGTTGCAAATTTTTGTGTGAAAATAATTTCTATTCTCACAGCAGCTGTGTGTAAGTGTTGGTCTCAGACTAACAACGCCATTGCACTAATGTTGTAACTGCTGCCAAAAGTGCTATGCTGGCGAAAAAGCTGCTCGATATCGATTAAAATTTTGCTGAGCGAAGGAATTACGTAATTGCAATGGGTTTTCATTTGATTGTAAGCACAAGTCATCAGCATGATTATTCACATAGCAATTTGACTAGAATTTGTTATATTGATGTAAATAATCGGTTAAAGGAGTCAAGTGAAAGGAGAGAAGGTACTGAAGAGTACTTTTTTTTATTTCGCTGGCAAAAGAAATAGAAAACATTAATTAATTTAATGGAAGCATACATTTTATGAAAGCTTAAAAATGTATAATAGAAATAGATGGCTTAACTCATCGGCTAATTAAAATATGACTTACCCTCTTTTTAATTGAAAAATCGTTACTTTTGATTTTCTTCAATTAAGCAGTCTAAGATGGTCTCATCAAAATCGACCGCTTAATTCAACCTAAAACCTCGTAGACTTGAATAAATCAAACGAGCTTTTAATACCTAACATCCAAATGGCACTATGGTTCGTCAATTCATTTCTGAAACGGAAGCAGGGCTGCAAACTACTCCAAAAATCGGTGTGGTTCGGTTCAGTGGTTCGAACCACTTAGAAAAAGCTTGTACCGGTTCAAGAACCGGTTCACGAGTATCTCTGAACCATGGTTCGGTTCGGTTCAAATGGTTCAATTTAAGCTAAAGGGTACAAATATTGCAAAAATATGACAAATCCATAATATGAATATTAAGGGCTTTGTTACTGAGATCAAATTCAAATACCCAAATATATAGTGTAGGGATGGGTAAAATCGATATTCGAAGCTTCGAGATTCGAATTTAATCGAATTTTAGTTCCAAAATGGCGAATTTTCGAAATCGAACTTTGGGGTGCTAAAATTCGGACGGACAAAATCGAATTCGAATTCGCGTTTATTTTCAAAAATAGCTAAACTAAATTTGGCATAACTGTGTGTAGCAAAATATCGAATTTCAACCCCTCCCCTACCTATCCCTAGTATAGCGGTGGAAAAATAAATAGGGACACGACATTTTATCAAGTTTTGGCTATTTTTCTTTTGTTCATTTATGTTTATTTTTTAAGCATATAAGTCCAAGTTTTAAACTTTGTGAAAAGATTATAAATATTGTGCACAATTTCATCTAAATTGCAAATATTTTAATAAGAATTTCTAGGGGAAATTTTTAAGTTTAAGTTAAGACAATTTTTAAATTTTTTTTACATTATTCAATTTTTTGTATGGAATAAAATGCATAATACCTTTAACAAAAAAATTATTTAAAATCAACGCGATTAAGGCGAAATTAGACAAATTTTAATAAACTTTTTAAGGTTAGGACGAAGGTGAGCCTAGCTAGTCGGGTAGACAAAACAACATAATCAGAATTTTGAATTGATCCTCAAAATCTTGGCTTAATATTGAAACCCTAATTTTCAATAGGTTGGAGTTTACACTATGTAGGCCTCAACTTCATATGTACAAGTACACCTATGGTTGAAATAATATGAGTGCGGCATTTGACTATTTTTCTTTTGTTGGATTAATGTTCACAAATTTTTTATAAAAGTATAGCTCGTTATATAATAACAAGCACATAAACCCAAATTTCAAACTTTGTATGAAAATTTGAAAAACTGCAAACTTCAATAACATCAAAGCTGCAAACTTTTAACCAGAAATAAAAAAATCGAGTTTTTGAAATTTTGTTTTTGCTGGCGTTTTTCCATATAAGAAAAAAAATCAAGCATTCTTTATATGAACGAAATTACAACTCGCGTAATAGCCATTACACAAAAAAATGCCTGCAGTTTTACTATACCGGTTGCATTTTTAGACAAATTTTTGTATTACAAAACTTAAAAAATTCTGTAGTGGATTTTCATTTTGAACCGAACCGAACCATTTTTTGGGATGGGTTTCGGTTCGGTTTTGGCATTTACAAATAAAAACTGTTCGGTTCGTGGTTCGGTTCGAAGCCCGAAAAAAGCGACGGTTCGGTTCAAAACCGGTTTGCAGCCCTGGAAAAAAGTATGAGGATGAGTGACGAAGCTAAGATTTTAATTTCAAATTTTTTTTTTAAGGCCTTTGAGAATTACATACTTAAGAATATTAAGGGGGTGTGCACAAATTCGCAAACAGAAACACCAAAAACAATCAGCAAATATTGCATACTTTAAGGTAACAAATTAGCTAATTTTACAACCAGGAAAATGCGGTAACCTGTTTGCATACTTATAAGACGAATTTCTATGACACTTTAGATCGCCTGCAGATGGCGCTAGAAGTTCACCGTTTTTATTACTTAATTTTTTTTTGCAGAATTCAGTTAAACCAAATTTAAATACTCCACTGAAAATGTGTACTTTATCAAGGGAAAAGCTAATTCGTTCAATACTTCTTATTTTGCTTAGTTCCGGTATTTTAAGGTAAAATTGTCTCCGAATTAAATACATATATTTAATCTTCATTGCCTGCACTAAGCCTGACTAGGCTTACCTTAGCACGCAGACAGCAATGGTAGTCTCACCTTTGGACGTGGAAGATACTGCCAAAAATATTGGCAAATCATTGCAGACTCTCTTTTCACTTTATTATTATTATTAAACTAAACATAATTAGTAATGTATATTTCTTTACTGCCCGTCTCCACAGGATAAAGTTTATATCTTGATACATATGTCAGAATATAATTTGCCAATGGAGACCGCTCATTGCTCTTCGAGAGCAATATATATCAGAGCTTATATCTTGCCATCTATTGCCGGCAATTTGGTAGTTTGACAGCTACATTTTCATTTGCACGAAAACTTCGTGGCTGCAACATCATTATTAATTTAATATAGAAGCAAAAATTGAGCTGTTTCATGTTAAAATATTTGTAATTATGTATTTGGATGTAAAATAGCCTATTTTCTAAATTTTTTAAGCGATTAAATCTGGCAAAAATACGTTTTTGAAGCTATCTTACAAATGCTTATATCAAGATATAAAAAGCCCACACAACTATTGCCACTGATATAACTTATATCTAGCGACCAAAATGACAGCTGGACAGCAATAAATTTTATCCTGTGGAGACGGCCAGTTACATACACTGATCGATTCTTTTCCCTTTCATGGTTCAGAAAAATTAGATCGCTCGCATTCTCTACGTTTATGTCTAAGGCATGTAACTGAGGACTATACATATTTGCTGCTTATAATATCAGATTAAATGACGACGAATTTAGACAGCGATATTTTTTCCAAGAAAAAGATCCACTTTTCCACTTAGAGGCTCATCCAGCAATCAAGAGTTCGCAGGACTTCTTGAAGCAAAACAACAACATTGGAGGCCTTGCAGAAAAGGCTGACTACTTTTTTTTTTATTTAACAAAACAGACATTTATGTTGCATTATATGGCTCGTATATTATGTTTCCAATTTCGCTTATACAAGAGCTTCAAAAACTGTATCAAAGAAAATGCTTTACATACCAATACATTTATGTATGTACTTATTTAAAAAGCATTGGAAGTTCGAATGAGTAAAAAATTTGCTACGCACAGTAAATTTTTACACGCAATCCAATGCCAAATGACTCAATTATTTTACCATTTTTTAGTAATTTCCGTGCTAATGAATACTTCAATATTAACAGAAATATGTATGCGAGTAAGTTATATAGCAAAACAGAAAAAATATAATAAGTCACACTATGTCCGAAAATTTCATAAAATTTGGGCAGCTGTAAAAAAACCAACCAATTCGCAGATACACAGTTATTCGCCACAATTGACTGAATTATGAGCAATCAGCAGCACATCACACGCTGCTGGCCGCAATGAGCCAAAGGAACAGAAACGAAAAAGAGTAAAAAAAAAATCCAACAGCCGTAATAAAAGTGAAGCAGAAATAAATGAAATGGCCTAAAAAGAACCAGAAAGAATTCGCCGTACAACTAATAAATAGTGACAGTGCATAAAGTGGCAATCCAACCAGCGAGACACCATGGCGTATGCGCAACTAGCAGCAAAGAAAACAAAAAATATGGACAAATTTCACTGTCGTTGACAAGCGACAACTTTTTACGGTCGCGTTTGTGGCAAATTGCTACGCTTTGAATACTCACACACTACATGGATGCTCGTGTTACTTTCTTATTTATTCGCTGTGTGTTAGTAAATGCCAGCAGAGGCATTGCCATTTATGCCCACAACTACTACTTAGTATTACTTAGGTTTGTGTCTGTATTTCCACGTAGTAGTTGTGTGAGATTCTACCTCAGTGATCACCACTCTCTGCTCCACAGAGCTTATGTAGTTCCTATTTGGCTGTAGCTTAGTGCGTTGTAATCACTTTCACCGCTTTTCACTGCAAACCAAGTTCAATAACTTTTAGCTGTAGTATTTTGAGAACTTGTTTTTTTTGGGCCGCGCAAAAAACGTACTGGCAAATGACATCACGTAACTAGTCTATTCGCGAAAGTCCTATGCGGTGCTGATGTAGCGTACAGTTGAAAGAGAGAGCTTAAAATTAAATTGGGGCAAGCGACGGTTGATTGTCAATAGAAAAACTGAGAAATTTTTTAGTCAGCATAAACGACTGAGGTTCTATATTTAGTAAATATTTAGTTGAGTATGAAATTGCCAAAATGACAGAACTTTGTGATTACTTAAACTTTTGGAAGCATTTAATAATGAAAATAGAACTGGCAAAGATAATGGTAATAGGTAGGTAAATGATAATGGTAATGGTACTGATGGTAATGATTATGGAAACCGCAACAGTAATTGTAATGGTAATGGTAATGGTAATGTTAATGGTAATGGCAATGGTAATGGTAAAGGTAGTGATAGTAATAATGGTAATCAAATTGATTTCTACTCTTTAACAAAATTACTCAGAACCCGATTTTCAAAAGGATCGACGATATCCGATTTTTGAAAGTATCGATACTGACTACTCCAAAGTACTCAGCACTCACAAAAGATTTCGAAAGTATTCAGAATTCGAAAGTAATCGGATAGATACTTAAAAGTATTGAGTTTATGTGTATATTTCAAGGAAGTACTTAGTATGTACTCTCAAAAATACCCTATCCTTAAAAGTATCGATACCAAAGCACTTGATCCTCAAAATAACTGGATTCTGCCCATCACTAGTTATAAGTTATAACTATGACTATTATTGTGACTAGGAGTATGTTTATGAATATGATTGCGATTATGATTGTGTTTATGATTATGATTTGTGACAATGATTTTGACAATGGCGAACCGACAATTGTGACTGGCTTTTTGGTAAATAATAATTCTGAGACTGAAACATTATAGCCGCTTTCATTGGTCTGACCGTTACTTTATGATGACCATAGCTAAAGATTTGTAAAATATCTTTAAACTTTAAGCTTTACACACACTAGTATTTTTTGTTCTCCTTTTTTGAATCTTCAACCGAAACTTTATCCATTCGCGGCTTTTACCTCTCTGGCCTTCTCCGCAGCCAAAGCGGCCGCAAAATATTTCCGCTGCCACTATTTCAAATAGAAATTGCTCTCATTGGGGATGCCCGCTAGCAATGCGAAAAAAGTTTAATGCCAAGTGCATCTGAGCAAATACCTGTGAGTGACAAGCGTACACAGGCACATTGCACTCCGGAAAAAAATATATATATAAAACACAAGCACACACACACTCATGAAAAAAAAAAAAAAAAAAACGTGCAAAAGGCCGCAGCAATTTGTGCCAATGTCGCCACATAAGCCGGCAAAGAGCGACCGTTAAAGTGTCGAAATGCGACAGACAACAGATGCAAACTGTCGTTTAAGTACCATTTTTCTATAAGTACAGATTTTGTGAATTTTTTTTCACCACTGCTGTCATTGAGTTGTTGCTGTTTGTAAGAGTATTTTCTGTTGAACGAGTGCATTTCGCAGTCACGCGCCGCTTTAAGTCACCACAACAACAACGAGGAAAGACGCTTTGATAACGAGTGTCAGGTGTCAAGAGTGTCATAAGAGTGAGGCAAGTGTGGCAAGTACGATACGTAAGTAAGTAATGCAGCAAACGAAAATACGGTAGGTACATAAATATTATTATTAAGTGATGCGACAATAACAAGAAAACAAAAACAATAACAACGAAAAAATAGCAACAAACTATGCTTTAGCACTGTGTCAAGGTTCTGGGGCAGCCGAACGATACGAGGGGGGGCGAATGGGAAAGGAAACCGCGCGCCAGCAGTCAGGAATTTATGTGGCATCGATATGCCGCGCAAACGAGAAGTAATAAATGAAAAGCTGTGTGCCTGTGTGGTTGCGGTGCAGGCAAAAAATGCATTATCGAACGAAAAATGAAATCAAGAGAAAATGTGTCAAGCTTGGGCATGCATATAAGTACGTTTGTGTGAGAAAATATAAAAAAAAAGTGCGGAAAACAACAAGCGAATCGTGTGAATTACAAATTTTACAGCAACGTTGTCAGCAAGTTAGCAAACGAGAGTGACGTGTCATATTAGCGTTGCATCCCAGTGGATCAGGAAAAATACTGTTAAGTAAAACTAGAAAACAAAAACTTTTTCATTTAAGGAGCAAGGCAGGGAATTTATTATTTGCCGCAGCAGTTTAGGGAGAAAGTTTTTTATGTAATATTTACTGCATCTTTTCGGTACAAATATACTGGTAATATTAAAAATTGCATAAAATTGTGCAAAACCCTTTTATTCCAGCGATGATCTGCACTTCTCATTCAACTTGGTGCCACTTAAAATGAACATACATACATATATTTTAAGAGTTTATGTTTACTACAGAAATCAATAACCAATATTGTTAGAATAGTGAAAAATAAACCGTCTAGTAATGGCAAATGAGACACCATGGCGTATGCGTAATGGGCAAAAATTTAAATTGATTTTTTTCACCAGCTACCCATACGCCATGGCGTTCGTTTTCAATTAGACTTATAGGCAACTTCACGAAAGCAATTTAAACTATTGTGATATTTTATAGGCAAAGTTATCCAGGTGGAAAAAAGGGGAAGAAAAGGCTACTTTCTACAGCATTTTTTTTTCTCTCATAATTATTATCAGAAGACTTTTATAATATAAGTCTCAAAATAAAAGTCTTTGAAGACTTAAAAATATTTATCTCGCAGATAACTATTATGAAAATACTTCTATTACATAAGTCTTAAAATAAGAGTTATCGATGACTTAAACAATTTTCTCACACTTATTATTATCAAAACTGTTTTATAATTTTTACGAAAATTTGGATGACTTTTTTAAAACTCCACCATGAAATAATTATTTTTCTTATTATCACTATCGCTACGTAGTGCTAGTGAAATTTGAAATGCACTATCACTAACCATATAGTGGTAGTGAAATTTTGTGTTCCGTATTTTGTAGTAACAGTATTTCGATACCAACCAATATGGGGTTTTCAGTTGCAAGTAAAACTCAAATTAAAGAGCTTACAACAATAACTACACACAAATAAAGAAATTTCGTGTTTTTGGTTTTGAAATCGGTTTAGTAGCACTGCCATAAGAAGGCGGACAAAATTTATGTTATTTTATTATTATATGTGCAGTTCTCAAAAACTTCGAATTTTTTGTGATTTTTTTTTTTTTTTTTTAATTATGAGCACATGTCTAATATTTTTAGTATACGTTCCTTCAGCTGCTATAATACAATTTCCAAAAATGGTGCAACGTTTTAAAGCAATTCACCACACGCTTTTAACGTTTTTTACGCGTTTTCTTTCTTTGTTTTTTTTGGAAGTGGAAAGTGGGCGTCATTTTAGTCCGATTTCGAAAAGTTTCAACATATGTGACCTGGTCTACGAAAAGGGAGCTTACGTGCGAAAACTAGTTTTCTGTGAAAAAGCTGTTAAAAGTAAGCAACTCGTTTCGTCAGTTTCTCATTATCTCGTTAATTGTTCTCCGCGCCGGACGTCCAGTAAGTGTTGTTGTTGGTCCAGTAAGTGTTGTTGTTGGTCGGAATATTATTATAGTTCATCGTGTAAGTTGCTAGTGTGGAACATTTAAAAAAATAACACTGAAGAAGTGTTCTTTCTCTACATTTTTAGTACACTTCTAAGCAAGTTAGGATTTTCTGCTTTTCACCACGTGAAAAAGCATCTCATCTTCCATCCGAATCAACCAAAAAGTGAAAATTGATTTTTTGACACCTAAGCCGCCTTTCCGTAGACCAGGTCACATATAGCTTTTTTATGCTTTGGTACAAATTGATAAATGATAGTTTACTTAACGTTTATTATTTTTTCTGAAAGTATAGCGAATTACTTAACAAACACGACCTAAATCCAAATTTCAGACTTTGTGCAAAAATTATGAAAATTCTGCAAAGTTTGACCAAAATTTTTTAACATCTTGATGTGCTGATAAAAAATATACATTTTCACTTTTGTGCACGCATCGTAACTTTTACAGGAATAGTTTTTTTAACCATCTTTCAATGGGAGCACAAACGCCAGCCACGTCTAGATCGATTCCTTTTATGCTCCATAACACTATACAAGTTGTTCGATAACAGTTTTAGGTACGCACCAGCTAAAGTATACTATAAAAACCGCGAGTGTCAGAATTTAAAGAAAGGAGTCACGCCACTTTGACTCTTCAAAACTCCTTTTCTATCGAAAGCACATACCTCTAACGGGCTGCATTCGATTCTCCTCTCCAAATACTATCAGTTAATTAAAAACTCATGCATGAGCAATCGACACACCGAATTTTGCAACGTAAAAATAAATAAAAAAACAAGTAAGAAAGTCTAAGTTCGGGCGGAGCCGAACATTAAATACCCGGCGCAAGTATTAAATATGTTTTTTCACCTTTCCGAAACCTTCCGCTAGATGGTAAGCCGGGGTGTATCAATTTTGAGTAAATTAGCGTCCTTCAATTTCGAAATATTGAAGTTTCAAGCATTTCTGAAATTTACCGTTATATGAGAAGCGGCCGTTATTTTAGTCCGATTTCAATAATTTTCAACGTTTTGCTTACACGTGGCAAGCACAATAACCACACCGGGTTTGGTACAAATAGGTAGAACGGTTACCGATATACATATATGTGATCATAAGTGGGCGGTGCCATGCCCATTTTCCAAAATTTTACCATAAACGTATTTCTTGGTAAGGAATTGTTGCAAGTATCAATTTTGAATAAATTAGCTTCAATATTTACTGATTTATCGAAGATTTTGTATTTCTCTAAATAACCGTTATATGGGATGTGGGCGTGGTTATTGACCGATTTTAAAAAGTTTCGGCGATTTTTTATGCTGTACCAGGGCCAACAACTGTGCCAAGTTTGGAAGAAATTAGTGCGGCGGTTACCGAGATATACACATGTAACCATAAGTGGGCGTGGCTACGCCCATTTTCCAAAAATTTATAATATTCTTATTTTTCGTCTAAAACTTATTGTAAATATCAATTTTGAGTGAATAATCTTCAGTAGTTACTAAAATATCGCAGTTTTCGTATTTCTGGAAATTACCGTTATATGGGAAGTAGGCGTGGTTATTGAGCGATTTTAAAAATTTTCGGCCATTTAGTATGTTGTGCGAAGGCCAACAACTGTGCCAAGTTTGGAAGAAATTGGTGTAGCGGTTACCAAGATATACACATATAACCATAAGTGGGCGTGGCTACGCCCATTTTCCAAAAATTTATAATATTCTTATTTTTCGTCTAAAACTTATTATAAATATCAATTTTGAGTGAATTATCTTTAGTAGTTACTAAAATATCGCAGTTTTCGTATTTCTGGAAATTACCGTTATATGGGAAGTGGGCGTGGTTAAAGTCCGATTTCGCCCATTTTCAATACCAACCTACCTTGGATTAAGGGAAACCTACATACCAAATTTCGTTAAGATATCCCAATTTTTGCTCGAGTTATCGTGTACACGGACAGACGGACAGACGGACAGACGGACAGACGGACAGACGGACAGACGGACGGACAGACAGACATGGCTTAATCGATTTCTTTTTTCATCCTGATCATTTATGTATACATTTGTATATATCTATCTCGATTCGTTTTGGCTGTTACAAACAACCGTTATGTGAACAAAATTAATATACCCTTGTGCACAAGTGCGCTCGGGTATAATAACAGGAGAGTCACACTTTTATTTGTGAAAATTTCTTAATTTTATTTCTGAATTATAGACGTATACGCCCTTTTTTTTAATTTACATACATAATCTACACAACATATGTAACCAGATTTTTGGTAATAAACCGGCGAAAATTATGTGGCCGAATAAAAACTGGCGAGTCATGCGCAAGTTCGAACTAATTGAGAATTGCCCATTCGTATGTATATTAGGGTGGTTCTCAATATCAAATGAACGATTTTGTTTTTCACTCTCGCACTCTCAATCGGTAATACCACGATCACAGATACCATATATAAATTTTGGTCCCGGTTAAGGCGTGTCGCACTGGGGGCAAAGTTCAGATTCTTCTATAGAGACTCCAAAAATTAAAAATATTTTTGTGTTTTTCGTCTAATACCCAAAATCAATACTACCATAGTCGAAGATATCACATATAAATTTTGGTCCAGTTTGTAGACGATTAAGGCGTGTCGCAAATGGGTCAAAGGCCAGAAGGTCTCTAAGGTGATTCAAAAAGTTAAAAATATTTTGCGGCTTGGGAAGTCTGATGTAAAAAATTGCTTCCTACATTTAAGAACCATTCTATTGTATATAGATATGCGTATTTTCCATCAAGCTACTTATATTTATAGCCACTTATTGGCTTTGAATTCCAACCTTCATGAAATTAGTTTATTGTTACATAAAATATTTTGTTACTGACGTATTGAATGCTGACATTGATTGCGATGTGTATGTATGCAAGTACTTTATTGCTCAATTTACAATCTGAGAATTGTTATTGATAACAAATTTTATTAACTGAGACGTGCTAATAACTATCGAATAGAAATTTGATAGTGGCTTTACTGCTTAGAGCGATACATAAATAAGTATATACATACATACGTACATGCAGACATATTTATTAAAGCTGATAAACATATAAACCATTCAACTGAGAGCAATGAAAATAAATAAAACCAAAAAAAACCAAAACACAAAAGAACACATACTGGTTAACAAAGCCTTTATTAGGAATTGTGGTAAATTTAAATTGTTCAAATAAATACTTTAAGCCAGAAAAAAAGAATAAAGTATATTTTGCAATTGAAAGCAGGCACACGTTATTGATTAGATTAAACCAAAATCTACATACATACGTATGTATGTGCGTATAGTAAAATAGAGAACTTTGAACTAATGTTTATTTAAATGATAAAAAAGTTAATTGCAAATAAATTGGATTTAAAGCAAAATTTTCATTTATTAATTATTACAGCCACATACTGCATTTGTATCTAACAAAACTTGAATTTTCCCCCGCAAAAAAATTATGCTAGCAATCTCTAAATAGTGCATTCCGGGTTAAGTCTCAGGGGACTATAATTTGGCATTGGTTAGTCTCAATTAGTCTCATACGAATGTACGGCTTTATAACACCAAAAAGGAGTAGTATAAAGTATAATAAAAGAGCATTAAATAAGCCAAATAAATGCAAATTATTACATAAATGTTTTTTAATCAACAATTGTGATATTTTGAAATGCAATTTAATTAAACACAATAAGGGTTGTTACCGCTTTGTTGGCAAGAATATATTAACAAGCTAATATATTTATGTTTGTATGAATAACAAATATATATGTATGAGGAATAGGTATGTAAGTTCCAAGCAAGAAATTTCATCTGTAGAGTTCACATAAAGCACAGTTGCCTACCGCGCATTTTTTCACTCGAAATTGATTATATTATTTCAAAAGCCGGTTAAGAATTTCAACAATACGTGCTAAATGAATGAAATAAGCTTTTGTGAGCAGGATGGATGAGCAGGCATGGCTTGTTGATTTTTCTCCATAATAACCCTAGGTCCCACTTTCTTTAGCTGTTCAAAATTAGTACTAAACCTAGGTGTGGCGTTACAGGACCACTTTGAATTCACCGGACACAGCTCCCTTAGGTTGATGTTGCGAACCTTTTCTGGATAGGAATGACATTATTAGGACAGTATCCAAATTAGGCTTGAAAATTAGGTCGCCGTCAAAGATGAACACTTCTTCCGAGAAGGAATTGGCAAATTCGCTGATAGATAAAAGTAATAGCAGCTGATGGCATACATTTCCATTGGTATCACTATGGGCCGTTAAAAAAAAATTTATATTCCCACGCTGATAATTAGGAATCATCTTTTATCTGACTACTGGGCCTCAGTCATGGCGAAGTCAAGAAATATATAAGAACCTAATCGGAGTAGTATATCCCCTATGGTTAACTTTTTTATCATAAGGTGGACCGAGAACTCCGCCCTCTTTTTATGTATCGAATCCATATAATCTTAGTTAATTCCCAATGGGGTTCTTATAAAAGACGAAAGTCGCTACGTAAACTAATGACTGCAGTAGTCACTTAAAATTGGCATTTCCCAATGAATTAATACAAATTAAATTCTATTCATTTACATAAATGTGCAGACACTTCTTGTTTCTTTTGCATATTAACTACAATAATACTTTTATATATAGCATATATATGTATGTATGTATAAATAAGCATATTTGCGCATGAGCCTCCATTAAAGTCGTTAGCTTGTAGGTATGAGCATTTATAGCATTGGGCCATGGCAAAATGCCTGCAGTGCTAATACTACTTAAATAGGCATTCAAATTTAATAATATAATAACTTAATGCAATTGAAAGGGATTTCCTGGCCACATGCACGCACACAGCAACACTATATACTTTCCACATGTATGTATGTATGTATGTATATTTATGCACAGCATGAGAGCAATATTATGTCAGCGTATTTTCTAATATGTAAAGCTTATGGCTGCCGGCAGTTGGCAGCTTTTTGTTACACACACTACACACTCATATAAACATACCCTGTAGTCAAATAAACTAGTTGTAAACTACCTCACAACTAGTATGAATCGCATGCCCAACTAGTCAGCCAACTGTCTTTTTCCTTGCAACCAACTGGTATTTTTAACATGGGGATGTCCTACGAGATGAAAATTGTCAGATTTCGGTGAGAAATATACCAGTCTCATACTAGTTCAAAATAGGCAGAAAACTACTAGTTTAATTATGGACCAAAATCACTACTTTGGGAGTCAAAAAATAAAATGAATTCATGAATATACAATAAAAAACTTTTTTGAGTATTAGTTAAAAGTAAAAAATAATACAAAAAATATTCCAAACTTTCGAACATAATTTTAAATGCATTTTTCATTAAGTGTTATTAAAAGTAAAAGGTTTCAGGTACCATAAATACAAAATTTTAAATTTTTTAGTAATATTGAATAAGCAAAAGAAAACATTTTAGTTAAATTAGTTTTTGTTATTTTATGGCCTTATAACAATTATATTCAACAGTTTTTATTAAGCTTGAGGCAGTTTTTAATGAAAAACTTTTGTGGAAAAGCAACAATAATTTTGTTATAAGGCCATAAAATAACAAAAACAAATTTAGCTAAAATGTTTTCTTTTGCATATTCAATATTATTAAAAAAAGATAAAAACCAAATAACTTAGGGACGAGAACACACAAAAAGCTAAACATTTTAATAAAATAGAATTATTAGCAAAATCAACCAGTTGGCTTCACAAATGAAAAAGTGGAAAAAAGCAACAAGAATTTACAAGGCGAACTTAGCACAGTGCGTAGGCAACTGGCTGAGTCAGCTGGGGTCGTTGGATCGAGATCCACTGAAAGATTTCTGATGAGGAAATGTGGTGATTTCCGAAATAGCTATCACTGCTACCAGTTATCCAAAATTATTGCTGCTTTTCCACAAAAGTTTTTCATTAAAAATTGCCTCCAGCTCAATAAAAATTGTTAAGAAATATAGGAGAAAATTGTTCTCGACGAATTCATGCTTGCCTATTTATATATAGATTTAACCGGTCTGGTATAATTGAATATGTACTCGATTTAATGGTTTACAATATACCCAAATAAAAGTTATCATATTTTTTGTGTACTTTATTGTATTAAACTGTCGAAGTCAAATAAAACAGGGCATGAATAAATCGTTTTGTACTTGGTACAAGTCTGATCATTTTCGAACTAGTTCGGTTTCTGTCAGGAAATTCTAGTTGTCACTGCAGTTAGTCACTGCAGAGTACGTACATATACATACCAACACTCTGGCATGGCACTGAATGAGCAAAAATGTTGCTGAATGACTACAGGCAATTTGCAATTAATTTATGTATTACAATTAGACAATATGCGAATGGCTATGAAAATGTGTATATTGCGGAATAATACACACAATTTACATTAGGAATATACATACACGCTGATATTTATGGGAGATTACGCAGAGTGTGTTGAAAGTTTAAATTCTGGCAATTTTTACTTCTATTGGCCTTTCTTCGTTAGCCTGTTAGGCTGTGGCTGCCATGAAAAAGCTACCCATTGAAATCACGGGCATATTCGAGTGCAGTCATTTCAAAATCTACTATCGACTCGTGGGAAATCATAGAAAAATATATTGAATGTATTACGCATACATATATGTATGTATATTAACATATAACCTGTGGATATTTACATCTTTCCATTTTTACATAATTTTGCTTGAGCTTCCAAAATATTCATCTATACTATTACTCTAATGTTGAAAGCGAAAGTTTTATTTTGCGTCAAGTCATTCCCTCTGGTACTCGTATATGCACAAGTAATATTGTATGTTTAAGCGCATGAGCATATAGTTGGTAGTACATATTTGCAAAAGTCGCTCATATAGCTTAATAACACCTGGCTGTCCCCCTTATGCATGCTGTGCTTAGTTGAGCGTTTAGGAGTCTGCAAATGCGTAATCATCGCTTCCGCTTTAGTGCTTCTCAAATGTGTGTGAAATATTCAGGTGTAAGCAAACCAAGTTTTTGCACATACATTAATTTATTATATATGTAGGTTCATACATATATATGTAGGCATGTAGACACATGCATACACATGTACAATAATTAAAGTTATTAGTCGGATAGGACAATTGAGTGGTACCGAAATTATGCGCGGTCATTGAATTCCGGCCCATGACAGGTTGGAAATGAAGTTTACTTCCCCAAGGTGTATAAGTCTAATGCCGGTATTCAGTAAGCAGTCTCTATTCACTAATATAAACTTTTTATGGTTTTCAAGATTATTTTGTATTCAGTAAGTTGTCGCACACCTGTAGTCACAAAAAAGCCACGAATTTGTCAGCTGGCTCTGAGCTAGTCACAAAAAGGAAAACATGGGGGAAAATATAATTGCTTTCCTTTTTTTACTCTAAAAAACGCGAAGTTTAAAACAATAAAATCTAAAAATTTTGAAAAATTATGTTAAGAAGAGAAAAGAATAACTATGTATATTAAAAGAAGCAATTAGGAACAAAATTAAAAATTTCGCTGCCCTAGTGCTTTGTTCCCTCGGCTATTGCGATTGTTGGAGCACCGCAACATTCATATACATATGCTAGTTTAGAGTGAAATGCTGCTAAGTGCACTTTTTATGAAAACTCATATTTTGATACAGGAGGCAAGTGAGTTTAAAAATGCATCGTTTCGAAAAGGATTATGGCACTTGTTTTATTTTTGCTCGTTTCTATTCAATGGAAGGCAAATTTGCTAAGTCCAAAAGAGACACCAAAAATCCAATAAGGCGAAAATATTACGAAAACTTTTAATATAGGTCGAATGCTAATGATTCGCATGTAGTTTTGCTTTGGTTCAAATACAAAAAAATGTTGTATTCAAAGTTTTGCGAAATACTTGAAGAAACTGGCTCTAGGGAGAGTTTTTCTTCCCCCTTTGCCGCTTTTGCTTAGGTATAGCACTCTGGCCGTAACGCTAGGCGCCATGGCAGTAAGTCTACCCATACATATATGAACAATCCCGTGTACATACTCCGGGCTTTCTTACGCACGCCCAAAAATAGTTCCAACCCTTAGAAGGTGCCATTTTACAGGTAACACATTTGCTTGCAGTGTCCTGTCATTTGTCAAGTGATAGTTCTAAAATACTGCCGTCGAGAGGGATTTATAAATCTTTTGGATTGAGTTTTACCCTGCGACATATGCTGGCGAGCTGCTACCAACCGGAGGCCCCCGCCCCCTCACCTACATAGAAACTCTACCGTGTATCCACAGAAATATTGATCTCCATACAAGATCTGGTGGGCTCCATATTTCATTAAAATATCAGTCCTTTCGTTCCCTGCAAAGACCTCATTGCCTAGAACTCACAACAAGATAACCTGGTTACGAATTCCTGGTTTTTCCAATACTCATTTTCTGGGTTCCTAATGCTGACTTGCCATATGACATGGTATTAATAGTACCCCATTGGCCCCTCTACGAGGTTGTTCGCGGATACAAATTTCAATTGAGAATATTTTCGCTTAGAATATACAATTTTTCGAACTTGGGACCCTTCTCTGACAGTTATTATTACCGTTTTACAAGATTACTTCTCAGAAATTATAAACTTGTAAGGCTTAAAGATGATAGCTTCGAACTGAAAGGAATTGAAAGGGATGAGCGAGTTAAAATGCTAGCTAAAACCGGGGTAAAATACTCGAAAATTCGCCAGGCATATTCCTCTCTCTCATTAACCTAAGTAAACACAAAATTAGACATGCGAGTGATATTGAAGGAGAAATCCCTGTGGGAAGCATTGAATTCTTTTAGGACAACAAAAGTCACGCTTCACAAAAACCAACAACTATATTCTATCATTTTTGCGGCTTCTAATAGTTGAGCTAATTACGTTACACTATTTCACATCAGCTCAACTGTTCAAGTAAGTACTAGCGAATGTACTTCTAAAGACAAACCTCTCCTATGCTACTGTCCAGCTTTCGTAGGTTCACGACTGAGCAATCTTGGCTCTGTTTTTTTTCTCACTAAAGATCAGCCAAGCATTTAACAAACCGCTTGTCTTGAAAAATTAAATTTTTTTCCTATGGAAGGATGCCTCTGTTGAAGGTCAGAAATTACAATTTCTGTTTTATATAAAAATTCAATTATCGACTAAAATTTGTATAGTATTTGTAATTAATTTTACAAATTGCTTTCTTCTCATTTCAAGCGTACCCCCCCCAGGATATATGTAGACTTATATGCGTTATTTACTTCTCGTCAGCTTGCTTGCTTTCGCTGATGTCATGCACTTCACTGTATTTGCTTTGGCGCTGTGACTTTCTCGCCTACATGCCATAGAGCTGCCACCAACCATTGGGAAATCTACAACAATGAGCTGGGGAGGAAATTCTCAACTGTTCCACCGCAAAAGTTAAATATTCATAACAGTGTTTATCGCTACTGCCACAAAGGCGGTTATTGCGTACGGCCATTGCTGGTTGACCAGCAGCCCGTAGAGACAACAGTGAGCAATTATATTTGTTAGTTTATTCCTGAGCTGATGTGCTCTTTTGATATGGGTATGTTGGTAGCAAAATGGGACTTGGTTTTAAATTTATACGTACCAAGCAGGCGGATGGAGAAAGATTATACGAATATAAGCTGTACAAATGAGTATTTAAATGCAGGGAATAAGCAATTTTATGGGGTTGTTTTTTGCCTACAACTGGTCAGGAATAACTGAACATTTGCGATGATTTTTTTTTTAATAAAAAGTGTAACCAAAAGTATAAGGGATAAAAGGAAACTTTTTTTTTACAAAACGAGAAGTTACAGGCTACCGTCCATGGTAGGCCTAACTGCGTGACATACAGTGGCGAAAAAAATATAAATAGGCAAGAGACATTTTAGCATTCTTTGGCTATTTCCCTTTTGATTACTTATTGTTTATTATTTTTTATTTTTATGAAAGTTTAGCTCAAACTTGTTTTATTTGATATTTATATATGGGAAAATCTTTTGAGACGGGGACTTTTCAATTAAAAAAAATAAAAAAATAAAAAATTCAACATAGTAGCACAATTCGTTTTTCTTAAATGATTTCCTCAGAACCTACAAATAAATGTTTGAGAACCCCGAGCTTTAGGTCTGACCGCTCAAGAATTTATACCTTAATAAAAATAAGATTTTGTGCGAGTTGCACTAGAAATTTCTTGATTTTCTCTATTTTTAGCAAGTAAACTGCTCATTTAAACCGTTAGTTTGGTTTGGAATAACTATTTATTGATATTTATACATATAAGTAGTATTAACGAAGGCATAGAAACCGCACCTGGCAGAGCAGCTGCTTTGTAGCGGAAACAATATGCCAGTACGCAAAATATCTCCGTCTCAACAGATTTCTCCATATATATATCCCTTATATCCCTTTTCAGGATTTTGGTACTTGAAGTTCTCTCTCAATTCCAGCTTTAACACAATAAAAAAATCACCACCAAACACTACCAGAAATTAATTACTACACACTGCGAAGAAACGTTTTAAATACATAGGGTTGAAATGAAAAATGGCTTTACAGTTAACCAGTGTCTAAGGACCACATACTTATGATGAATAAATCGCGTTGTTGAAAAGCGGAAGCGTAAAGCTCAAATCAGCATAAATTCATGGTAACTAAAGCCGCAAATTTCACACTTTTTACTTGCAGAGCAAAAACTAAGAAACGAATGGTTGAAAGTGTAAAAAAGTCATAGAAATTACATAGATAAAACAACGAAGACGTTGAAAGTGGCCAAAAAGTTGAAAAAGTGCATGAGCAGGCATTACAATAACTAAGTGCTCGCAGCGTAGCGAAGAGCCGCCGAAGTAGCGCGTGGCAAAGTAGTAAAAGGCGTCGAAAATTGCTGAGAGATAAAAGCGTTGCAATCAAGGCGCGTAAATCGTGGCAATAGCAGCAGTTAAGACCACGGCGACGACGATAACGACAACACCTTTAAGCCAACTAAATACTATGTATGTATGTACATACATAAGTAATGTAGCTGAGGCAACAGTAAATGAGAAGAGATGGCGCCGAGTGTACAAATCTACAACTGTAGACGAAATGGCAGATCTACATAACTGCCTGTTCGACTAACTGTTTATTTGTGCGTTTGATGGTTTGTCGGTTTGTTTGCTGCTGCGGCGATATTTGTGTTTGTGCCTTGGCGGTTATTTGTATTTGTGTTTGGCAAGCAAACACAATTGCACTCACACACATACCCAGGCACAGGCACAAATAAAGCATATTTGTATACGTTTACTTGCGCAAGTGCAGTTATAGGCGAGTTTGTGTGTATTATTGCGCATTTGTGTGCGTTTATGCCTTACTAAGGCAAACTTGTAATATATTTTTTGGCTTTTTGCCCACACAAAATCATTTCAATTCATTTTGTTGCAGCTGCAACTGCAACTGCAACTGCCTCCACTCACTACTACAAGCGTAATTATATAACTGCCGCTTCGACTTCACATTTATTTGCTGCTTTTGCTGCCTTGAGACTCAGTTTCATTTTCGTTTGCGACGTTCGTTGCGGTTTGTTAGCTATCTGCATGGCAGCGAGCGGGGGGTACGCTATGGAGATTAAATTTTTACGCTTTTTATTGCTGCATTTTACATGGATATTTTTGCGGCTTTTTTACGCGCATAATTTTAATTTTATTGTGCTTTTTCCATAGAGGTTTCCGCACACAAATCGCAGACGCGCATTAGGCGCTTAGGTTTTATGTGTTTTTATTTTTTAATGTTTTCTACTTTGTCAGCAACGCGACGAAATTTAACAGATGAGAAAATGTTTAAGCGATTTTGCATTATCTTTAATTTTTGCTTGCTAGTGAAATTCTTGGGCAGAAAATGGTAGGCGGAGCGGCGCAAATATGGGTGGGAGCATTTGAAAATAAATTTTAATATATTTGGTGGTTGGATTAAATTTTCAAAGGATCTGAGTTTTTTAATTTAATTTAAATGTGAAAGCAAAAGTTAGATATACGAAAAAAGTTTAAAATACTGGCAGTTAAATGAGACGTACGATAGGATGCATAACAGAAGATAAAGTTGCATGACTAAGGAGACAGAGACAAAGAAAAACAAAAGGAGAAATTCAAAAAAAGTTGATTAGAAGATATTAAAAAGAATAGAGTGGAATTAATCTAAGGATATAAAATAATAAAAATGTTTATAGGCAAGTGTATTATATCTATTATTCCATTTGTACTCATATTCGTTATTTCATTGTTATCGAAAATGTTATCGACAAAGTTTTCGATATGTACAACGATATCGATACGGGGTTTGATTGAGGTATTTAAAGCTTTCTCGATATTTTTTTGTTTATTTATTTATCAATATCTTTCACTATTATTTTATCAAAATTTTGGTGACGATAGTATATCGATAAATTTGTCGCTGAAACTATCAAAAACTTGCGAATATATTTCTAGGCATGAGAATTATTATCGAGGTATTAATAGCTAACGATATCTCTACACCTATAATAATCGATATCAATAGCAGTTTCGTTCTAAATCGATATATCTTTCTTGATATAGACTTTGACTTATTAAGCGGTATCTTTAACAAACATGTTATCGATATTTTAGGCGATAGTGTTATCGATAAATTTATGCTATAATTGTCGATAAATTTAAAGATATATTTACCGATACCTGTATTAATACCAATACATTAATTGTTACAACTATAATAATCGATATCAACTTCCATGTCAGTCGAAGTTGCTAATCTTTTTATATAGCTATCGATATCTGTTCAATGTTCAATTTGAATTCAATAATGGATATCTTTCATAAAAATGTTATCGATATTTTTGAAGAAAATGAAGAATGTTTATCGCTACAATTATCGATACATTTACGGATATGTTTATTGGTGATCGACATTTTGATTAATATAATAATCGATATCAATATCGCTATCGCATTTGTATCCGTATTGATTTTTAATCGACTGCAAACAAAGGAGGAGGTTTTCAATCAGAAGGTTTTTTTTTGTATATGTGTTACCAGATAATTTTGAACTAAGTGAACCATTTTCGATGATTCTCAAGAGTGGTCCCATATTAATTGATACCTCAAGAGTGGTCCCATATTAATTTTGTTTAGTTCCGATCAATGGATTATGAGAAAACTAATGGTTCTCCCAAAATTGTGTATAGATATTAAAGTCCCTTTTTTTTTGCTTAAAAGAAAGGCGCTTCCAACGATTTTTTTTTTTAAAGAAATGTAAAGCTGTCATCGAATTTTCTTCGCATTGACTGGAGTTTTCAGCTGGTAGTTGTCTTCTGTTACGATCGGCTGAAGAAAGTCATTCATTCAGTGGAATAAAGAGAAATGTTCTCGGCTTCCCGGGAGGAGTTTGAGAAGTTTAAGCATATTTGCGGCCACAAGCATGAACTCTTTCAGTGTGCGGAAAACTTGCCTACACTAGCAAGAGGTTACCGTGCTAAACACAGCGCTAGGAAATACATTCCTGTTTGCAACGAAAAAAAAACGCATCTCATTTTCCCCATTTATACTTGCCACAACTCAACTGATTTTGGCTCTCATTCAGCTAGTGTTTGCTTCTTATTGCTTTCATATTTTCTTAGCCAGTTTTGCGACAACTGCAATCATTCGTTGTGTCACACAGTTGGCAGCAATGGCGGCAGCGGCAGGCATCCACTGAAAGAGTGAAAGTCTAACAATGAAAGTTATTGTGCCTTTATGGGTTGCCTTATAATTGTGGTTACAATTTGTGTGTGTGCGCGCGCGCTTATGTGTGTGTGTGTGTATGCCATACTTAATGCGCTTGTTATACAAGCAAAAAAATGATTGCAAGCGACGAAAGTTTGTTTAGTTGTAATGCCTTGGTGCTTATTTGCTACGTTCCAATTATTTTTTGGTTGTATAATTTTAATAGGTCAAACCGAAATATTGCCAGCTCTAGTTGGCAATATTTAAACTAGGCAATCACATGGTGAATAAATACGGGTATAAATGTACATATATAAGTATGTAAGTATGTATGTAGATTAGTAAGTTCGTATGAATGCTGTATATAAGTATGTACAGTTACTCAAAAAGTGTTCACGTGTTAATTTTTTAAAATATTCACAACGTTTTTCGAGTTAATTCTTTTGTTATTATAAAAAATCACAAAAGTTGGTTTTTTTAGCCGTTTAAATCTACAAAACTGCATACCCAAAAATGTTGTAAAGATGAAAAGGTGACAAGTCCATATTTTTCGGAATTTAGTTTTAGATGCAGAATGGCAGGTAATAAGAAACCACATCGATTTTTCATCTTTCCTAAACAATTAAAAAAAAATGGACTCGGCACCTTTTCACCTTTAGGTGACGATAGTAAAAAGCTCGAAATTCTGATAAAAATTTGTTGAATTTTCCTACATTTGAAATTTTGTTTTATATGGTTTTTGACAAAATCCTGAACAATATTTTGATATATAAAAACAATAAAAAACATATAACTTCAAAATGATTGTGAGTATTGAACAAAAAATCAACACTTGAACACTTGCTTGAGTCACTGTATGCATGTTGGTATGATTGCTGGGAAAATTATCTTTCGTAAAATGCAAAACTCTCAGCTTGCAGCTTTCATTTCTCCTGCTTCGTCTGCCTTAAACTTTCTCACACATTTCATTGGTTTTGTGGTTTTCCTGGCGTTACGCTGCCTGACTGACTGTCTACTGCGTTGTTTATCTCTCTACCACATTCATATATCTGTATTTTTATCACTTACTTGATCTCGATATCGTGCTGCTTTCTTGCCGTACGTCTATCTACACCCATTTTGGCCTGAAATTCAGCAAACATTGCAGTTCATTTTCGAAATGTGAATCAATTTAATTTTTTGCTTTTTTTTTTAGAAGCAGCAGTGCTATTTGCACTACGCACATGCCGGTTTGTATGCCGGCGCATATGCGTGTGTGTATGCGTACAATTAAATACACATTTGCGTTGTTGCATTTGAATCTACAAATATTCGCCGATTTATGCATCCAAATTGTTAGAAAATGTGGAAGGCGGAAATTGCAATGCATGCAAATTTTCGAATTCAAGCAATTGTAGCTGAGTAAGCAAAACTATATATGCAGCAACAAAAGTACAGTATGTATAATCAGACGATTGATTATGCAGCTTTGGCAGTTGTGTGTGTGTGGCTGTATGTATATTTAAGATAAATTTCTACTTGCATGTTGCTGCTATTGTTAAAGTAAACTCATTATTCACGCTCCTGTGCTGCCTACCAACTGCAATTTGCAATTTCTGCTCCACATCTGCTTATGCATGCACCCAACCACCACATTTATTATTATCTTCCTTAGAGGAAGTCATGCGTTTGCTGCTGGTTAGATGCAAGGATGTGGTGATAATATTTCAGTAAGATAGCTGTTATGGTGAAAATCTCAAGGACGTTGAAGGGTATTCAACTTATTACTATTTTGTTAACATAACATAACGTGGCATAACATAACATAGCATAACATAAAAACATAGACAGACAGCAGCGTTTATCTGGATCAACTCAATAATTCGGAATTAAGACCTCGAGTTAATTCTTAAGATTCGATCAGAGGCCTTTTTTCGACGACAACACTGATCAAAACGGCCACCTGTTGTCTATTGTGAATGAAAAAGAAACGAAGCAAAACAAAGCAATTGACTTGGCACCCACGGTAGCCGAGTGGTGAGAGCTGCATACTCCAATTCCTTAAGGCCCATATTCGAGCCTGTTCGGACCAAATCCCGTAACAAAATTAAATTTATTAATTTTAATTTGTATTATTTAATTTTTTTTTCAACAATATATTTTTATACACAAATTCATAAAAAAATAGACTTTAACTGCTTTATAAATAAAAAATTTGTATTAAAATGTCACCTTAAGGAGACCACAAAAGAGCCAAACTGGATCAAACGTATTGAGAAAGTTTTGAACGGGAACAAAATGAAAAAAAAACGTTTGGGAACGTTTCCGTAAAGAGCAAAAACTCTCGGGAACATTCTCAAGTAGAACAAAATAAACACAGAACTTTTTGAAACGTTTGAAATGAGAACCAAAAAATAACGAAAGTATCGAGAACGTTTTCAAGGAGGATCAAATAAGAACAAAAGTCTGCGAAACGTTCGGCTAGAGAACAAAACGAGAACAAAAATGTTGAGAACTTTAAGTTTAGAATAAGAGAGGCGTCTGCGTGTTGGGATGAAACATCATTTCAGTGAGAACCACGATGGTTAATTCTAAGCCAGAGGAAAGCTGGATCATTTCAACTTCCAGATCGTTTATCATTATTTATGGAACAATTTTTCATTTTCTGTGCAAGTAAACTTCGTGTTTTAAAACTTTCGTTTAGTTCAGTTCTTTTTTGATTAATTTTAACATTCAAACATTTCAAACTAATGGAACGCTGTGACAAAACTTTTGTTCTAGCTTCAATTCTTCGAGAATAGTTCAGAGGAGATTTGTGCTCGTTTCGTTTTATTTAATTTCATATTATTGTTTGTAAGTTAATTGGAGTTTTTAGATTTTAGTTTTTACAACTATAACTACATAAAAAATAGAAGTAATAATTAAGGCAACTACCTAACAAATAAAAAATAAAAATTTCTTCCCGTGGTATTCGAACCGACGATCACGCGACTTGTGTAATCCGCCATACTACCGTCGATCAGGGTACAATTTAGATCCGATCAACTTCCATTCCGTTAATGCGGATTAACCTTGCCGTCTGTCTATGCTATAACTAAACATAACACAGCATGCCATAGCATAAAATAAATAACATAGCGTAACATTACATTACATAACATTACACAGCATAACATAATTGAACTTCACTTAGAATAAAAATTAAAATAACACAAAAAGTTGTACAACAAAACAAAATAAAATAAAGTATTAATTAACTCCTTAAGACGTAATGTAAATCACCATAACTACGTATTTACTACCCACATAAACTGACACACACTCACAGATATACTCCTACCTATCGATTTAATATTAAAAGAGCACAAATTACCTGCCAATTAAAAACTTGCTAACGAATTGTAACTGTCATTATGTTCCACTTTTAAATTACCTCTGAGCAGTGCAGTCCACCTAAGTATGCACACTAGGGTGGTCCAAATTAAGTAAAGGCGGAATTTTAATGCCCGCACCCCTTAGGATTGTTCTATACCGAAAAAATATGCACCTATTTTTTATTTTGAAGTCGCTCAAAGCGCTCCAAGTTTCCAGGTATTTTATATGGGCAAAAAATACTTTTCGTAGAAATGGTATACAATTATCGAAAATCATAATTTTTTAATAGGAAAACTTTGGTTCTCTTCAGGAGACTTCCAATAGAATTATAGGAAATCATTATTTTTCGATCGCGGAACTCTGGTTATCTTCAGGAGACTTCCAATAATAATACCCAATTGTTTATTGAACAATTTTTTTATACTAACGTTTTTTTTTTTGGGGCCCATTGCATTTTTTCGGAGATTCTGGTGAACTTATAAATTATAGTTACTATAAAAAACTGGTTAAATAAATAATTGGGTATTCTAATTGGGAATCTACTGATCGAATAATATTGAGTTTTAAGAACTCTATACCATTTCTACGAAAAGTTAATTTTTCACATATAAAATACATGGAGAATTTTGAGCGCTTTGAGCGACCTCTGAATGTTTTTTATTTCAAAATAAATAAACTAGGGGCATATTTATTTCGACGTAGAATAATCCTAGGGGATGAGAGCTTAAAAATTCCGGCTTTTTTGAACCACCCTAATGTACATATATACTTGCATGCCAGTAGGCCAGCCACAAAGTAGTAAGTACTACTTTGCTTTACTTACTTAACTAGTTTGTGCTGTCTTTTTTTTAAGTTTATGTTGTGTATGTTTGTGTAACGCTGTCCCATGCACCACTCAGTCTGCCATGTACTTATTATAGGACAGGACATTTCGATTGTTGACATTTTAATAAAGTCCATATAAAAATAATTTTTTTTTTAAAGTAAAAAGTGGGTCGGCATGGCGGTGTGTCGGTCGATTTTGAGGTGAAATAGCGGACAATGAAGCTTGCAAGTTGAAGAAGATGCGAATGTAGTTAAAAGTTATTAGTTTACTCGTAAGGTAAAGTTCAGAAGGTTAAACTTTTTAATGACTAACCACAGGTTTTTTTACTACTTTCAAAACTAAACCAATCGAAGTTGTTAAATATTGTAAGATGGAGAACTCAGAGAGATTTATTGAATCCCATGTCATGAGATAGACAAAGCAGAGCCTTACAACAGCAGAAATTGTAAATAGAAAAGGATCAGGAATCAGTTGAGGGCTGCTTTAGTGAGGAGCAGGAGCATAGCTTTGACAGAGTTTGAGTAAATACATTTCTTTGTAGGCCAGGTCCGAAGATAGATTTAGAAAAATTTAAGATTTTTGATTTTGTAGGTAAAGTCACCTCTAGAGTTCTATGATGGCAAGATAGCGCTTGATTGCTATTTGGACGTTGAGTTCTACGCCGCAGTCAAAGCCTACACTCAATTACTGTGGAGACATGAGGTTGACTTTCGTATCAAAATTTCCCAAAAAAAAACCTTTTGATGTATGTAAGCATATTGTCCAACCGTAGCTTACAAAGCCATTTACAACGACAATTTTTCCGATATTTTTTCAGCCGATTAAAGGCGCGTTTAAAGCAAAATTACACTAATGCCACTTACGCCAAAACGACACCGCAGATTAACTGACTGCTGAAAATAAAAACATATTTAGCGTTGCTTTAATATTATTTTGTATACATTTTACTGTTTCGCAATACGCTAACAGCTACGCTATACCGGCCCAGTTTAATTTTAGCTAAGCTGCTGAAATTTCATCTTCGCAGCAAATATTTATGCAGTCACGGGTAATAAGCGCACTTTTTACGACCATTGTGGATGGTAATAATTCTTGTAGTCGACATTTGTTTCTATATTTAAATACAGTATGTGCGCGAAGCTTAATTTTAGTGAAGTCAAAGCTCACACATATGCGCGAGTATTATGAAGGGAAATGTGAATACATGCGCTAGCTCGTAAAATGTCAGTTACCGCGCCTAAATGTATGCTTCATATGTATGTAAATTACATTTTATGTTAAGCAGTATGACAAGGGTTGTGGCACAACTCTACTTTAGGAGCAATTTTGGTGTTTTATTTTTTGTATTTAGTTGTGAATGGAGTGTTTTTCACATACATACATGCATGCATGCATACTTATTTACGAAACATTTATACATGGGCTTTGTGTATTAAATTGCAATTTTTAGCTTGAAAGCTGTTAAATGTTTTTGAAGCGGATGAGTTTGACAAAAGAAAGATATATACATATTTGTAGAAATGAGCGAGAGAAAAAACGATAAGACTAAAGTTAACAACTAAGATTTTTTTTCTAAGCAAGCAACAAATATGCTTCCGCCGTCTATCTACTCAGCGCCTTTACTTATATTTAGTAATTTTAAAGACTGGGTCTTACTTTGTACAAAAGTTATATAGCTAAATAAATAAATAAATAAATTATATGTTTCGTAGCAATGTGGAGTTATTAAATGTGCATGCAACCCCAAAAAAAAATTTAAAATACAACACAAAAAATTACAAAAAAAAACATTACTTAATCGGAAAGACGTGACGATTATTTGGTGCAAATTTGATGTTGGGAGCTACTTAGGGGAAGAAGTCATTTGTTGATACATTTGTCGATAGTTTTGTCTATTAATTAACGCACTCTATCGTTAACGATGGACGCATTTATTGAATTTTTTTTATCAAATTCATTCTTTTATTGATATTTACCAAATATACCGATATATGTAATTATGTATTGTCATTGTTACATGAGGGTTTATTTATTGAAAAATTTTTCGTTTTCCTTGCCTATTAATAAAATTGTAATAAATCTGATTTGTCTATCAGCGAAATTATGAGTATATATTTTTTTTTATCGACATGCTTTTCGATTAGTTAATATAATTACGCAAACAAGGTTTTACATAATGATTTAATTTTTGAATATTCACAAAGTTTTTCAAGCTAAAATTTTTTTTTTTAGAATTGTTTATTTTCTAATTCTGATTATTATATTTAACGTACGATACATTGTACTCTAAAGGAGAATTTTTGTAGAGAATTGAACAAAAAACTTCTGATGTCATTTTTCAATAAGTCAACTCGGTCAAAAGTTATTCGAGGTCAAAGTCGAATTCACCATGGATTCTTCCATACACCAAAAAAAAAATCTCGAAAATTCGAAACACCATGTGTCATAAGCTAGAGCTAATACAGAAATTTCAATCACAGATTTGAAATCGTCATTAAAAATTAGGCTAGTATTATTTAACATAATCTAATAATCAGAAATGCTGTCTAAACAGTCTACCGGAAAAAAGTGTGTTTAGCGTTTCGGACCTCTGTACACTACAACACTACAATGATTCCAATTGAACGCTTGATATCTTGACTTTTTCCGCTAACAGAATACTCAATTACAAATTGAAGCTAACAGCTGCACGAAATCCTTCGAACGAACAACTTAGCACCCAAATTACGCTTTCCTTATTCCCACAATTATTTACACTTCGCATGCCATTTGTTTTTGCGCCAAAACCAGTTGTCTATTTCACCGCATTGAGAGCAAGGTCGCTTTGAATTCGTAGTGGCTCAACCGCAGCTGCACAGCACCAAAGAAATAGCCAACCAACTTTAGCCTAAATCACATTTGCATCAAATAATCTCCCAAAAGTGCTACCCTTCACCCATTAAGCCGCTGCAAAGCCCACACAGGTGGTGCAACCAACCTACACACATACAAACGAACGCATGCACACATTTATCAGCTGCTCAATAATATTTATTGCATACAAAATAGAACGAAAAACAAATCCACTGCAATGCATACAACATTTTTTTTTGGCTGGCGCAGCTGCTTGTAGTCGCAGTAGATATGCAGTTGGTCGAAGCAACTTGCGGGCACAGCAGCTTAGCTTTGGCGTCCCTTCTAAAAGTTCACATAATCGAATTCACGTTGCAGTCGCAATGTCAGGCAGAGTTTGCGCAGCTCAGCAACATACTTGGCCCTGCAACGATCCACGTTCACCTTGTGCGGCAGTGGCAATTTGAGGCGATAAATTGGCGTCGCCAAATCCACTTCATCTTCGGTAATTGACAAATCCATTTTATCCGCCGGTGTCGTCTCGTCGGGCAGCAGTATATCCAGCAGCAAATCCTCACAACTGGCCGTGGCATTAGTGCGATTGCCCATCTGTGACCAGCAAACAAAGCGGGTGAAAAAAGCGGATGAGCAGAAGAAGAAAAAACGAATTATTAGATGCATCGAAAGAGACACAAACAAGAATGTGGTGTGGCAAAAAATAGTAGTGGCAGCTAGAACACAACAAAAATAAAAACAAACACAGCAAGCAGTTCATATGTGCAACACACTAAATACTGTCCACCTGGTTGTACCCACCCGCAGGTAAAGGTCCTCGGTTCCCACCGCTTGCCGATAGGTCATGCTGTACTCCGGTCGCTTGCGTGTCTCCAAAATCTCAGCATCCTCCCGCTCCTGCTGCTCTTGCCACTCCTCGATGCTGGTTGGCACTGGTCGCTCTAGTGCTTCCGTTCGCGCTTGGTTTTGTTTGTCTTCTCCACTGCATTTGCTGCCAATATTTGCGGGCGCTACGGAAATTGCCATGTCATTTACAAAATTTTGTGGATTTTACGGTTATTTTTCGAGCAGGTTTTCCAGCTCTTCGTACACTTACTGAAATTGTTGCGTCTGGCGATTGGCTCGTCATCGTTGTCGGTGTCAGAATTGTCTCGCTCTTCGGGGGGTGTGAGTAAATCGCGCAACATGCGTACGCTATCAGGATTTTCGAAGAGCGACATTTTTGCGGATTTTTTGCGTAACTGTTTTTTATGATTTTTTCTCTTAAGAAAATTGAACTTTTTCGTACGCTTTTTGCTTCTTTCCAGACTTTTCAAATCAAGTCAATAAATTCTTGTTTACTTTCTTTGTTCTGTTTGCACTCTGTAGTTCAACTACAGGTAGGTTGAAGTTGTTCTAGCAACACCACCTTATATGAACTCGCCTTGTTATTGATCAAGCAATTGGTTGCTTGGTTGCTTGGTTGTTATGGTCGATATCGATATTACAACGTTGTGGTGGTTAAGAGTGAAAGGACTATTTAGAAACGTAACCATGACGTAGTAAAAGAGCATTTTTAGTGGATGATTTCGTGTAAGGGTTTCAAGCAGGGCATTGATTAGTCATGAGCCCATAGCAAACCTAAAGGTCTGTTTTTTAGCTATTTTCGTACAAGCATATTTAAGTTAATAATTATCTACAAAAATACTAAAAATATGGGGAATAAAAAGAAAAGTAAGTACTTTAAAAATCTAAAACTGTTTTCTTTTGGACATTTTTTTTTGTAGAGAAAAATACATACTTCTGAAATATCATTTAATTTTCCGAGAAAAGTACTCTTTATGTTGGTATTCTCTATACTGTCAGTAGAGAACTATTTGGAGGGGAGAACTCGAAACCGAAATGCCCTTTGGTCGGCAAGGGTTAAGGTGTTTGTTTGGTTTTTTTTTTTTGCAAAAATGTGGGAAATCGAATTACAATCAATAAAAAATTTGTGTTTTGTTAAATAATATACTTGTTAGGCCATAATTAATTTTGGCCACGAAAATGGATAAAATTGTCCGTAGTGCGGTGATGTGGTGACATGAATATGTCTAGATTTGTAACACTGTCCTAGTCGCTGCACAACCAGATGAACTACCTCATAAAGTCAAATGAGGTACGCAGAATTCAGTGCTAATAGTAATTTTTATAGGCTAGGTCATTTAATCGAGTAATGTCAAACTCAAATTTTTAGGCGGGGCCCATGTTTGGGCAAAATTTATATACAGCTTACATACACAAATAAAATTATAGTTTGAAAAACTAAAACCTCGCTATTATAATTTCCATTCGTACTGTCATAAGGTATGTAACTTTAGAATAGAAATCGCTGCATCTTTTAGACGCTTCAATATTACATATTACATCCCCAGCTAATAAAAGGGGGGTAAAAAATCTAAAAATTAACGAACACGGCCAAAACATTGATTTTTTTCAAAATGATCCAAAATCTTTTAGAAAAACCTTTAATTTTTTATTGTTATTTTTTTGGTAAAAATGCATTCCTAAAAATTCTATTGGAATCAGAAAAGAACAAAATATGCCACTCTTAAAAAATTTTTCGATTTTGAGTAAAAACTTCAAATTTTTTTTTGTGAAAATTACACTTTTTTTTTCAAAATAAAATGACTTCATACTTAGTTTCTTTTATTTGATTGAAAAAAAACAATCCCCAAAAAATTAGCTCCTGGTACGGCATATAAATTGGTAGAAATGACCAAAGAATATGTATAACCGAATATATTTATAAATTTTTTTCATTTTCAACGATTTAGGCCGTTTTCGGTAATGTTTTTGATGTTTTTCGTATGAAACCTGTACACTGTACTGTCGCACTAAGAAAAAATCTTCCAATATGAATTTTCCGAGTCACCGAAAATGGTAAAATTTCGCTTAAAACCCTAGAAAAATTACTAAGTGTCTCCACTGAATCCAGCGTACGCGAATTGACTTTACTGGATAGGACGTCGACTTGTTCAAAAGAAAAAGTTTAATTTTTGTGCACAGTGTAATTAACCGATTCAAGTATCTTTCTTTAAATGATTTATCACCAAAACAATACAGCCTTGATTGTCGCCTTACATCAAGCAGAATTTTTGCGCAAACTAAAAACATTAAAATAGCAATAAATTTCTGTAACCAATTAGCTGAGTGCATAACCAAATGCCCACACCTACTATTTGCTCCCAAACTTCCACAGCGCTGCCCAAAATACACCGGAGGCTATCAAATATGAAATTTACAACTCTAACTTGTGTATAACTTACAATTCACAAAGGATTACCTGCTCGGTCAAGCGACAATTGTGCGCAAAGTGAGAGAAGCAGCTTGAAAGTGGGCGCACAAGCAGGCAGGGAAATAAAGCGAAAATTGTGTAGAAAATATTTATATTAGACACTGTTGCCTACTCAATTTTTGTTTACAAAAACAAAACAAAAATAAAAAATTACAACAACAATATTATTGCACAAAAGTTGTAGTAGTTCAAAGCAAGTAATATTTGCAGCTGTTTTTTTGAGACAAATGTCCTAGAATGTTGCTAACAGCACAGCCAGCGAGGTCTGCTTTTAGGCGCACAAACTGCCTGTTGGTCCAGAGAAGTGTAAACATATGTACGCTTCATGGCGAGTTTGTTTTTGTTTTCAGCTTCTGTGTTTTGTTTTTGTTTTTTTGCTAGTCGCGTTAAAGTCAGACACCAGCACCAAAGACCTTGTACCACTTAGTTTTTTTAATGTAAAAAATTTTCTAATTTATTCTCTTCACTATACTTTTGTGCGACACTGTACATGACATTGCGCCTTTTTTTTGCTTGTGTAGGCCATATTAGAAATTAATACTTTTCTGGCAGCAGCTACGAACGCTGTTGTTGTAGTTTCTTTTGCTGCCCTTTTACTTTAATAAGTTGTATTGCTTTTTAATAGTTGGCGCCTTGAAAAGCTAAGATACTAAAGCTTTTGTAGAATTTAAGGCACAGGACTTCTTTTCTTGAGCTTTAAGAAATTTGAAGCATTTTTTATTTATTTAGGTTATGAGCTATCATATTTGATTTTATTAAATTTTGAGCTTAGAACTTAATTGTTTGGATTTACGAGTATTACACGGGAAGGTCAATATTGTCATTGCTTGTCATGAGTTTATTGCAAAGCTGCATACAAAAACTATGCTGCATGGAAAATTCATTTTATTACAAATATTTGGCGAATACACTTCCAAAAAAAAGCGAACGTTTACTTTGTTTTTGCTTGCTTATTTGCAACTACAAAATTTTCATATGCTGACATATTTGCATAGGATTTTCGAGGCAAAGATATTGGACATGCATAAACCGTTCGCCTTGTTTAAAGCCAATGGCAATGCGGACAACGAAAGCTTGTAAGGTTATATTCTAAAATATGAATAAATAAATATAATAAGTACAAAATGTTAATATTAGGAAGAAATTCAAAATCAACGTTCTTCAATAAGTAGCACTTTGTGAGAATATTGCAGCAGAAATAAATGCATAAATACGTACATTAACTCACAGAAGTATTCGCAATTTAGTTTTTTCACAATATTAAAAACTTTTGCCATATAAATTAGTTTTGCAATCTTTGTAAAAATTTCAAAAAAAATAATAATCAAACTTTAAACAATTTTCATCAGAATTAAAATTTTTATTAAAAAATTTTAATATCTATTATTATTATATTTTTAAAAATTGAAGGGGGGGACCAATAAAAAATCGTTGGTATTAAAAAATAGTTCAATAAACAACTGGGTATTATTACTGAAAGTCTTCTGAAGATAACCAGAGTTTTCCGTTCGAAAAATATCGATTTTCAAGAACTCTATACCATTTCTATGAAAAGTTGTTTTTTTCCCATATAAAAATACATGGAAAACTTTGAGCGCTTTGAGCGATCTCTAAATATTTTTTGGTTTAAAAAAAAAAAAATAGAGGTATAATTTTTTCGATATAGAACAATCCTAGGGGGTGAGAGCATTACAATTCCGACGTTACTGTTTTTGGACCACCCTAATATACATGCATATCGTCTTGATACGCGGTATCTTGATACTTTAAACTTTAAACTATATCTAACTACATTTCGGGGAATTCTTTCGCTAAATAAATTCTTCAGTAATTTTATTGTCCAATTATTAAAATTGTTATCGAAATTGATTTCTGAGGCAAAATCTGTAGTGCATAATAAGCAAAACACGGAAAACCTTATCACAGCTACTTATGGCCAAACGAACATAAATATGTATTATTTTATTGCACCAGCATTAACTAATCTAGCAATTATCAAAACAAGATTAGAATTTACGAGTTTAGTGACAAGTTTATCGCATTTTGGTCTAGTACGCGTACAACGGCACGAGTATTTAGTGCATAAAGCAAACATACGTAGTTATGTATATATGTATCAGGGTTTTTGCGAATATTCGCATTCGCATTCGCAAACGCGGAGCTTCCGCATTAATTTCAACATTCGCATTCGCTTACGCATTCGCAATAATCAATGCGGAGCTTATGCGAAAGTTCATAAAGTTCATAAATATAACAGCAATGCAAAAATGGGTTTCGATTATATAGAATGTATGTAACTTCGTGCACAAAGCAATTGAAATAATGGTAACTGTTCTAATTTTATTTATTAGACTATATTTCACTAGTCATTGAAATTTATTGAAAGCACATGCTAGGATAGATGCTAGCTATGATAAGATTATTTACTCTCAACAGTTAATTGTTATCTTGTAGCATTTCGATCGTAAATAATTCATACAATAAACTGTCTCAAGCATTAGATATGGACTCTATCACTACGGTGACCATCCGTCCTGTATTATACGGGACAGTCCTCTTTTTTCGAGCAATTGTGCTGGCAATTAATTTATTTTATACGGGACGCCAAATGTTCTGTATTTTATTTAATGTCCTGTATTTGTTCCGTACTCGGGGTTCGGTATTTCGACGCGTCTGAATGCCTGTGACCACAAAATAAATAGGATTCTTCATTTTAGCAAAGTTCGGCTATTTTTATTTTGTTTATTATTATTTTTAAGTTAAGCTCTTTTTCTAACAAAAATCAAATAAATAGAATTGTCCGACTTTGTGCAAAAACTATGAGAATTAATTCTACAAAATTTCCCCAAAATTTCAAACTTTTTCATGAGAAACTTTAGAAAAAAATTTGGTTGCAGTTTTGTAGATCATTAAAATTTAGTAAAATAAAGTGCAAGGCAACGTGCTGCTCATTTTCTTCCCTATCAACAAATTATCGCGCATCTAACCTTGCATGAAAAAAATGTGTAGCACCGTCGACAAAAAAAAATTGCCAAAAATTAACGGTAAGTCCTAGCTACTTAAAACTTGCACTTTTTTGTACTAAAATTTAACGAAGCTTTTGTAAAAAAATTGTGATGTGACTATAAGGATACTGTTGCAGGGCTAATGCATACATCTAATATCATTAAAGAAAGTGTTAAGATCTGCTGGCTTTTATGGAAAAAATTTGCAAAATCATTGTTTGTTCCGTATTCGGCTCGCATAAATATGGTCACCGTACCTATCATTGATGACGTGCAAATCTGATATAGAAAGTGCACTCGTGCTAAATATATGGAAATTTTAAAAGGCAGTGTTTACTTCATACATACTCATACCCATCCATACGTACAGATACTATATTGTATGTTCATTTGAAATAATTTTTCAGTATTTACTGAAAGCATATTTACTTTTTTACCATTTTTTAAAGGCCTTTGACTGCATATCATACAAAACTTTGATATTATATTTTTCTTCTTTTTTTGTTTAAATTAAATTAATTACACTACATACTTTTCATTCGATATAAATGGAGGTGAGTATCATCCATTCATGAGCAGAATACTCAGAGCTAATATTTCTCTGTTGCGATAAGTTCAAGTGCTTTAGCCGATATCATATAAATTAGTAATGAAAGTTTTTTCTAAACTTGAAATGCATATAATGGCGAAGGTTTAATGTAAAGAATCGGTATTGGGTACCGAGTATTGGGTACCGACAATTCAGCACATCACTGGTGATCGTAGCTTTCCTCGCCAATTCGTCAGCTTTGCAATTACCCTCAATAACCTTGTGTCCAAGCATCTAAACAACTATATGAGCTGCATGCTATAATGCTGGCGTGTATTATTCCACTTGGTTCCACCTTATAGGGTTTTATGCGAAGTTTCGTGCAGCTTACTGGGCGGCTAACACTTACTCTCAATATAGACCGAAGTTACTGTGGTCGATGTAGCCTCAGAAGGACTACAGATGCTGGACCTCTCAGCTCCAAATTGGGGTGTTTATACTCTGAACAATGGAAAAAAAAATCCATTAAGTATATGATGTTGGTCGTTCGCAGATTGAAACTGCGCGTAACAGGTCTCTGGTTTAGACTTCAGATGAGCACTTGGGTATTAAAAAGCGCTCTGGAAGTTGCATTGCTATGCTTAGCGAGCTTAGCCTGTAGATGGACACCTTTGAAGCGAGACCGGAAGACGGTACAGTTTATGATTTTATCCTCTACTGCTATATATGATATTCTAAAATATGCCGTGAAGAAATTTAATAAAAAAAAACCACCCAGAGTTTTCAAATAATTCAAATGAGCACTGCTCGGCAGAGTTAAATTTCTACAATAAAGAACACTTAATGCAGGTGGTGTGTATTACTTACAAGTTTATTTTCGTAATCAAATAAATCTAGTAAATTGTAAAAGGAAATGCGTGCGCAGAAAAACGTGTGTGAATAGCTTAAACCGAACATAACCAAAGTAATTATGATGAAATGAAAAAGGGAAATAAGCGTGCGCTCAAGCATATAGCAACAATTTTCTATTAATTTCCGAGGTGTGAAACCTTTCTCCGCACACACACACACACACGCGTACATATCTTCGCATAAGCTGCGTTGTTAAGCGCATAATAAAACTAAGACAGCGCCCATTGTAGCCAACGTTCAGGCAGCAGCAGTTTTATTGCTATCACACCCCACCAACCAGTTACAATTAGGGTATTCACAAGATGTCGCAAGCATCGTCATGTCAAAGAGTTATACAATTTTTCAATGTAAAATAACTGTTAAAATGCTTTTAGAGGAGTTTTCATCAAACCAAAATGTTGTTAAACTGATAGAAAATATATAAAAAAAATTGGTTTTATTATAGCCTACAAATCCCTTAAAACCATTTCAACGGTTATTTTCTATCCAAAAATTTTACGATTTTAAGACATTACGACACTTACGACATCTTACGAATGCCCTAATTGTAATTGTGGGCGTAATGAAATAAATTACACAAAGAACTTTACAACGCACAGCCAGTTAAATACCGACGTTGAATTGTAATGGAATATAAAGAACGAGTGCGAGTAACATTTGCGCATACATAAGCACATTTGGGTGGCACAAATGTGTAAGTAGGTATAAGCACATGCTAATCGGGGAAGGGGAGGCGAGAAATGGCGCAAATGTGTATTTATGTACCTATACTTACATTAGGAGCTAGCATCAGTAATCCTAACAACGCTGTGAATGTGCAAACAAGGATTCGAGTGTGGTCTTACAACCACATTAAGATTTAGCACATGACTTGTGTGGCTATACATTAGGGTGGTAAAAAAAAAAGTTCAAAAATTTTAAGCTCCCATTCACTATGATTTTCTCAATGGATTGAGAAAGACCCGAATTTTTTGTAAAAAAAAAGATAAATATTTAAAACTGCCTTCTCATGTATTTTATAAGGTAGAAAAAATGCTTTGTCGTAGAAATGATATATGTAGAAAATTTAGCAGGCGACTTGTGTGGCTATACATTAGAGGGGTAAAATAAAGTTTAAGATGTTAAGCTGCCATTCCCTTGGATTTTGCTAAATGGAAGAAACAATCCCGTATTTTTTTCTTTATTTGTATTACATGTATTTTATATGGAAGAAACAACCTGTTTCGTAGAAATGATATAGAATTTTTGAAAATCAATATTTTCCGATCGGAAAACTCTGTGTCTCTTCAGGAGACTTACGATTTTTATGGGCCTCCCACTGCATTTTTTCGAAATTTGGGGATTTGTAAAAAATAGTAGGTATTAAAAAAGGATTAAATAAAAAATATGGCAAGTCTCCTAAGGAGAAACAGAGGATTTTGAAGAATTCTATACCATCTCTACGAAAAAGTGTTTTGCCCAATTTAAAATACATGGAAAACTGCATGGGCTTTGAGGCAGTTCTAAATGTAATTTTTTTTTGACAAAATAGTACGCGTAGGTATTATTTTTTTCATTCAGAAAACTCCTAGGGGGTGAGAGCTAAACATTTTCAGCTTTTTCCCCGCATGTATTTTTGGACCACCATACTATAAAATACATGCAGTAGTATATGAATCTATGTAGATGCATTAGTAACTGTACATGAAGTTGGAGTTCTTATGCTGAATATCGCTTACTAATGTATGTATATTAGGGCGGAATAATTATTTTGGAAAAAAGTGTATGGCATATTTGAATTCCACATTCGATTCAAAGCAAAACTGATGAACAAACTGCGTACCAAAAATGGCGTTTGACCCTACCAATTTTTTTAAAGAGAAGTCAGTGTATTATAATTTTTTCTGAACCAAATTAATTTTTTATTTACAAAATTTGGTGTTTCTTCATACAATATACTGATTTTTTTTGAAAATTAGGAGGGTCAAACGTTATTTTGGGTATATAGTTTGCTCATCATTTTTGAATAGATTTACTCTAAGAACTCGTAAATTTTGCTCCGAACAAATTACTCCACCCTAATGTATGTATATGTAGGAATTGTTGTACATACATGTACATATATAACTTTATATTAGAAATAAATGCAAACACTATATGATAAATTCACTTTAATTTACAAATAGAATTCCCTTAATCTCTTTGGTTACCTTAGAAGCATGGAAAACGTTATTATTTTGAAGAAATTCTAATTTAGTAGTATTTAAATACAATTTTTAAGTTATATATATTTATCGATATATATATACATATATCGACATGGTTATCAATAAGTTTATAAATTTATTTATTGATGTGAGTATATGTTCTTACTAAATTAATCGATATGCACAGCATCTTGTCGATATATTTATCGAAAGAACGAAAAGGACAGCTACGAAGAGCAATGCAATATACACTCACATATATCGATGGTGATATCGATAATTTTTCCGATATATTTTTTCAATTTAAGTACATGTTTATCGATATCGACCGAAAACGGCAAAAATCAATTCCAAGTGAGATGATTTTTAGCCCAGTCTAATTCACGTTTACGTACATAGATACATATGTCGATAGTGCTATCGATAAATTTTCGATATGTGTAATTTTCGGTATTATTAATAATTTTATTTATTGACATAAGTACTTATATTTGTGAATTGATTCATCGATATTTTCAATATTTCTATCCAAAAATTTATCGTCATTGAGCAGATGAGTGAAGCACAGTCAACATGAGCAAAAAATGAGCTCCAATCGAGTGGTTAGCACTTTCAACTATTAAGTAGTTGTTTTGGCTGACTAAGTAAATAGATTTATTATATAATTTGTATATTTTTGATATATCCTTCCTTATACCACCTAAAACAATTACATATATAGATTTTACAGCTTTTACTAACATTCATTAGAACGTGAATGAAGAGGCGCAACAAACCAGCCAACGCTTATTGCTTGCTTCTCACTTTATTGTTGCTTCAAGCTTGACTTTTTCGCGTAATTTCTTGCACCTATTAAACTTCGCTTCTTGGTGTAGAATATATTTATTTATTTTTATTTTTTATTTTTATTTTTTATTTTTTGTTTATTGCTTTTTTGTTGTTACACTCTCCCTGAGTGTTGTGCTATGCAATTCGAATGGCAACACTTAAGTGACAACAAGAAACGGCGGTGAAGCAATAAAATTGCGGAAGAATGAAATTTGCACTTTCATGTAAATTGTAACGAAGATACTCAGCGAAACAACAACAAATACAAAGCAAGCAAACAACAATATGCCACTTCAACATTCTTTCACTTGACTCGCTGTTTTTACATTCACTGTCATCGAGTGTTAACAATTCGAATATAAACATGGCTGTAAAAATGAACAAAATAAATATCAAAATAAATAGCTAGAAAAAATTAAATTACGGTGCATAAAAAGCTGAAGAAGTGAGGTGCTCGAAAGTTAAAGACATTTTTTCTTAAATCTATAAGGATTCTAGCGATAAATGAAAGGTATAAGCAGAGTCAGCATCAGAATTAATTTCTGGGATTCGAAATTAAAAAAGATTTTTATTTGCATTTTTCTATATCGACTATATTTTAGTTCTACGCTTAGGGCTTGTGTCTCATTACTCGTATTTATTTAGAGCCTTCATTTTTGCTGCTGTAACTTAAGCAACGGTCATAATTTTTTCAGGTGTCACACTCTTTCGTTAACGGTCTAAATACGAAAATACAGCGCCTTAAATTATACCACATTACATGCTAGAGCAACTACCGTTATTATTCGTTATGCTATCCTAAAGGCAATTGCAATTCTCAAATGGCATTTGAAAGGATTTATTTAGAAAGTTCAAGAGTCTATAAGACAAAGTCGGTCCTCATAATTTAGAATCAAAAATTTATTTATAAAATACTTCTAACTATTAAATAAAAGAAATTTAATTGGAACATTCACGGCATTTTGGTTTTTTTACTTCTTCTCTGCTATTTTGTGAATAGCCGATTTTTTATAGCTTGTCCTATCGCTCCATATAGAGTATAGCCGTTTCGTAGATACGCCATATGAACAGCGGCTAAAAAGCTACTCAGTCGCAAGACAATTGTCAATTCTGGCACCTTTCTTTAGAGCTCTTTTCTGTCTTTCAAAAGACTAAATGAAAGATCTGCTAACGAGGAGGTGTTAGCGTTATTCTGTTTGTATTTTAGCAATAAGTTTTCTAAAAATTAAATGAAATTAAAAATTTATATTTTTTAAACCCTATAATCTAAAAATGAAATAAAAACTTAATTGAAAATTAAATTTATAAAATTATTAAATTAAATTAATACAAAATTTTATTCGTTTTAAAACGATTAATTCAAAAAAACAAAGCAAATTAAATGAAAAATAAAATTAAAAGAAAATTAAATGAAATGAAAAAACTTTTTTTCTTTTTAAGGCAATAAAATTTAAAATTGAATTAAAAAAGAAAAAAAAATCATTTAAAAACAAAGAAATTTAAGTTCTTAAAACTTAATGAAGTCAAAAAATATTTTTCTACTTTTTTACTACAGTATAATGTATATAAATTTAATTAAGCGAAGAAAAAAATAAAAAGAAGTAGACAATTAGTAACGAAATTAAAAATATTATATGTATATATATATTTTTTTCGTTTTCAAAACTAAAAAATAAAATAAAATTTAATTTAAAAAGGGAACAGTTTTAATAAAAAAAATAAATAAAAAAATCCGCTGCCAGAGTACTCGAACCTCGGATCGTCTAGATTTTCATGCATGGTTATGGAAATCGACGGTTAAACCAAATATCGCTCTTTTCGAAGCTAGTGATAAATAGTGGATCGCATATTGCAAAAGCCTGCGGACATGCCGAACAATGAAGGTGCAGCTGAGAGTCTTGTGGGATAGGGAAGGCATAGCTTACCATGAACAGCTCGAACCAGGCCAGAGCTGATTTGAATCTCTACTCTCAAAAAAACTAAAACAGTAAGAATTAATCAACATGAAAAGCGCTGTCCTCTGCGGTATCTATCTATAGGTACACACCTTTTTCTCAACCCAATACTGTGAGACATTTTTTGTCGCAGCAAACTCACTAAATGTGCCGTTCAAAAACTTTTCAAGCAAGTAAATCACGAAATCTCTTTACCATTTGTCCAGAGTTTAAGCAACCAGCAACGAACTTATGAAATACGAGCCTAATTATAACCATCATAATTAACTAATTTTCCGAAAAAACATTCGCACACACACACACATTTGGCAAGTAAGTATGTATGAACTTAACACATTTAGCCAAAAGAAAAGGAAAAGAAGGTCAACATGCAAGAAAACATGCAAGGACACAATGTGAAAGTTGTTAATAAGTGAAAACGAGTCGACAGTGCGAGGAAAGTCAGCGAGGCGAATGGTAGAAAAAACAAGGGCCGACAGCGACAACCGGAAGGCATCAGCTTGTACAAGACAGCAGCAGCCTTGTCGAGAGAGGGAGAGCAGCAACGCCGACGGAAATTAATGAAAAAACAAATTTTCTTAAGTTAAATATAGACAGCGGCAAACAAATAAATAGGGACGCGACATTTTAACAAGTTTTGGCTATTTTCTTTCGTTTATTTAATATTTATTGTTTTTTTATGAAAGTATAGCTCCTTATCTAACAAAAACCAAGTAAGTCCGAATTTCAAACTTTGTGCAAAAATTGGGAATGTTCGACAAAGTTTTATTAAAATTTGAGTTTTTTTAAGTAGCCAGAACTTACCGTTGACTATTGGAATTTTTGTTTTTTGAGGGAGTTGCTCATTTTTTCTATATAAAAAAAAAATTCGAGCATAAATACTTCGTAAGGAAGAAATGCGTAACACAGTAAAAAAATATTACAAAAACCAATGGTACTATTTTGAAGCTACTTCAAAATTGCACTTTATTATACCTAAACTTTTTTTTTAAATTTTGATTAAATAGTTCGAAAATTTTATGCAATTTCGCTGATTTTTTCTATTTTTATTTTCTGAGTTTGAAATTCGGACCTACATGGTTTTTATTAGACAAAGTGTTGGAATTTCATAAAAAGCAATAAACATCAGAGCTAGTTAAAATGCTGCGTTCCTATTTATAATTTCGCCACCGTATCTATTTTGGAAACTTACGTACAGTCCGCATCAAAAATATGAAAACCCTTACGTTTTAACGGTTTTATTTAGATATATTTTCTATGCCAAATGTTTTTTTTTTTTTTATAAAAAGCAGTTCATTCAAGAGCAAAAATCAGCATAATCTATTTTTTCATTTCATATAGATCTCGCGAAAATTCAAGAAATACAAAAAAAAATGGCATCAAAATTTTCAATGCATATAAAAAATTGTAGTTAATAATAATAGTTAGTCAAGTTGCAAGTCTCTAAAAGTTACAGTGTTGTGCATTTTCTTCCATATTTCACTTGAACAAAATCTATTCTTATATGGAAGAAAATGCGCAACGCCATCGACAAAACATATTCTCAAAATGGACTACAAAGTTGCATGCTCTAAATTTTTCTATGAAATCTAATTGAAAAGTAAACAATTTTGATGCAATTTTTTTGGTATTTTTGGAATTTAAATGAAATGAAAAAAATTTATTATGCTGGTTTTTGCTGTTGAATGAACTATGTATGTATATTTTTATAAAAGAATAAGAAACATTTGGTTTAGAAAATAAAACTAAATAAATTGTCAAGACGTCAGGGTATTCATATTTTTGACGCTGACTGTACGGACATATTTGCATGTACATACATATGTATGTATATGCTTGTATACGTATGAATTTGTATGCCATTCAAAAACTTTTTCGCCGCCAAAGTGTGAAAGTTTTATGCGGTGCGTTAAAGAGCCAACACAAATCATATGTTGCAAATGGGCTTGATGAAAGTAAGACGGAAAAAGACGAAGTAGGAAGATCTTTGTTGGTTGGGGAGAGGTCATTGTATTTCCGACTTGAACGGACTACCAGCGGACGAGGTCAAGTTACTTTTGGTTATTTTATTTTGGCTTGCAGGGTCACTACAAACATACGTACGAGTCAATAAAATCACATTTCGCGCGAATGCATGTCCCTTAGCTTTCTGGGCTTTATTTGAGCGGGGCTGCAGAGAAAAGAAGAGCGCACTCTTTGATTAAGAAAGTGAAGAATAATGAAAAGAAAAACGCCTTTCGTCCGCCAAAAAATGTGCTGTAGTTATGGGCGTCACTTTGACCAAAGACATGGCTTATTGGTCAGCCCAATGAATGGAACTGATTTCTTCGAATTGGAATTGCTGTCGCGTTTGTTGATATTGAACTTACACTCTGCGCTAACTTAAGCTATGTATGCATACGTGATGGTATTAAACAATTTACGCTGCTGCAGTTGATGTAAGCAGCTCGTAAAGCTAATGGTGTATGGATGTGACAATAGTCTAAGTTGACTAGACAAGCGTGAAAAATGGCTGTCATTTGGAATTTCACACAAACAGGAAGTGATTTAAAGACACACATATATATTGAAATCACGAATACCGCAGCGTTTGCGATAGATATTTGTCAATCTGCGGGATACATTCATATTTAGTTTGTGAGTTTGTTCAAATCGTTAATAAATGTTTAATAACAAATATCAACTTGCCTTGTTCGCAAGGAAAACAAAAATTCCGGAATTCCCCTTACCAAAGCTGGGCGGGACTAGTCTGAACCTTTCCTCCGAGGCGAAATACTTAGGTATTATCCTTGGCTCCAAACCTACGTGGAGGCGCAACGAAGAGGAAAGAGTAAATAAAGGTCTAGCAGCGTACTATACCTGTAAAATAATCAGAGAATAATTGGAAGAGTGCAGAGACTCGCAAACCTCGGTTTATAAGGCGACGTGAGAGGCGCACCACAAGAAGGTCTGAACATGATTATTTACCTCAAGCACCCAAAAGTATCCGTAACAGATGCAGCCGCAAAAGCTGACTGAGGGAATCAAAATTGCGGAAGCAGACTAACGATAAATAGTGGGCGACGTAACGGAATCAAGGCTAACTCAGATATCGAAACTGATAACCTCATGTCCTCCTGGGAGTTTAGTTTTAATATGCCCATACAATTTCTAACCCGGGAAGATCGGAATGAAGGAATACTCCACAGCAGTAAAGAATGGCCTTTGGATCAATCGGGACGACCGTGAGGTCTCAAGCACCTTGTAGCCTAGGCTCAATAAGAGTCATCACAGCTTATGCTCCATCGATGGCGTATACCAACAAGCTCCCACTGCAGAAGTTGTCGGAATGAGGATGAAGAAGAATCGATTCACCACTTCAATGCCCAACTCTCCAGACAAGACGTTTAAAGCATTTAAGATCACGCTTTTTAATCGATTGGTGGAGATAGCTGAACATCCACGGCTTCATCCGGGATAGTAAATAGTTTGACATTCTTTATACTGACATTATGGATACACCTCGCTTAGGAGGATGTGCACTCACTGAGGGCATTCACAATGGGCAAATCTGCCTGCGAGTAGATGTACGAGTCATTCGTGCGCGCCTTTCTAACCTGACCTGAGCTATGGTGATTAGGAGTATACCTGTGCAGGCCCGTAAGAAAACTTCCTTGACTAAATTTCACTAGTAAGTTAGCCAGTTAGCAAGATTATGAACAAATTGTCATCGATTTCCCCACCAACTAATTATATTTATGAGAAATTTTGTCCCTGACTTCTTGCATACTTTAAAGCGCTTACAACTCTGCACGCAGATGTGGTCAATTTTCGTTGAATCCGACTTCACGCAAAATACTACACCGTTTGTTTTTCAAATATTTTCAACCCTTTGATGTACTTAATCGCATACTTTTTGGCTGTTAAAACTCAGCCAGGCGGAACGCTTACTTTTAATAGAATTACTAATTATGCATTCTGGGTAGCATACGGTTCTCCGTTATTTTTGTTTTCCCCACAAAATTAATACACCAAACACCAATTAGTTCTTTTATTACGCATTCAATGTCAACAACACTACCTCCCAACAATCATTTTGCATAACTTTAGGCGCAATAAATATTTTTGTTCAAAACAATGCGCTGCCACCACCCTCTTTTTAATTTCCACGCCATTTACGCCGTTTTTAATTAAAAAAAAAATCGTTGTGTGTGTCAAGATGTCAAGTAGTAAATACCTAACTTTCGTGCCGCACACCCCTTTTGTGGTTTGTAAACAAGGAATTTTTGCGCGCTACTTTTTCGCCTCATCAATTCGAAGTTGGCGCGCAGTTATTTGGCTTGCATTTTTATTACCATACCTTTCTGTAACAGCCAGCTATTTGTTGGACATTCTAATTTTATGTTTGCTTTTTTCTCTTTTCGTATTCACCTTTATTTTTATTCATACTCTTATTTTAGTACCCTATTACGTTTATTTTTAGTTCTCCTTTTACTTTGCCTCACTTTTTATGCTACCAACGCACTTTACGTCACTTGGGAGCTGCTCCGAAATTAAGCGCGCGCGCCTTTTCCCAGTGATGATTGAAAATTCATGACAGCCAGCTTACGGTAACTACAAAGAGGTGCTTGCCCTGCTTTCATAACTTTTTCGCTATTTTCCTACTTTAATTTTATTGTTTACACGACTGCCATGCAACGTGTGGTTAATATGCGAGCAATGCGAGTAATTGCGTAAACAAAAGTTTAAAATATTGAATAAAAATATTTTAGTATCTAATATATATAAATCGGACTTATAGATACGCACATTAGACTGCACCACTCTCCATACAAAAAAAAAATCGGCACTGTTTTTTGCCATTAGAACTATAAAATCTATTATATTTTAAGACTTCCACCAAAATATTTTGGAAAAATATATAAATAAGATCTACGTGAGCTGAACAGACTTAAAAATATCCCCAAAAATTTAGTTATTTTATAAATTAAATAATTTGTTTAAAGTATTTTTTGAAAAAACTCCTCAGTTTAGGCTTAAAAAATTTGCATAAACTATGTAAAAAGGATTTCAACGGAATCCTAATTATAAGCTTTTTGACGCTGTTTTTAAACATCGTAATTCCAATTTGAAAAAAAAAAAATTTGACTTGAATGAGTTATTTTGCAGAGAACCAAAAAGGGCGAGAAAACACCTTACCACTGATACCTCATAAGTCTATTCACGTTTTTCTCAAACCAATCTTTGAAAAAAGTAAAAAAAAGCAGCATCAAATATCTTATTATTATGATTCCGTCGAAATTTTTTTAAATATTTTTGTGCAGTTTTTTTTAACTTAATCTGGAGTCATCTAAGAGGAGTTTTTCAAAAAATCCTTTAAGAAACTATTTTTATTCATTGAAAACTCCATTTTTGAAAGTATTTTCAAATCAGTTCAGCTCACGTAAATCTTATTTATTTATTTTTCCAAAATATTTTGGTGGAAGTCATAAAATATAAAAAAAAACTTTGTAATCCCGGCGGAAAAACTTAAAATTTTTTTGATGATGCAGTCTAACTACATATGTTTTTTGTTTTGATAGCATGAAAGATAAATATGGTTGTATTGCATAATTTCAGGCGCCTTTACCTTTCCTTTCAATCATTTTGTGGAGAGGAACGTTTAGCATGGCGATGTTTTTATTTCTCATTTCAGAGCATCACAACCTTATTCCCACGTGATGATAAAACTCGCCGAAATTACTACCGCAGTAATCTTTTTGCCTAGCAGTATGCAGCTAAAACTGATATTATTAGAAAAAAAATAAAAATTAAAATCACGATAAAAAAATTTTGTATTTTTCAGCGTTTAAAATTTATTTATGCGGCATATTTTTTGGCAAGGAAATTATGACAATCGTCATTTTAGCGAGTTTTGTCATCTCGTACGAATAGCATTATTTAAAACAAAAATGTTGCGTCGCGCTTGCACAATTTTAACAGATTTTTTAATGCCGTTTCACTTATTATTATTATTTTTTTTTTTTGTTAAAAAAAACAGCACATCCAAACTGAAAGTCTGAAACTGAAAGTGAAGGCAGTTAAACGTTGAAAAAAATGCGGTTGGTATTTTATTCTTTATCTTTATTTGATTTATTTTTTCCGCTTTTACTTACACTATACTCGTTGATTAAGAGGTGTCTGTGACAACTGGCGCAGCTGACATAAATATGCTTTGACTTTTTTGTACCCGTATTTACACGAGCTGTTTGCTTAGCCACTTTCGCTCGTTTACTTTTGTTTACCTTAGCGAACGGTACGAGACTAGGCTAAAATGTCTATATAAACTTATAATTGACACTTCTCGACTGAATTACTTACTTCTGTGATAAAAAACGGCAACCAAATGAACTAAAATAAGTGCACAGCCCTTTTTTACTTAAGTAGATTATCAGTAAATGCAGATGGAGTGAGGCAAAATTAAATGAAAATCATGGCATACAATTTGCCAGCAGTTCCACTAGTGGTAGCTTTGATAAGGTAACTACTACTGAAATTACCTGCTGCTGCCTAAAAGAGAAGCTGTCTGATATTTTTCCCATCTAATTAAAATGTTTACTAAATTCTGTAAATTTAAGGAAAATTTTAAAGCCAATAACTTTTTTTTATTGTATATGGAGAGAAGGAGAAAAAGTGAGTAGCTATGAAGCGATTCTCCTTTTGCTTTATGGTCAAAAGATATCAATTATATAAGCAAATAAGACATTAAAAATATATTTTAAGAGCAGAATTGTTTATCGTACGCCAAACGATCAACCGATCGTAGTTTGTTAAGCTCTTTAACAAAATGCACACCAAGTAATGTTATATACAAATTAATGTAAATACCAATATAAACAACAACAAAGATGGTTCGTTAACTGCGTAGAAATTGAAGGAAACTCTTTGGGGAAATTTAAAAGAAAACCCGTAAAGGAAAATTGGCTGCAAGGAATGCAGCCAGGCAAACAGTGTGGTCGAATGTAAGGGAACTAACAGAAGCTTCCTTCCGTCGATGACGATGAAGTCGATATATCGAGCCCTAACCAACAAAGATACGCGAAATTTTTTTTTCAAAATTTTATTTTTGATTAGGAAATGTATCTAACTGCTCTAAAAAACTTGTGTGCGTCAACAAGAAATTTTTGGAAAAAATTTCGCGTACGTCTGCTTAGCGGTTATGGTTCCATATCATCCCTCCGACTCTGATGAACAGGGTTAGGATTTTAAAGCAAAAAAAGGCATTTATTTTTTAATTTTGTTAAATACATAGCTTTATGTTCATATAAAAAAATACATACAGTTGTCAAAAAATTATAGCCGAACCACTTTCTGCCCAGTTCTAACATATTATTTTTGTTGTTATTTAATTTTGGTTATTTTTTTTTATAAAAATATAGTTCATTCTTTAACAAAACCTGTGTAAGTCCAAGTTTCCAACTTTGTTCTATTTTTTTAAATTATAAATAATCAACCGTTAGTCATTTGGAACTTGTACTTTATTCTACTAGAATTGAATAAGCTACAAAAGTTTGGCAGTTGCCACATAGGTTTGGCAGTTATACTATGTACTTATCTATGTAATAAAAAAATTCCTTCGATAGTTAGGTCAATCTTTTTGTATTTTGTCTCTCGAGTGAATTTTTGTAGGCACCTATACCATTCCATACTTTGTACGTACAATTTTTGAAGCCACTGTTAACGAAGTTGTAAGTGAAATAAACTTATTTACTACAGCTAAGCCAACCAACAATAGTAGGCAAATTGACACAAAATGTGAAGCGACGACACTTTGTTATCAGCCAAGTTTGTGTATAAATGAGTCAGAATCGCCAAAACCAAAAAAGGAAAGAAATTGTAAAACGTGACTGCGGCTATGCGCTTTCGGAAAGTTATACATACCTCAACAATTTTTCAGTTACAATTTACAAATATAGCTGACTTAAGATAATTAATATTGTTGGTTGGTTGGTATTGACTTCGAATTGTAGTGACTTTTGGAAAGTAGATATAGAAGTATTGAAAGTTATAAAAAGGTACTCTTTTATGGTAAAAAAATTGTGAGATTTATTAAGGAAAAAAATGAAAGTTCTGCTATAAAAAATAAGAAAATATAGAAAACTGCGAACATTTTTTAATCGTATCAAAAGAAAGTGGCTTGAAAATATGCACTCCAGAAAAATATTTTAATAGGGTTGCCATTTCCCAAATTCAAAAAAACTTGTATTTGAATAAGTTTTTTTAAGAAAATTCGTATCCAATGAGCATTGTCAACTGCACAAATTTGCAACTTAAATTAATTACAAAAGTTATTTAAATAAAACTACAAGTATGGGCTTCAACCGAAGGAGGTTTTTGTAGAAATATTTCGGGAAGGGTTGCCAACTATCGCATTCAATTTTAGAAAGTAAGACATTTATTTAAGTTTTTAAAACATTACATAGAGTTTATTAAATTGAAAGGCGTTTTTGGTAGAAATATTTCGGTAAAGGGTTGCCAACTATCGCTGCGTTTTTAACAAGTAAAGCAACTATATAGGTTTTTAAAATATTATGTAAAGTTTATCAAATTGAATGGTTTGCGAAAGATTTAATATACGTTTATTTATGTGTGAAAATGTAAATTAAATTACAAATGACTACATATTTATTATGAATATAAAAATTTAAAGACAAAGACAGAAGGGTTGCCACCCATTAAAATAACTGAAGTTAATTTTGTATGCGAAATTTGCGTGGCACTCTAATTTCACTATCAATTAAGGAGCATTTTAGGATATTTTGTGAGTGAAATATTTTAAATATGGGTTGCCTACTAGCAAAACATTTTAGTGATTTATAAAAAATATCTGTGTAAAATATTGAACTACTTATACCAGATGCTTACTGATTGTTAGTATAAAAATATTTCTAAGTAGGGTTGCCACTACAAAAAAGTTGTTCAGCTAAGTTTTTTTGTAGCAAATTGTGGCAATACTAGGTATATTCATGCCAGCTACTCATGTTTATTTGATTTCTAGTACCATTGTTGGGCACTGACTACCCCCTCATTAGCGTCACCAAGTGCCGCCTTCGCAACCAAACATTATGGTGATGAAGTAGTATTCATTAAATGCTTCACGCTTCGGCGTAAAAAAAAAACTTACTGCTGAGTTTGTAATTTTCATTGATATTCATTGTTGTGGATTTTCGATTTGGATTATTTTTATAATTTTTCGCTGGTACTTGAAAGTTGACATTTATCATATTTTTATTTTTGATGGCTGTATTTGAGCTCAACAAATTTGGCGTTGTGCGAAAAGTTTTAACGTAATTTTTGTGATATATAAACATAGCAAATAAAAGAATACATACGTGATTATGTCATGATAAATGAATGTGAAGTAAAATATGGACAGTAATTTCTGTGTACTTAAGTTTTCATTCTTATTATTATACATTTTATTCGCATGATTATTAAAGTTTTTTTTTCTGTAGGTGACTCAATCTCACAATAATAGTTCATTCAACTTTTGTTTAGTTTTTTTTTGTACACACTTAATTTTTTATTATTGCTTTGGGCGCATGTGGTATGAAGTGGACACTTCAAAATGTGGTTTGCCTAAAGCTTATTCAAAAATTTGTGCAAGCAAGTGGGAATCAAATTTGAGTAGATAGTAAAACAATCGTAAGCAATTTTGTCGCTTTTCCTTCCGCTTATTCTTTCTCTTGTCTGCTTCTGCGTTTTAAGTAAACTCTACCAATTTCTTTAGCAATTACATTGTAAGAAATTCCACAACGCAATTTGGGCGTCTTGTAACACTTTGTCAGTCTGAAATTTCAATTTGCCACAACACTTTGTTGGTGTGGTTGCAATTTGGGAGCAGGTAACTTGTATTTCGCACAGAGCCACAGACAATGACTCAGTTTTAATTAATCGCTTCTTTGTTGATTGCTTGCATTAGGTGATTAAGTGAGTCGAAATTAATTTTGAAGAAAGCCAGCTGCAGTACATTGCACCGTAGTCGAAAGATAATTTTTTAAATCACGATATCTCTGTTACAACTTTCAGAGCTAAAATCTAGTAATGAATTCAGTGATATTGGAGATGTAAATACTTATACTTTTTAACTGTTTAAATTTTCAAATATTATTGTGATTAAATTTTTTTCGTTTTTAATTTATTAAAGATTCTATTTTCCACTCCAATTATTAAAGTCTTTTGGTTTACAAGGACGAATAGGTACTGAAAATGCGAATGGTCACTTAATTTTTTTTTTAATAAATATCGCAAATTTTCAAGTATATTCAAGGACAAAATTTTAAAAGGACATTTTCCATACCCATTCGTCCATAAGAACCAAACAAATTTAATCTTTCTAAATTCTACAGAATTCTCGCTTTTATTTGATACACACATTCTATGTATATTGCACTGAACTTTTTTAATAATTTTGGAAATTAATTATATTTTTGAAATTTCTTATCTTTAAAAAAAAGTCGTGAAGTTAGATAGAGAAACTAAACGCAGTTTTACTGTATGTTGCACACAGTTTCGTGAATAATGTAAATAAAATTTGAACACATATTTTTTATTTATTTTTGTTTTTAATGACTTAGTTTCCAGTTTGTAACATTTTAAACAATATATTTTTTTACATTATTTTGTATGAAACCTTTATTTTAATAATTATAATTTTATTTTTTTTTTTCAACTGCATTTAATATATTTTTTTTTTGTTTTTTTTTTTCAAAAGCTAATTAGTAATAACCATGCACATATTTAAATGAATATGTGGAAAAAATGCGGTTTGAAAATTCATCACACGAAACAATTTGAGGTTTCTATTCAGTCTTTTGTCAAAGAAATTTGCTTCAAGTCACTCTATGCATAAATATCCCATAGAAATAAAAAATAAAAAAACTCTATAACAAATCGAAAAAGTAGTTAATGTATTGCAGCACGCTTGATGTATTGAAATTTATAAATATTTCAGTAAGCAAAGGAATTTGTTATGTCAGTGCAAAGATTACGTTCAAATTAGCGAAAACTGGTACAACCTGGCACAGTTACCAAAAAAAAAAAACGGAATAAAATTGGATAAACAGTCACCGATAGCTTATAGCTAATTTGGTGCTTTTACATTTATTTACTTTTTTCTTAGTTTTTTTTTTGTTTGTTAACAAAGAAACTGTAATTAAAGTTTACCAAGCTAAGTTTTTTACCTATACGTATGTATATTCGTACGTATGCAGATCAAGTGATAAGGAAACGCTTACATGGCGCAACTTAGTACTTTCGATTTGAAATGCCAATCAAAATTTAAACTTGAAACTGGAAATATGTATATGTATGTATGTATCTATATGTTCCTATAAATATACTTATGCAAGCGTAATTGAAATTATGTGGCTCAATTTTGACTTTGTTATAAATCAGAAAAGAGCAAGTAAAAGATCCAAAAACAGATATAAGAAATCAAAGCTAAGCTGAAAGTCAAAACAAATCATAAATCAAAAAGCCGCATGCAAGCGTTTGTATTGTAAATACGGACATATGTACATATGTACATAGGTGCTTTGTACATCGAGTATGAGCAAACGCAAGTTTTCACTTCCGAATCAGAATAGGGGAATTCGCTCTTCTGTGTATCCGTTGTATGTCGTGTAATTGTAACTGCATTAGCGTGAGACTTGTTGTTGCTTGCGGTACATCAAATACACATGCAACAACAACCACACTTACGCAGGATACAGCGAATACACAGAAGCGTGAATTCCACTAATATGAGTCAAATTTTTGCGGTTAAAGAAGTACCGGATGCGTCGAGGCGCAACCGTTTTCGATAATCGAATTTCTTTTCTACGCAATTTTTATAATATTTTCTTTTGTTTTTATTTTTTTTCTTTTGTATAGTCTTTAATTTTTCTTTACTCAGAAAACTGTTACCGGCATCTACCGCGCCATTAGCATTTGGCGTATGCACTTTTTTTGGTTACTTTAAAAAAGAAACCACTTAAATATCGAAAATAGAATTTGGAAGAGCAGACATTTTTCTTGGAAACTTTTAGTAGCAAAATTTAAATATTTATTTTTTATAGAGAACAAGTGTCCATTTATCAATTTCTTACTTACAAAATTTTTTGTCAGCACTTTGGAAATTTTAAATAAATCCAAATTTGAAATTGAAGAGACAATAAGTATTTGAACAGAACATTCTTTAAAAATTTTCCAAATTGAAACTTTAGCAGAAAAAGATTTTATAAATTCGAATTAGGAAATTATATGTATGCGAAGACCAAAAGTGAAAAATATCATATTGGTGTTCAGAGGGATTTTTTTTTGTAAATTTTCTTCTGTTCACAATATTATATTGGATGAAGAAGAATATTTCAAAATAAACGAAGGGCTGCATTGCAACTTTTGTCTCATCAGGAGCTTAAAGTAATTTGCTTGTTTGGTTTTTGCACTGTATCAGGCTTATCTAATTAATTTTAAATTTAAATGTAACATATAATTGAACATTTTTACTATTTTAGGTATTTATGGTGTCGTAAGAAAGCTGAAAATAAAAAAAAACGAATTTTTGAAAAAAGTTGATGATTTTGGGAAATAAAATTTTTGAAGAAAAGGAATTAAAAAAAATTTTTTAAATGTTAATTAAAAAATGGAACTTTAAAAAAAACAAAATTTTTTTTAGTTTATTTAGTTTTTTTAGTATCCATACCTAACGGCGATAAATTGCTGAGTTAAATAAAAAATATGCTTATTTTTCTTTTACGTACCCTTTTAAATAATTCACTCAGCTATAAAGATCAAATTATTATTGAAGTAGCCGTAACTTTAAAAGCTTTGTAGCATAACAAAAGAGCCACACTTCAAATGTCCACCACTTCATCTTGCTGCCCAAAAGCCTTAAAATAAAAATTGATGGGCACACAAAAAATACTGTCCATTTGGATGTCGAAAATACACTACAAATAAATATGTTTTTGTGTTAAATTTTCTCTTAACTCACCATTTGTTGGGGCCGAAGGTGCGCTCGCAGGCCATCACGGCGTGAGGTGATGCAGATTTCTTTTTTTTTGCGATATTTTCTTATTTCTTCACTGGCAGCACTATTTGAATGCGTTCTCGTGGACTTGGAATTTGGCAAAGCGGAGGAGGAGACTTTACCAAAATACCGGTTATGTGCCAGGAGGTAGCAACAAAAAAGCTGCAGTCAAGCAGGCCGAAAATAAATCGAACGAAATCAGCAGTAGTACCGCAATGTTTGGCAGCCGGCGATACGCGGTTGGCAATTGGCAGTTGGCAGCAGGCAGCAGGCAGCAGATAGTCAGTTATGAGTTGGAGTTGGTGTCGGAATCGGAATCGGAGGAGTCGAAGGAGGCCGCTGCTGCGGCGCTGCTGTTGCCAATATCGTTGTCGTTGTCGCTGTCGCCGCTGATGCTTTTCCAGCGCTTGCTGTTTTTGCACTCGAACTGCAGTGTACCGCTAATTTTTCGCACTGCACAATACCCCTTTACACCGTTGCGGCGTGTCTATGGCATCTGAGTACGCGACGTTTGCGCGCTAAGTACAGTAACTTTGGCTCTGGACAAAGTGGCGGCAATGTCTGAGCGGCTCCTGTTTACAGCGCTTGTGTGTGTTGTTGTTTGTCGAAAAACTGGACTTTTGCTGTGAAACGCCCCAAGAATTTTTGCCAACAACAAAGCGTGGAGCCAAGAAAAAACACAGTTATAGCGGTGCACTAGAAAAACAAGGCGATAGCTGGAAAAGTCCAGTTTCGTAGAGGTCAAAGCACTTTTAGAGAAGGTTTTTTT
>NW_023458559.1:66251618-66279044 GCF_013731165.1 Rhagoletis pomonella | reverse complement strand
AATATAATTGTTAAATGGCCAAAAAATAACAAAAAACAAATAACTTATTTTTATGTTATTTAATTTTAGTTATTTTTTATAAAAACATAATTTGTTCTTTAACAAAAACTGTATAAATATTTGCTAGAAACTTTGTAAAATATTAAAAAAAAACTCAGCAAACTTTCGTCAAAATGTTAAGCTTTCTTAGAAAGATTTTGTGTATACAGTTTTGTAGCTCAGTGCAATAAAGACAAGTTTGAAGTAACTGGGATTAACAGTTTTTTTTTACTTTCCTTTTATTAGCTCGGGATGTAACTACATATGTAATATTGATGCGCCTAAAAGATGCAGCGATTTCTATTCTATTTCATGGCGGACATTCAAATCAATCAGAAATTTATACTTTGGACCAGAATATGTGCTAATATCACTCGGTAATTTGAAAGTTATTCTAGTAAATTTAGATGGAATTGGTACGAAAAAAACTGTAGCGGGCATCTTTTGCTGCAGTTTACTTCTGTTTGAGACGTAGATCACAGATCCACAGCCTTGCCCCTAAGTTTCAAATGCAAGCGTATTTTGCATTTTTCGAAAAAAGATATAAAATACAAATTTGTAGAAAATTTAATTTCCCAAATTTTTTTATATAAGTTTTTTTTTTAATAAAAAGACATTTTTATTGTTAACGTTTACTTCATTCGAAATCCCGTACTTATTAACAAACAAAAAAATATAAAAATTTTTAAAATTATGAAAAGTACTTTGTCACATGTAATTCGAAATACATACATACTCGCATATTTTGCATGCATACAAACCTATTGTTAAACATCAGCTAAACGGCGTGACGTAACAAATCTCCACATTGCGCGTGTATAATGCAAATTCAATTGAGCAAGATTGCAATAAGGCATCTGCGATAAATTGCAAGTAATTATAGGCGTAATTGAAATTCCAAACATTGATGCATTGACTGATCGAATGCCTAATGCACGCAATGACGGATGGAATAAAGCGGGCGGGCTATAAAATTAAATTTATTGCAATTGTATGCTATTTAATAGCACATATACCCAAAAAGGCGCTTTCGAAATTTTTGATTTACTTTTTTGCGTACTTTTTTTTTTTAATTGAACCGAATTCCACAGATTGGTAAAAAAAAACAGAGTGCGCGTAGGTGTTTTGCATACCTAAATTGTATTTTAGCGCCATGCGCACATGTTTTAATTGTAAAACAAAAAAGAAAAAGTATTAAAAAAAATTAGCTTTTTATTCTCACTTACCCCTCGTCCTTCCTCGAAGGCATCGCGCATTGAGTAGCCTCTTCGCCCCATTATTTTTCGGCGTAATTTTCTCCTTGGTGGCGTTGTATTGCTGCTGCTCGTCGGAAAGATGTCTTCCTCACTGCTACTGTCGTCCCCACTGACACTCAAATAGTTATTATTATTATTGTTTTTACTACCACTTGCCGAACCCACTTCGGCATCTCCCTGTTGCAATGCAGTGTAGTTCACTGACTGAAAGCGATTAAAACGGGGACCGAATGTGCCGAGTATTGCGCCAGCAACTCCACCACTACCTTCTTTTGTGGTGGTAGGCTTTCGTTTGTTGCGTGCCACGCCGCCACCTGTACGTCGCGTGTTCGGTCGCGTGCTACCGCCGACCCCTGCTGCTGTCGAGCTGCCTGCTTCTGTGCTGCTTTGTGATTGCTGTATCTCCAACCAGGTACTCATCACTGCCTTAATTGCAGTTATTGCATATATAACTATGTACTTTGAGCGCAGGTTGGGTTTCACTTCACAAAGTGACTGTTTGTTTGATTTTTTTATTATTATTTTTTTTTTTAATTTTGCGCGACTTGTTTCGGGTGGGCCATGTTACGGTTAAGGAAATCTGAAAAAAAATAAAATAAATAAAGAATTATAATTTGACTTTGAAAAATAAATAAAATTAATATAAAAACAATACAGAAATACATATTTGGCGGTTACACTTTTGCTAAGTGTTTTGCTGAGCTTCTTCCTCAATTTGTGGTGTGCATCTTGGTGATGCACATGGACGAGCCTACAATTTTTCGCCGCCTCCGAACAGAAATAGGAGAATCTTTTAAATACGTAAGCCAGCTCAAGATTTTTCTCCTTGAAAGGCCAAAAAACTTGCAGGCGAATACTTATACGGGACTGCGGATGTATGTAAACATTAGTGCATTGTAAAGACACTTTTGTACTTTAGGGTGCATCACCAAAAAACCATGTGGTTTTAACACTGAAATTATGAAATTTTGTTATATATGAAAACTTCCCCCAAAATATTTTGGAAAAATATTAAGATCTACTGAGCTAGATTGATTTGAAAATGCTTCAAAAAATTGCATTATATTGATTCCGGTAATAAAATTAAAAAAAAAAAAAATGTAATTAAACCTTTTAAGCTTAAACTCTTCTGTCATCTTTTCAGACAAAATATTGTTAAAAACTATTTTTTTTTTAAACTTGATTTTTGGATTTTTTTCAAATGGGTCTAGCTCACGTAAAATTTAACACTTTTCCGAAATATTTTGGTGGAGGTCCTAAAATATATGTAGATATATTTTATAATTCCGATGGAAAAACAGTACAGAATTTTTTTGTAAAGAGAGTGATGTACCCTAATGTACAAAAATATGTTTGAAGATGTAGTAGTGCACTTTTGAATATATTTTCAGGTATGTTGAGTTGAAATTTTTGCGCAAAGGCCTCAAACCAAATGTATGAATTTGCATGCACTTTTTAATATAACAGCCATATGTGCAAGCATGCGCACATACACACATGCATATAAATGTAGAAATGCACGTAAGTGGGGCAATCTCAAGATCAAAACCAGTTGGCGAAATTTCACTCATATTTTGGGGAGCAGTAAGAATGCAACAGTTTTTGCTTTTATTCGAAAACTACGTACATACTTACTGTTTTTTTTTGGGGAATGCACGCACATAAATGAACGAATAAAAGCTGCAGTTGTAAAAATTCAATTTCTCATGCTTGCCTGTGGGTAAATTTGGGCCGGATTAAAGTATGGGCTGACGGCTTTGTTGCGCGGGGCCCCATCTGGCGATCACGAGAAATTTAGTTGTTTGAAAATTTTAAATGTCCAAAAAAAGCTTTGTCATCAAAGTTGTGTGCTATTGGCATGAATCTATTGGATTCAAATACAAAAATACAGCACTGGTTGAAATACTTAAATGCACTTATCGTTATCATGGAAAATTGGTATTAAAGGACGAGTTAAAAGTAACTTTTCGAATAGCTTCGACATTACCGGTAGTAGGGATATGGGCTTATATGAGGACACTTCGTTGGGTGATTTGTCAGGCTTGGGTACCATAGTAACTTGCGCGAATTTTCAATACATACGTACTCGCTTCAAGCTAAAGCATTTATTTAGCAAGCTGGTCAAATGAACTATGCAGTTTGTTGGTAATTTGCGAAGAACTTGGGCCGTTATTAAGTCAAATCCAGGAGACTTTTTAACTTCATTTTGTTTATCTGTTTGCCAACTTCTTCCGGTGTAAATGGACTAATATTGATATCGCATTCAGGCCAGCATCCAGTTACTTCTATTTCATCGAAGCCTTTATTAGGGCTAAAGGTCTTTTCCAGTTGCTCAGCAAACAGTGTTGCTTTTTGGTAACTTGTTTTGGTCCACTGCCTTTCAGTAACGTTAACGGGAGCAATGTGTTGCATAGTCTATTGAAATCTTTAGCCGCCTTCCACAAGGACCAATCTGTGCTTTTATCAGCCGTGAGACAGACCAGGAACCGATTGTTAAATTCAGTTTAAATTTAATTTCTGGAGATCTGGTGTGCTGCCAGCGTTTTCATTATTTACGTTTTTTTGCAACTAAGTTCCTTATAAAGGGTAGCTTTTTTCCTAAGCAATTGGTTATGGTGTGGGTGTACTATTCCACGCCGCCAAATACGATTGTTTCATGAAGACGAATTCAAATTTATTAAAAGCGAGCTTCTCAGGCTCAAACAATAGAAGTTTGTGAATAGGCATAGGGATCAAATTTTAGCCGATATCCAGTGCGACATTGATTCCCAAAGATGCCGTTTTAACTGAGAAATATTGATGCCAACTCTTTAATAGCCTGTAAAGGTAGACACAATCAGAAGGCTGGGCTGCATAGAGACTCTGTGGGGCGCTCTAACGTTGTAAATTTGGTATTAAAAGCTTAAGAAGACTGAGAGAGCACGCAGAGAAGTCGTCTATCGCCTAAACATTGGGCACTGGTTTTGAGCTATTCGGCATTTGAATGCCTAAGGCCAAGCAAACCTATTTTGATTTAATAGATAATATTTTTTTGGTTGGTCAGCATTGCTACTGATTTCAACTTCTAGTTTTTCTTAGTGTATTAGAATATTAGTTTGTCAGCTCCAATAACACCAGCAGAGCGTAAAACGTATTAGCATAAACTGACCATTTGCCTCGATTTACTAGCCACTCATTCAGAACGCCAATACGAGAAATGTTGCATAGCCACTTAAGTACATATATGTATACAGACATGCATTCATATTCATATGAACTACAAGAGGAACAGCAGGTCAAAAATAACAAGCGCTGAGTAACAACAATGTAAAGCAGCAATACTAACAAAGCAAAACAAGCCACTGGCTAACTAAGTAAACTTGACTAAAAGCAGTCGCTGACCGACTAATTCACCAAGCGAACTGCATGACTAACCAAGTAGCTAAGTGAACGATCAAATGAAAGAACGATGAAAAGAACGCGCAACAAAGAAAGAGCCCCCCCCCCCCACAACAATCCACAGAGACTTTCTTCAAAGCATTGGCTTATTGTGCGCATGTGTATGGAGTGTTCTTGCTGCTGATGGGCAACAGAAGGGAAGGCATTAGCGCGCTTGTCCGAAGTATCACGAAGCGAAATTGAAGGTGGACAATATTCATAATGAAGATAATGATCATGACGATGATGACGAAGATGAAGGTGAGGATAAAATTCAGAGCCACGGCCAAGGCAACTGGCCCGATCGTACGTGAAGCAAGTGCCGAATTCCTATGTGGGAAACGCAAGGGCGGTGGCGAATAGAAGTGCGCTGTGGGTTGATGAGGCGGCTAGTTAGATGGCTAGCCGGCGACGCATGCCTCTAAGCAGTCCTTTGGTTTGAACATCAATTACAAAACAATGCGTGCGGGTTAGGCGATCGTCGCTGCCAACAGCGGCATCACCATCGTTGTCGTCATCGTCATCGCCATTGCAAACATCAGCGCCAAACAGAGCGACAGTGGCAGCAACAACATTGTATGCAGACATTGACAGCGCGCGCGACCGCGGCCACGGCCATGGCTACGGCGCTATCGAACACCAAACCCCACATTCAGTATCTTTTAAGACTTTCGCGCGAAATGTTGTGCCGGTGATAGCAGCTGAAGCTCAAACAAAAATTTAAAACAGAAACTAAAAAAAAACAAAACGCAGCCAAGTGACAACTGAGTTTGCGCGACTTGAACCACAAGCGCGGCGTGCGGTAAAAGGGAGTGCGTATTTTGAATGCGATTTTTAAAGAAGACGTGATTAAAATAAAAAGGTGATTTGTTACGTCAAATGAGTAAATGTTACACGCAGCTGAGACACTTTCAGAAGTGTGCGTGGCTTACAAATTTAAAACTGTTTTGGGATTTTAAATATTAAAAAAGAAAAAAAAAACAGTAAACTACGGAACTCCTGGAACAAGTTTTAAAAGTACAAAAAATGTACGAAAGTAGAACAGAAAGTTATCTAATTCTAAAACAACAATAAAACAATTTTTGTGTGCATTCAACTATAACTAAATATGATTTACTTTTATCTCTTTGGTCTATCTGTCCCAAATTTGAGACTAAGTTTTTCGATATTTTTTTCTCGCTTAGTAAAATGGGGTTAATGAAAATTCAAATTTTTAGTTTTGGTACTCGGAAAATATTAGAAACCTTCTACATACTTAGGGTGTAGGTATGTATGCGTTACTGCCGCGTCGTCGTTTAGTCGCTTAGTTAGTAAGTGCGTTGCAACGTGTGATTTATGACACATAATACACAGTAAAGCCATAATCTATAAATGGCTTTGTTTGGTAACAAAGGTAGTTTCAATAGTAACAACAGTGTGCTAACGAGGAGTGCCTAATACCTGAGGGTAAACATGAAGTTCTAACGGTGAAGATGGTGTATTTACTGGCTGAATTGATGTTAATGGCTTAACAAAGAAGAGATAATGAATATTTAAGACGAGCAAATTAATCATGAGCACATAATTGCAGTTGAAGAAAGATAGCCGAATGCATACTTTTAAGAGTAGCACTGGGAATTGTACCACAGGCTATCTATCTGCTAAATGAATCATAAAAGTTTCATGAGACATTCCACGTGACATGTATTTACTGATTACCAGGGCCATCGGGATCCGTGCCAGGCCCCGGTGCTTATTACTTACTTTTGTAAGGATTGGACATGGATTAGACAAGGGCTAGAGACACGAGCCACTTAACGGTACTAAGGGTTTTTATTTTTTGGAATTTTGAATTGTGTCGTTATTTCAGAGGACCATCGATAAGTAGATTTAAACTATGACGAGCACAAGGTGCGAATGATTCCAGTGAGTTATCTCTCAGGATACGACTCTGTGCTACTTTGTAATGGTCGCTTATATTACTTTCATTGTCATATCCTTGCCCACTAAAGTCAGCCAGTGGAATGTTGTGCATTTGTAGAGTGCTACAGATAAGCTCAGCGATAGCTTCGCCTATTTTGACGTTGCAAACAACAAACTGCAAGAATAGTTCTTGGATTTCCCATGTTCCAGCCAGTTTATGACTTTATGTGAATAAGGTTCAATAATATGTGAAATTTATCAGATTTCAAGTAAAAAATTTTAATTTTTTATTTAAAAAAATATATTTTTTTTACAACCCGGTAGAAACCCCTAATTTTTTTTTTTTAATTTTGAAGCTTCCATGGATGTCTTTATTATCTACGTTAAATTTTTTTTCTCCTAAAAATATTGGAAACAAAAAATAAATAAGTTAATTGTAAAAACAAATATTCTTAAAGCAAGCTTTCTAAATATGAACGAAATGTGACAATAAGTACTGGTTTACCAAATATATCGATTCGTGCGCCACCTATCGGCAAAATTTTTAGTGGACTTATTCCATGTAGTTAATATACTTTCTAACAAGAACCAAATCGGACTATAAATACGGGATTTGGAAATATCTTGACTCCTGCGCCACCTATCGGATTAACTCATCTTTAGTATTGTGATTGTCATCGAGTTCTGAGCCAACTGTGAAGTTTCAAGTCTCTAGGCCATCGGGAAGTTGATCAAAAATTTATTGCAAGATTTGCCCCTAACAAACATACATAAATATATACATGCTACACAGCAAATTAAATAAAAGCTTGTAAAAATATAAGCCGTATTCTAACAAAGTCACAAACCCTTCTACTGCGCCTCAAAATTTGCTGCGGCGAAAAATATGCCGCTAAAACAAAAATATTTAAGTTTTTGAGTATTTTTATAGCACTTAAAATCTAGTTTTTGTTGCACATTTTGCGAAGCACTAGAAATCACAAAAGTGTGAGCTAAGTTTTGTGACTCTGTTAGAATAGAAGGGTATATTAAAAAAAAAATCGAAAAAATGTTATTCAAAATAATTTTTTGTATCTACTTAACAACAAAAAACTGCGTTTTTAGTTATTATCTCTGGCGTCAGGATATTTTTTAACAGACTTTGAAATATCAAAGATATGATTAATTCAAAAAATTATTTGAAAATTGGGTTTTATTTAATTTTAGTTTTTAAGCAAATAAAGTTGGAAGGGCAAAATTCTGGGTCATGTGTATATTTTGCCTTCGCATATAAATTTTTTCATAATATATATATGTATTGCCAATTCTGAAGGATATTCAAGGATAAAATTTTAAAAGGACATTTTCAATACCCATTCTTCCCTAACAATTTTATTTTATTTATTTTTTGATACTCATATTGTTATTCTACATACATCTTACTGATTGTTTTTAATATAAATAAAATATGCTGACGTAAGAGAGTAAAACTAAAAATGCAAATTTACTGTTTTTGGTCCCAACTTTCGCGAATATGTATATTTTATGGCGTGTAAATATTAGTGCAATTAAGGAACCGTAAAATTAAAATCTCATCTCTGCAGCCATCAACTTGAGGATAAAATTAAAATTTGATTAAAGGTTGCATAAAAAAATTAATAATTAAAAAAAAAATTAAATTTACTATATAAATCAGAATCAGTAAGAAGACAACTGCATCGTGAACAAAGCACTCTGAGTGCCGTGAAGTGCATCCAAATCAACAGTTAATCGCATGTCTTGCCACAATTAGTGGCATTCAACAGAAGCAGAACGGTAGTGCAATCAAGAGCACCGTTTTGATTGCAATATAAAAGCAACACACAAAAAAATAAAAATCGAATAAAATATAAAGAAACTTGAACCTGTAGTTGTTAATAAAGTCACATTCGCAGCAACAACAACAACAACCACAACAAACAATTAATATTGCAACATCAATCGCAACAAGCAAAGCTATCAAGAGCAGCTGCTGCAACTGCACTGACAACAACACACAGTACAAATTTTGTGCATTTAAACGCAACTAAACACTTCTAATTGCATAATCATTAATAAATAGCTCAACGTGCCACTGCGTGCGCGTGCGTGCGTGTGTGAGTGCGCCCGCTTGTGTGTGATTCCCTCTTTATTTGCAGCAATATCGCATGTTGCACATAACAAAATGTTAAAAATGTTCCACTTACGTCAGTTGCAATTTATTCTAATAATAATTTCCTGCCTACTGTTGAGCGTTACGCCAACAAAAACAGCAACGACAACAAATGCTACAAAGGTAGCAATAGACACAGCAGCAGCAAAAACGGGAGCGGAGTCAATAACAGCAAAAAAAGGCAAAGCATCAATATTCGCTGATGTTGTAACAGCGGGCGCGCCCACTGTCGTCTCATCCATCGTAATTCCGGGAAAATATCATGCCTACACACAACACTTGCCGCAATCAACATACAAAAAGGTGCATGTGTCAGCAACGGCAACGGCAACTCATCAGCATCACCATCAGATGAAGCAACAGCAGCAGCAGCAACAAAACCAACAGCAACGACAACAGCGTGTGGACGTTGCCAAACCTGTCGCACTTCCCAGCGCTAAACTCAATCCCATCAGAAATTGGTTTGGCATCTTTAATCGGAACAACGCACAGGCGACGGCGCATGACACAACGACGACAACGTGCAATTGCAGGTATGTACATTTGTATGTATGTCTATTAACATAAATAAACGAAGTCATGTATAGGGTGATTCAATAAGACCGAATATGTTAGCAATTGGGCCATTGGTCCATTGTGTGGCAAGAGGCAACGTCTTGTGGTCTCAGTAAATCAGGCCATAAAAATTTGTTTATCAAGTTTATCAAGTCGCCATAACGTCCGTTCACCGTAACGCCATTACCGATATCATTTTCGAAGAAGAACGATCCAATGACTCTGCCAGCCCAAAAACTACACAAAACAATGACTCTTTGTCTGTGCATAGTTTTTTTTGCAGTAGCTACAGTTTCCACCCTTTAAATCACCGGTTATGGATGGAATATTACCAGTCATGCTTCAGGAAGTTTCTGAGATGGTAATTCCAGTCCTAGAAGCAATATTTAGGGGGTAGCTAATACTGAACCACGTTCCGTTAAGCTGTAGGAAGATTGAAGCAATTTTTATTCCTAAAGCAGGGAAACGGGGTCATGAGAATGCGAAGTATTTCCGACCAATAACCCGCATGTCCTTTGTATTCAAGACGTTTGAGAGGATACTGGATCTGTACCTTTAGGACAAAACGTCCCATTTATCAAACTCTCAACTTGAAAAGGAAGTCAACGGAGACTGCCCTACATGAAGTGGTACGTACAATTGAGAGTTCGCTTTATTATAAACATCATCAGACACTTATGGAAATAGGGATCGATTACTGCGTCCAGACATGGATAGTGTCTCTGCTAAGGAATGGAGCAATACACGCCAAACCCCTACAGGGAGGAGTGCTATCACCGTCTCATGATCTTGAACAAACTACTGGTAAAGCTAGACTCTCAGAGAATTGAGGCGGTGGCTTCCGCCGACGATGTAGCGATGCTGGTATCGGGTCAATTTCCTACGGCCAAGGAAGGGCACGATTTCTCTATATGCAGCTGCTAACAGCACCATCAGACTGCGTGCCCTGGGGTTCTGGAAGGAAAGCCCGTTCGGGCCGGGTTACATCCCAGGCGCATTACCGTCTAAAATTAAAGCGCTGCCCACTGACTATATCCTGTGGACGCCCTGGGTTCACCACAAACCTCGCACTAAATTCAAAAGCCCAGTGACTGGAATCAAGAGAAGGTCGATCACTTTTACTCGTTGGGTCACTTTTACTCCTTGTGGAACTGAGTATCGCTGCATGACTAAGTTTTCCACAGCCTGTAGGTACCAATTGTCTGGAACAAAATATCAACATATCACAAATAATTGCTGTCAAAGATCTGCATCACCCTATAAGTAGTAGATAATATTTATGCGCACATGTTTGCAAACATACTCGTTGTTAGTATCTGCCACAAATCGACTTATCTCCTTAGCCCCACTAAAGTGGCAAGTCATGCTGCTCTTCGGTGTGCATTGCGTGTTGGCTTACAGGAAGTCTGGATTTGTGTGTATTTGCAATTTTATTCAATGGTGTTGCATATTTTTATATCGTCATCACCATGATCTTATCCTCATCATCGTCATCATCATCCTCACCGCCAGCAAGCACAAAAACAGCTTCGTCATCTTTGTCATCTTTGAGTGCAGCGTACTGTTGCACACGCAATATAACTGTTTAGCACTCGTCCGAACGTCAATACTCGACTTAAAATGCCAATACAAATATATGCACATATACTTAGTTATTTATTTATTAAGTAAACACATTCTACTTGTTTGTTCAAAGGAAGTTATTTCTTGCACAGTTCAGTTTCTTAATGATGTCTGCCAAGAATTTTTTTAATTACATTTGTACAGTAGGGTGGTCCTTAAAATCGAATGAATGATTTTTTTTCAGTCTCACCCTTTCAATACAAAGTTCACAGATATCACATATAAATTTTGGTCCCGATTGGAGACGGTTAAGGCGTGTCGCACAGAGGGCAGATTTCAGCTTCTTCTCAATAACTCGGCAGCCAGACCCTATCTCAGAATTTGGTTGAAGAACGCCATATTTTAGGATATGATTCAAAAACGTCCTATCTCAGCATATTTTCAATGTATTTTTGTTTGGGATAGGGCGTTTTTTAGCCGAATTCTGAGAGAGGGAGTTTTTCAATAAAATTCTGAAATAGGGCATTCTTGAAAGTGCTCTGAAATAGGGAGCTTACGGACTGGCTGCCGAGATAGGTCGATCTTTCACTCAGCCATCGATATAGTGCTTATGCTTTAGTGCTTTACGACACTCACATAATGGCAAGAATTCTCGTAAAAATTTCCATATTTGAGTATGCAGTGCAAAGTGCGAGTTTAAAGTCTTTCGAAGTTATCAATAAAAACCGTCGAAAATGCTTCGTATGAAATGACTGACATGACTGTTTTGAAAGTTCTAGTTTGGGGTCATATATTTTAACCGAAATTTTACTTTTTCGAGCTCTGGGGGTAGGTCGATCGCCCCTCCCCTCTATCCGCCGCTGAGTAGCATCGACGTAGGGGATGAGGCTTATGAAAGTGAAAATTTGCTTTCTACATTTAAGGACTACCCTAATGTACATACATACATACACATAGATTGTATGTATATAAAGTATTATAAATATAAACAAGATTTATTCCCATCGCATTAATGAAAATTTAAGCTATCCTGCTTGGACTGGGTTTCCGCTATCTAGCGCATGGGAGAATAGACAGGTAAAGAAGTTTATATTGTATAGTTGCTCTGCCTTGCCTTGCTGAGGCAGAATATTGTCGCAAAATTAGGTTATATTAGGTGAAGTATATTTCCTGGCATTCTAACACTGTGAGTACTTTAGCTATTGTTTCCACTGAGCCTTTTTTAGATGGTGCAGGACTTCAGACATGGATTTTTTGCCTTTACCTATCCCTTTTGTAATCGATATAAACGAAGAACTGATTCTAAAGAGTATATTTGAAATAATGTGCTGTGTTCGCCAGATTCGTTTATGTATTTTTGAGGACCTCTGCAAGTTTCGTAGACTTAAGAGAACGCAATATTCTGAAAGTTTCGAATTTCTTATAATTTTTTTAGTAGTCAAGTAGACTCTGGAAACACCACTTTGTCTCGAGAGTCATAGCAGATCGGCAGTATGCCGCCGAAAATATTATAAGGATCTCCGACTTCTCTCAATTGTTCATAGAATTCAATTTTTCACAATTTTCTGGCCATACCGGGTGGGTGGTAACTAGGGTTGCCAACCTTACTATAATATATAGTATTATACTATTTTTTGTGTCTGCGTACTATATACTGTTGGAAAAAATATAGTATGCAAAAATACTATATTTTTGCAATTATAAATATATATATATATTTCAGTCATCTGTAAGAAAGAAATGGATGACATTTATACTGAAATATCAATATTAAAATAAATATACTGTAAAACAAAGAGTCCACCTATAGAAAATGGCAACTTTTTTAAAAAACTTAGAAAGATTTACCAAATTTACTTAAAATTATTTCGCTTATGCTCTCTATTCCTGCAACTTCGGCATTCACAGAGAGTTTTTTCTGTTAAGATTTTGAAATGGTGAGATGAGAGAAATAAAACCAATATCTCACTAATAAAAAATTAACTTTTGATTTATATTAATTTAACTATTGATAGCGATAAAGCATATGATACTTTAAAAGAAATATATTTTTTATAGAGGAAATGCATAAGAAAGAAAAAAGATTTACACTTAAAAAGCAATTTTAATTTTTCTTAAAAAAAAAAAATACTATATGTGACCTGGTCTACGGAAAGGGGGCTTAGGTGTCAAAAAACCGATTTTCACTTTTTGGTTGATTCGGATGGAAGATGAGATGCTTTTTCACGTGGTGAAAAGCAGAAAATCGTAACTTGCTTAGAAGTGTACTAAAAATGTAGATAAAGAAGAGTAAAAATACGACAAAATATAATTTATTTACACGATGAACTATAATAATATTCCGATCAACAACAACACTTACTGGACCAACAACAACACTTACTGGACCAACAACAACACTTACTGGACGTCCGGCGCGGAGAACAATTAACGAGATAATGAGAAACTGACGAAACGAGTTGCTTACTTTTAACAGCTTTTTCACAGAAAACTAGTTTTCGCACGTAAGCTCCCTTTTCGTAGACACAGATCACATATGTATTTGAAGTGTACTATAAATTTCTTAGAAAATGTTGGCAACCCTAGTGGTAGCGCACACGGCCCTACGCTTTACTACGCCAGCTAGCTAATGTCATCAAATGAACGATGTTCCTGGACATTTCTGAAACATCTTGGCTCACATTTTATGACATGCGTAAACAACTAAAGAATTTATAGCATACTATAGAAATACTTCCTGAAATTCTTTATGTTTTTGCAGTTTCACCGTCGCACAGTTGCATTTTTGCTTGGCTGTGCTACATATGTTTGTCGGCTGAAAAGAGCAGTTTATGTGCTGTACAATATTTACACAACATGTGCCGAGATAAAAACTAATTTTTCCAACTCACGTTCGCCATGCTGAGCTAAATTTCTACTTCCTACTTGTGCTCGTCGGCGCCGAAGAAAAAGCGCATACAATTGCATTAGAATGACAATCGGCTAAGCAAATAGTCTCCGCTGTTAGGAACAATAAGTGAAGCTTTGTGCTTTTTCTGCACAAATAGCCGCGGGGTGCATTCCGAGTACATTGTGCAATGTTGCGTAAGTGGCACTTAAAGCGACGGACACGCTTTATGCTGCAAGTTGCATGTAGGTGCCTCCAGGCTGTGCCATATTCTTTCTTTTATTGACAGCACGTCACCAAAGTTACTTGCAACGCACGCATGTCGCTTTAGCGTTTTTATTTACGCTTGAATGTTTCAACAATACAAGTAAACAATGCAGTTGTTTTGTACATACTCTTACAAGAATCTTTATTGTGTTTTTTTTTTGCTGACGCAGCGTCTTCTAGTTCCAATTCTTTTAACCATAATCGATTGCAGCGCTTACTTCGATTTATGAATATTTTCAATCTGTTGGAGTATCGCGTAAGCAATTGAAATTGTAGTTTGCTTTACTGTTTTTGTTGTTGCTCTCGCATTTAGCTCTTTTTGACGTGATTTATGTACATATGCGTATTGTATTGTTTGAGTATTTTATACTTGATTATGAGTCAAGTACTTAGGCTTGATCCTGGATAGTAAGGTATCGTGGAAGCCTTACATTGACGAAAGGGTAAAAAAGGCGCCGGTTGCCTTGTACTGCTGTAGGGGAGCTACATATATACATATAAAATACAAGGTATCTCGCCTAAAATAATTCATTAGCTCTATAATACCAGATTTAAGCCCTTGTCTGTTGGAACTCACTAGAAAAGGCTAAACTTGTAAAACAACTGGAGCGTTTACAGCGGATCGCCCCAATCGGAGCATTAGGAACCACACCTACACTGGCGCTTAACGTCATGTTGAACACAGCGCCTGCGGATATTACAGACAGAATTATCCCAGCACGAACTGCTAAATATTAGGCTCAGGGGTGGTAACGCTCTGGAGTTCTGGAGCGCTTTGACTTCGTCCTGAACACATAGATTACAATGCCTCTGAAATAGCTCCCAGAAGTTCCTCGTTATTCTCTCAAGAGACTAGGTAGGGCGGGGTTATTCGAAGATGGGAGCGGTAAACTTCTTCACGGACGGATCAAAACTTAGAGACAGGGTCGGCGGAGGTTTCTTCTGTCGGAAACTATTCACCAGTACTATCATCATAGTATTCATCAGTACTATCAATAACAAAATCTATTAGAAAATCGATAACAAAACCGATTAAACTATCGATGACAAAACCGATAACAAAGTCGATAAATAATCGATAACAAAACTCGAAGATAATCGAATCGATAAAAATATTGATAAAAATATCGATAACAAAATCGATAAAGATATCTATAACAAAATCGATAAGAAATCAATAGCAAAATCGATAAATAATCGATAACAGAAATCGACTAGAAAATCCATAAAGATGTCAATAACAAAACCGATAACCAAATCGATAAATGATCAATAGCCAAACTGATAAATAAACGATAACAAAAACGATAAAAATATCGATTATTACATCGACGAGTCCCGAGAATCCTGAAAATTTCTAAAATCCCAAACTAGTTCCCAGAATGAGTCTCTGTGTCTCTATCTATATCCGTTTCTCTACAATACCTCTATTTTAATCTTTCTTCTTCTATCTTTATCTATACTTTTATCGGTATCCTCATCCTCATCTTTTTCTTTATATTCATCTTTGTTTTTACTTTTATGTAGCAGTATCCGTATAAATATGGAAAATTAAGTACATAGCCATGGTGAAATTATACCAGGCAGCGAGAAAAAATATTTTACACTAGCTTATTTGAAAATTAGCTTGAAAAAATTTCAATAAGATAGCTTAATGTCAATAAAAGTAAAATAATTTAAATTAGCATTTAATTATTATTTTATGATTTTTATTTTTTTGCTTAAAAATAATATTCATGATTGAGTCTTATTTTTTCGCTCAATAACAATGATTATTTTATGATTTTTATTTTTTAGCTTAGAGATAATAATTATTACGGAGTTTTATTTTTTCACTTAAAAATAATGATTATTTATAAAATGTAATAGGCCACAAAGGCGTAATATTCTGAAATTTTGACCTGAAAATTTTGGGACTTATTCCTTTTATTAAGGGTGTCGCTACCTCTGAAAAGGATACGTCGGAAATCACGCTGGTATAGCTTTTGAGTTTTTCGAATGATCATTACTTATTCGTAAGTGCAAAAATAAAACTCAATAATAATTATTATCTTCGAGCGAAAAAAAATCATAAATCAAATCAAAAATATTTGTGTGGTAGAATCTGGAAAAACGTATGGTAGATTTTAAAAAAATGTGGTAGATCTCAGGTTTTGGATCAAACTTTGTACAAAAATTAAAAAAGCTCTGTAAGGTTTCACCTAAATTGCAAACCTTTTAATTAGAATCTAAAAAAAGTTAATTTTAGTACAATAACGTGCAAGATTGAAATTGCTAAAAATTGCGTTGAGTTTTGGCATTTTTTTTCCTTGACAGTATAAAGCAGTTCCTTCCATATCAAGATATTTTTGGAACATATTTTGAAAGATTTCTGCAACCTTGCGGTGTGCTGCCAGCTTTTATCACATCACGATGTACCGAACAAATGTGGCACGTTCCAGAAACCGCTATATGGGACTTAATTCTTTTTATAAATCACATATTTTGCAATTTAACACAATAAAACCACGTGTCCTGTCGAAAAAATCATCATTGAGAAAATTTTCTATTTTACACTTATTTTATCCTCTCATTCGGCTTTGTTGATAATGTTGGGCAATTTTTGCTCATAAAACTAAGAAAATTATGTCGAGCAAAAATAAAACTACTCAAAAACGCGAATATGTGGTGAGATTTCAGACCTTGTGTGGTAGATGTGGTAGATGCTCAAAAAAGTGGCAGATCTACTACAATGTGGTAGAAGTCCGATCACTGCTGGTAAACCAGTGTACCAATCTACAGAGCGCGGGCGCTGTTTTGAACATCACTGTGGTAAACTCAGTATATGAAAGCGTTATGAAATATATGCCTTAAATCTGTCTCGCCTTCGCGTGGGAAGGCTTTCAAATATTTTTATCATAGTTGCCAACTTGGTGATTTAGGCACTAGATTTAGTCCTTTTTGAAAATTAAAACGCCGAAAAAAATTATTTTGTGCCTAGTGCCTTTTTAGTGCTTTTTTCTGAACTAAAATTACTCCGTTATAGTTAAAACCTGAAAAAAATTTTAAATATTTAAAGCTGTGGTGCACTTAAATACGACCATGATTGATAAAAAGCTGAACTTGCAAATTCACCTTGTTCAACTCTATTCGCGTTGAAAATGCTAGTGGATATGCGAGTAAGTTAAGTATTTCTTTTTTTCTTTTCTAATTATTTGTAAAAAATTTTTATTTTTGTACCACCTGAGTAAAACACATCGTTTCTTGGTGCTGAACCCAAATCTGGCCGCACAATTACTCTAGCACTAGAATTTTGAGATATCCTAACCTCAAAGTGCCAAAATCACAGTTTTTGGCAATATTTGAGGTTATATAATGAAAACAAAATTTTTTTTTATCAGTTTTAATGTGCAGTACTTCGGTATTACGTCGTAAGCATGAGTCATTATAGCATGTGGCTTTTCAATCGTTATGAGCGAAAAAGTTTTGTTTATTGATTTATGTATGCATTCTTGTAAATATTGTTAATTTTTTGATTTTGTTAAATACATACAAACTGTTATGAAAAAAGCATCAATTGATTCAAAACCATTTGGTGCTTTTAGTGTGGTAAAACGCTTGTTTTCCAAGTTTTTGGTGCTCTTGAAAATCAAAAGTTGGCAACACTGATTCTTTGCAGGAGGCGCACACCAGATAAAGCTTTTCCTTAAGTCCAGGTATATATAAACTTTGGGCAACTTTAAAAAGCTCATACCGTGGGATATGTTTTGGTCGTAATTGATTTAGATGTTATATGTGCGCATATTTTTTATGAATTTGGAGCGATGTGGGCCAGAGAGAGCTTTTACTCGGTTCCGTGACAAAATGTATGTTCTCCCAAAAGTTCCAGCACCTCGGAACCCAGTTTGCCATTTGCGTCAGTTCCTGTTCGCCCGCACCTTGAGTTTCCCCGCGAGCCTTCCTAGGGCGATATGGACAGTCAACAGCCCCATAGCAAAGCCGATCTTTCCCTGCACAACATATTTAAGAAGCTCCCATGATCTTTTGGTCTCATTTTGGCCACACGAGTTTTGTCATGTTGCAAGTTCCTAGTTGCATTCACTTTGTGCTTGTTTCTGAGAAGAAAAATGTTTGTATGTTGAGCTTGCAGGTAGCGAGCGCCGTCCAAATCCTGCCCCAAGCTGGCGAAAGTGGAAGAGAAATGCCCTTGTTTACAAGCTCGTCCGCCATCTCACTGCCTGTTATACCTCTGCGTCTCGCCATCCAAACCAGGTGAAGATTGAACTGGTCAGCCATCACGCTAAGTTATCTGCAGCACTTGAATACAGTTTCCGAGTTACATGTGACAGAATTCAGAGCTTTTAGAGCCGCCTGACTGTCTGAGCATATATAGATTGCTACTGATTGCTACTATCCTTATACACTCGGCAGCCTCCTCTATAGCCGCAGGTTCGTCCTGGAAAACACTACACTGATCCGGTAGGCGGAATGACTTCTGTACTCCTAGTTGTCCCGAGTACACTCGTCCTCTAATCTCTGTGCAAACCAATCAACTTATTTTATAAATTTTATATTGAACTGACAATGAGTTGGGTTCAAAATTATATCTCGTCATGTATGGACGTTAGCTTCAGGAATTTTACTAAATGATTTATGCGGAAGGAAAGTTTTCCGAAGTCAAGATGATTATACCAGAGGTGCAAAGCTCTTTCTTAAATACTAGGATGCTGAAGTTAGTGTTTTTTTAAATACTGCTTAAAAAAAAAAACTTTTGTAAAAAACATACTTATTGATTTGCATTTGCAGCGCAAAAATCTAAGTATTTTTTGTTAAAATTATTTTTAAGGTTCTGACTGAATAAAAATTTGTCCAAAAGTGATATATATGTACTTTAAAAACAGGCAAAAAAATATTTTCATTTAAACACAAGAAAATGTGAACAATGAAGAAGAGAAAACAAAAACAAAAATGCATAAATAAAATTTAAAATTTACTCAGCTGTCTGTTGCTTACATTTTGTCATGTGAAAACCAAGCCAAGCCATTGAACGTATGTATGTACATATCGTCGGTGACCCTGCAAGACGGTCTGTATCAATTAGTACTCTTGGCCTTTAGATGGTCTGTTAGCTGCATTGGAATGCATCTGCAAATCGTTATACACTCTCATAAAATAATTACAAAACTGTCTCCGTTTCCTTAATACAAGATGAACGATCAACAGAACCGATCAGATACAGGTGACAGATCATTTAAGCGCCTGAAGTAAAATTTGAAATAGAACGTTTTACAGTATCACCAAAGATATGTATTTCTTTACTTCTAACACAATTTACCTTCTTAAATGGGCATAAAAAAGTTTTCCTATGCATATTTTATATAAATTTAAAATCAGGCTCTCCGATACAACCGCTAAATTTAAACGTATGGTTAAGAGCATATCCAAGTCGAAAACGAAAGCACACACTAAGAAAAAAATATCGATAACAAAAGCGATGATAATATCGATAGCAAAATCGATAAGAACATAAGTAGATAAAAAAATCGATGAAAATATCGATATCAAAATTGATTGCAAAATCGATAAAAATATCGATAACAAAGTTGATAACTAAATCAATTACGAAATCTATTAAAAAGTCGATTACAAAATCGATAACAAAGTCGATAATAAAATCGATTACAAAGTAGATAATATCGATAGCAAAATCGATAAACATATCGACAGTAAAACCGATAAAAATATCGATAACAATGCGATAACAACATCGATAGCAAAATCGATAAAAGAATTGATATACAAATATTATGTATAGCAATATACAATAAAGCAATATACGAATATTATGTATAGACATAGATTACTAAAAAATAGAAACAGATCCACATTAATTGCAATCAACATATCGTCGTCTCAGAAAACGGATGTCGAATGTTACAAAACACGGTTTTGAGAAAATTGACTTTGAAGTTTAAGGTCGAATTAATCCGAAACTGTACGGCAGATTTTTGTAACTTTTGAAGGAGGCGTAGTTGGTGTTATTAGTTTTGATTTCCCATATTTTTACATTTAATATCTCTTAACGTTAATGAGAAAATTTACTTTTCATTCCGTATACATTTGTCGTAAGTAGCGTTTACTCACCACTTTGTTTTGTCCACAGAACATACGACAATAGTAAAATATCTATTTCAACGACGATGGTATAATTTGATGAAAAAAACAGACATATTTATTAAATAATGATTACTTATTAGAAAAAACATAACAAAAACATAATCATGTATTTAATAAAAAAAAATCTGTACATCTCTTATGCTGTAAATATGTTACGAACATACGTTTTCTTTATATAAAAACAAAAAACAATACTTAAATTCAGTCTTTTGTACATTTTTATCTCTTTCATTTCATTGGAGACTGAGTGCAAGCTAAAATTTAAAAATTTAAAATTTTAAAATTAGTTACTTAGTTTAATTTTCAATTTTAATTGTATCGTTATAGTAGAAGACCATCCAATTGTCGTAAGTTCAAAGTTTTGCGATACATACGACAAATGTTTTATGATTAAAAAAAGATTACATTTGTATGGGAATTTGTCGTATGTGCCACATACGACAAACGTTTTATGATTAAAAAAAAGGTACGTTTGTATGGAAATTTGTCGTATGTGACGCATTTTCAGCACATACAACAAAAGGCATACCCAATCATTAATATTATGTAACATACGACAAAATGCGCACGAAATATCTCAAAAACTAATGGAGATATAAAAAATGGATTGCAGAAATCGAAAGAGCATGTCCAACTTAGTAAATCTGCATCAAAATCCCAAAATCGTGATTTTGCACATTCGTCATCCGTTTTCTGAGACGACGATATGTACTTATGTATGTATGCTGCGATTATGTTGTAAATATTGCGCCATCTATTTATCAAAAGCCGGAATATGTTTTTACGCACACATACATACTTTTTGTCGCTTTCCCTCATTTCCAACGCATGCACGTGTTTGCAAAACGATGACGAAGTGATTTTGTATGGGAAATCATTTATACCAATATATTTGAATCAAATGAACATACATAGAAGATGCCAACCAATACTTATCATATACCAAACGAAACGAAAACTCTTGAATTTTTGACTAAAGAAAACAGAAACAAAATCGTTCGAGTGGTTTTCGAGCATTTTGGTAATAAAAAAAAATTTTTTAAATTTGTTCATAAATTTTTTGCCTGAAAATGTTCAATATTTGTTAAATTTTTATAAAATCTGTACACGATAATATTTCCATTGCTCCAAAGAATCTATATCCCGAAAATGAAAGTTATATCTGTAAATCATAAGCTGCTGGAGCACTTTAAAGGCGCAATATTGACCCCAAAATAACCCAATGTTTACCGTTCTTTTTACGACAGAAACCGAATTGGTTTTGTACTTACAAAAATTAATCTGTCGATACGTCTGGCATTTTATCTTTGAAAGGCCACACTTTTCTTTGAAATCGGTTCTCGTGCAGTAAGCATTTTCGTGAAGCTCTAAAAATTAGAACTACAACATCTCAGCATAGCCTCCGTATCGAAACGTAAGACGTATTCTACGTCAAAACTAAACAAAGGTCAAATATTTATCAACAGACTTTTTTCCATTTAACAAAATGCATAAGAGTGCCCGATTTGACTGCTCTTTTATAATTCCATTTATCTGTAGTTTTCATTTGAGAAGCTAAGCCATAAGATCACTTTAAAGTTTAAACCTGTTTCGAAAAGTTTTCAAACTCGTTAAATTGTTATTAATTTATGCAAAGCAAAGAAAGAGTGTAAGAACTGCAGAACTAGCTAGCAGCGCTCTGTACTGGCTCAGCTGAAGTCAGAAGCTGCAAATAAATAAATAAAATCAGTTGTGAAGGTACGATACGTACATAATACATATCTACTACATACATATGTATGTACCAGGGCCGGCCGCAGGATTTCTTTTTAGGGGGGTTTTATGTAAAGTCATTCGTAACAACCAATAATATCATTGTTTCGTGTAGAATATTCAGCATATTGTGTTTAATTGTGAATATAATTTAGCACAACTCAAAGATAAGTCGCATGCAATTCACCGAGGTATAGATACAAATTATTTTCTGAAATCTGAATTTTTGCTAATTTTTAATGGATAAGACAGCCCAACAAAAATAGAAAAAAATTTTTGTACGGCAAATGTTAAAGCTGTTTTCGATAAATCTTTTGTGCTGATTACGAATCATTGAGCATAAAGTTTCCATCAACTCTAGTTTCTCTAGTTTTCACAAAAACTACTTTGTGATGTTAGCACCGATCTGGGACCTATACGACGATTCCACGATTCGTAACTCACTCTTTAAGTAATTCGCAAAGTAATTCGTGAATTACTCTGTTTCCACGACGTATTCGTAATTCGTTTGGCAGCTCTACTTGTTGTCCTTCGCAATAATTCGTGTTTGTTTTTTATTATTTTGTTTTGGCTGTCAAATTTCGATATATTTCCGATAAATATTGGAGAAAGCGCCGTTTCGTTCGTCATTCGCATGCTAATTCGGTCTGAATTACCTACAAATGAGGTAATTCGCTCTAAAATTTTTGTATTGCGAATTACGTAATTCGAAGGGTAATTGGATGGCGAATGACGAATGAGAGAGCGAATTACGAATCCTGAAAACGTCATATTACCTGTCATCACTGATGTTAATTTTGGCTTTGCATGTACATATAATCAAGGGGCGCTAATTGGCTTGTTTGTACTTAGCAAAACGCAAAGTAGTTTCAGTTAAAATGCCAGCAGCAATAATAACAAAGCGGCGGTAAAAACCTTACCTATCTACAAAATCGACTAACTCCATGCACGGTAATGAAAACCACGAATAACTTAACTACTTTAAATTCACTTTCTGCCTATTCTGAAAAATCTCTCAAGTGTTGTTAACGAAAATATGCATATAAAACATATTCTTTGTTTTAATATACTCGTACTATAAGTAGCTATACGTATGTATGTATTATTTAGGATGGGTCCAAAAAAAGTAAAGTAGATTTCCATGTATTTTATATGGGGGAGGAAGGCGGAACAACTTTTCGCAGAATCTCGAAAATCTATATTTTTCGATCGGGAAAATCTGGGTTTTTATTTAACCATTTTTTTATACTAAATATTTTTTATTGGGCCCCCCATTGCATTTTACGGGGTTTTGGCGAGCTTATAAATTATAGTTACTATGAAAAAATGGTTAAATAAACAATTGCGAATTATTAATGGGAGTTTCCTGCAGAGAACTAGAATTCTCCGATCGAAAAATATGAATTTTTAAGAATTCTATACCATTTCTACGAATAATTCTTTTTCCCCCATATAATATACAAGGAAAACTTTGGGCGACCTCTAAATATGATTTTATTTCAAAATAAAAAAATAGGTGTATATTTTTTCGGTATAGAACAATCCCAGGGGGTAAGAGCATAAAAATTCCGACTTTACTTTTTCACATACATTTTCGGACCATCCTTATGTAATGGCTGTATGCCATAGATATGTAATTGCTGTAAAATTATGTTCAAATGTAGGCTATAAACATATACATAGCAGCACGCGTCAGCTACTCTGGCTTTTGGCCTCCGGCAAGGTTTAGCCGCCGATTTCATACTTAAGTGCGCGTATAAATGCCTTTGTGGGCATAAATATGACACTTGTCGTGCTTGTTTTTGATGCGTGCCGCGCACATACATAAGTACATGCATTATTAGTCACTTAATTTTGTAGAACAAGTGCTTTTCGGTAATTATTTAATTTTCTTTACATTCTTTAATCGGTTATTTATGTGCTGTTAAATGAATTTTGATTGCTCACTTAAAATTTGTAGAAATTGAGAGAAATTTTTAATTAAGCATCTAGAGAAAATGGCTTGAGATGCTGTGCAATTATTAGGGAAATTTTCATCTTCAATAACTCTAGTCGAGTGGTGGTGGCCATCAGCTTGTACGCGGGCAAAGCTCTTTCAATCCATCTATACTAACTGGGCAATTCTGGCAACTGTCTTTCAACTCACCACAGTCTTTCGCAAGACAATTGTCAATACTGGCAATTATATTGAAAGTTCTTTACTGTATTTCGAAAGCCTAATTGAAAGATCTGCTAACGAGGAGGTATTAGCGTTATGCTGTTCGCCTTTTTGAAACAATAAAAACTAATACATAGAAGAAAATTTATTTAAAAAAAAATATAAGAGATAAGAGATAAAACGAGTTGGCTCTCTGAGATACTAAGCGGAGTCCATTTCAACAGCGACTCTGGAGCTGTTGCTGAAAAGTTTCTCATTGATCCTGTGACCGAGAGCAAGGACAACCTATGGAGATTGAAGCAACAATCGGGCAGACGATCATGCTTACTTTATGGTCTCATCGTCTCTACTAGCCAGCAAGCGGCTTTACAAATAATTTTGTTCCAACTCAGCCTTTCATCAGAGGTGATACCGAGATGATTGGACCAGAGTCTAATCTATAATCCAGAGATACCAAATATGCAGCCCCGATTAGCCTTGTAGAAGGACCAACTGGGAGCTGAGAGGATATGAGCTGCAGTCTTTCAAAACTGAGCCTAATTGGGGTCCCATAAAGAACACTGGGTACAGGCCGTTATGAGTATATTACGGCAAGACAGAGTTTCTGGGAAGGTATACGACCTGAAACTGTCCGAGAGAAGCCTATTAATTTATACCAGAAGGCAGGCGGATATTGTGAAAACATCCCTAACGAAAAAAATTACTTCTTTTACTTTAAGCTTCATATTTGGCTAACTTGTTAGCCTCAGGAGCTCCTTGGGATAAATTGTTCCTTATAAATTACTAATATGTAGCTTTAGCTAGACTTTTATATCTGCAACGATTGATTTAAATTTTCAGCAGCTCAATTTTCTAATCTCGTTCATTTCTCTCTACCCTCTTCTTTCAGATGCGGCGAGCGCAACGATGAATCGCGCATCGTGGGCGGCCAGACAGCCGGCGTCAGCGAATACCCATGGATGGCACGCCTCAGCTACTTCAATCGCTTCTACTGTGGCGGCACGCTGATCAACGATCGCTACGTACTCACCGCTGCGCATTGCGTCAAAGGTTTCATGTGGTTCATGATAAAAGTAACATTTGGTGAACATGATCGCTGCAATGACAAGGAACGACCCGAAACACGTTTTGTGTTACGCGCCTTCAGTCAGAAATTCAGCTTCTCCAATTTCGATAATGATATCGCTTTGTTGCGCCTCAATGATCGTGTGCCCATTACAAGTTTCATACGACCAATCTGCTTGCCACGCGCTTTTGAACGCAATGATCTGTTCATTGGCACCAAAGGCATGGCGACCGGTTGGGGTACGCTGAAGGAGGATGGCAAACCGTCTTGTTTGCTGCAGGAGGTAGAAGTTCCAGTCTTGGATAACGAACATTGTGTAGCGCAAACGAATTACACACAAAAGATGATTACTAAGAATATGATGTGCGCCGGCTATCCGGGCGTGGGTGAGCGTGACTCCTGCCAAGGCGATTCGGGTGGACCGCTGGTGCGCATGCGTCCCGATGATAAGCGTTTCGAACAGATTGGTATAGTATCGTGGGGCAATGGTTGCGCTAGACCCAACTATCCGGGCGTTTATACGCGTGTTACGAAATACTTGGACTGGATAATGGAGAATTCGAAAGATGGCTGCTTCTGCGATGAAGACGATTGATGGGCAGTTAACGGAAGAAGGTTTGGAGGGTTGAAGATGATAGTAGAACTGAATGATGTGAAATATTTTAATCGGATCGTTTTCTTTTTTTAAGTAGGGGGTTTCGAAAAACATACGTAAATATGATCTTGCAAGTTTTTAATTTGGTTTGTCCAAACCAAGCATTTTTGTATTTTTTTCTTAAATAAAATTTTGCATTTTTTATATGAAATGTGCAGCACTAAATTAAATAAACATGTATGTAGCGAGAATTAATATAATAAAGTAATAAAAATCGTTGGCAATGATTGAGAAAGAGAGAGTCAAGTAAGTTGGTTATTAAAAACTATGATTAATACTTAGAGATAAACAATTTTCTACTGGGTACTCGCTTTCCTAAAACGCCGCTGTTAATTGCCGTGAAATATCGACGCGCCAATAATGATTTGTGGCATGCTAAGAACAGGCAACTATAAATTAGGTGCGCTTTTTTTCTTTTGGCTTCTATTTGCATAATTTGTTTTCTATTTGTTTGACCTTGTCGTTTTATCTTTTTTTGGGAAATTTTTCTTTATATATTTGTTCGGTTTAAATTTAGCATGTCAAGTACATTGCGCGTACATATTTATTTATAAATATATAGGTGAGTTATACATTAGGGATGTTAATCCCGGGATTCCGGGATCCCGGACATTTCTTGCCAAGAATCCCGGCATTATCGGGATTTGTAAATTGCAAAAGTGGCAATAATATAATGCTTTATGTTGACCAGTTTTCGCTATATTCTTAGCTTTACTCGCTGACGTCGGGATTTTTTAAAAAGACTTTGAACATTGAATAATACGAGTAATTCAAAAAGATGTTTTAAAACATTTAGTGCAATGTACTTAGGAAAACAGTATGGGTATCAAATTAAAGAGAAAATTCTGTAGAGAAAGAACAGATAAAATTTTTTGGTGCATAAGGTATTGAAAATGCCCTTAAGAATTTTATCCTTGAATATCCTTTAAATTTTGCAATATTTATTTTGAAAAAACTATATATGAAATTATATATATATGTTAAGAACTAATATAAGTATATAGTCCGTCTAACTTTATTAGCTTAAAAAAAAATAAAATTGATTAAAAGGGCATTTCAATACCTGTTCGTCCGCGGTGAACCCAAAAACAAAATTTTTTTTTTAATCCTACAGAATTTTCTCTTTCAGTTGGTACCAATTTTTATTTTACATAACACTGAATTTTTTAAATATTTTTTTAGAATTTATCATATCGTTGAAACTACAAAGTTCTAATAAAAAAAATCTAAACTATAAACGCAGTTTTACTATATTTGGTCCATAGTGTCGTGAGTATATTGATTGCTTGGTGTGTTTTGAATTTTTTTTTGTTTCAACCCAGCAAACATTTGGAGTCATAAATGAGTCTTTAAGGAGTCCCATTTCGGAGCCTTTGTGCTCATAATGAGTTCATTTAAGAGTCCGAAATGAGGGTGTTTCCCTTCCTGCGAAGGTCGACCTATATGAGCTTAAATTCATACATCAAATGAGCCTCAATATGAGTCATATTGGACTCTTATTGGCCTCATATACGGCTCATTTTTGACTCTTTTTGAAGCTCTTAAATGACTCTTATTGGCCTCATAAATGCCTACTTTCGGAG
>NW_023458559.1:66229232-66246618 GCF_013731165.1 Rhagoletis pomonella | reverse complement strand
TTCATCTTCATCTTCATCTTCATCTTCATCTTCATCTTCATCTTCATATTCATATTCATCTTCATCTTCATCTTCATATTCATCTTCATATTCACCTTCGTCTTCATATTTATCTTTTCCTTTATCCTGATCTATATCTTCATTCTTTTCTCCATTTACGTATTTACCCCCACCATTGTTATTAGGTTAGGTAGTTAAATTTTCCTTCCTGTTTTTCTTTATATTGTTTCTTTAGTGATATCATGTCATTTGTTGAAATTGGGTGTGGTGAGTTGCAGTGTGCAGGGTGTGGGAGTTACGGTGTTATGAATTCAGGTGTGGTGGTCTTAAGAGGTGTGGTGAATTTAGTTGTGGTGAGTTGAGGTGTGGTGAATTAAGGTGTGGTGAGTTAAGGTGTGGTGAGAAAGTTGAGGTGTGGTGAATTAAGGTGTGGTAGATTAAGGTGTGGTGAGTTAAGATGTGGTGAGAAAGTTGGGGTGTGGTGAGTTAAGGTGTGGTGAATTAAAGTGTGGTGTATTTAGGTGTGGTGAATTAAGGTGTGGTGAATTTAGGTGTGGGGAGTGAAGTAGTGGTGGATTTAGGTGTGGGGAGTTAAGGTGTGGTGAATTAATGTGTAGCGAACTCAGGTGGGGTTAAGTTAAGTTAAGGGGTTAAGTTAAGATAAGTTATCTTTATCCTTATCTTCATATTCATCTTCATCTTCTTCCTCGTCTTGGTCTTCATCTTCTTCTTCATCTTTATCCTTTCCTTTATCCTGATCTAAATATGTCCATTCTTTTCTTCATTTACATATTCACCCCCACCATTGTTATTAGGTTAGGTATTTAAATTTTCCTTCCTCTTTGTCTTTATATTTAGGTTTCTTTACTTTTATTTTAATTTCTGTATTTATCCCTTTCTTCTTCTCCATACTCAAAATTATCTTCATCCTTGTTTGAGACTAATCTATTCATGTACATACATACATCTTATTCCTAAAGTGCTGCTTAGCACGTTTCGTTAATTCACTATCAATATTAAAGCACACATTTAGGAGGCATTTCCGCCCCAACCATGTACATGTATGGCATTGGTATTGGTGTGACTTTTGAATTGATTTTTTCGCTCTATTTTAAACTAATTTGAAATTTTAAAAATTGCCTGTACATCAGCATCAAAATACCTTTCTAATGATATATAATTATTTATACCTTAGAAGTACAGTTTAGCCGTAAAAGGGGTGTAAAGGAAACATGATTGCCTATTTATATAATTGATATGGTAGGACAGCTTCTCAAACTATATTGATGCAATTTCTGCTGTTAAGTTGTTGGAAAATAATGAATATCTAAATTCCGGGACTAATCCCGGGATCCCGGGATTGTATGAACGATGTCCCGAAAATCGAAAAAATTAACATCCCTAATATACATATATGTATCTTTTTTACTGGTGATGTAAAAATTCAATGAAGATCAAGTGGTGGCAAAATACGTCAACATTAGGGTGGTTACAATAGACTAGATTTTTTCAATATTTTTGAATCTTAAATAAATGAAAGTGGGGAAAATTAGGGCCGTTTCAACTGAAATATTTTCAACGGTATTCGTTAGTTATATGAGAATTAAAACAAGTCATAACGCCCAAAACTTAATTTAAAAATCTTAAAAAATATTCCAACACTTAGTCAGAGCTATGAGTGATCCGAGTGCCAGTGAAGAGCAGTCTGGCATAGTGCATGGTTTTAATTTCACCAAATTTCAAATCTCCCTAAACCGATGAAAAAAGTTCTTAATTAAAAAAATAAAAACTTTACCACACATCTACAGGTAAGGTATTTAATTTGAGATCCCATTTGTGAAACTCCTTTTCAAAAGTATTCCTAAACTAAGATCTTCTTAAATGTCTTTCGTCTGACATTGTGATACACATGTATTTCAATAAACTGATGAACTAATTTGAATTTTATTGTTCGAACAAATGGCAACCCTCTTATATAAATGTATAATTTGAATGTATCTTTTTAAACACGTGACAACCCTCTTCTAAAATTGCAAATCATCAAACTAAAGACTTCTTAACATTCTTTTGTTTAACTACGGTACTTTTATATTTCATATACTTTTTGTATTAGTTAATTGAGTTAGACCTTTCAAACAGGTAGCAGCCCACTTCAAAAGTATTTTCAAGCTTAATCCTTGCTAACTCTCCTTCGCCTGACATTGCGATCATATTTTAATTAACTGATGAATTAGTGAAATTTGATTTTTTTTTAATATGGCAACCCCGATTAGTACAATTCAGAAATAAAAGGTTTTCAAACGCCCTTAATAATTCATGAAACTTATTAAATAATTTGAAGTTAACTTTTAAAACTGGTGGCAACCTTCTTTCAACACCTCAAAAATATTCTTAGCATTCAAACTAAATATTTCTTAACACTCCTTCGGTTGACATCCATATTTTGATGTTTCATATAACTTGTGTATACAAAATATTTTCAAGCTACTACTTTCTGAAATCCCTTTCGTTTGGTATCCATACGGTGATACAAATTTTTTTTTCTTAATATGATTTTTTGAACAGTTGGCAACTCTCCTATAGTTCAGCTAGGAAACAAAGATTTTCAAAACCATTCGGTTGAAACCCATTTTGTAATAATTGATTTTTTATTTTTTATTATCTAATTATACCCGAGCGCACTTGTGCACAACAACATAACGGTTGTTTGTAACATAAATGCCCAGAATGAATAGAGAAGTCGATTAAGCCATGTCTGTCTGTCCGTCCGTCCGTGTATACGATAACTCGAGCGAAAATTGAGATATCTCAATGAAATTTGGTATGTATTTATCCAAGGTAGGTTGGTATTGAAAATGGGCGAAATCGGACTGTAACCACGCCCACTTTCCATATAACGGTAATTTTCAGAAATACGAGAACTGCGATATTTTAGTAACTACTGAAGATTATTCACTCAAAATTGATATTTACAATAAATTTTAGACGAAAAATAAGAATATTATAAATTTTTGGAAAATGGGCGTCCACTTATGGTTACATGTGTATATCTTGGTAACCGCTGCGCCAATTTTTTCCAAACTAGGCACAGTTGTTGGCCTTGGTACAGCATACCAAATGGCCGAATAAATAAATAAATCGGGCAATAACAACGCCCACATCCCATATAACGGTAATTTAGAGAAATACAAAATCTTCTATAAATCAGTGAAGTTTAAAACTAATTTATTCAAAATTGATGCTTGCAACAATTCTTTACCAATAAATACGTTTATGATAAAATTTTGGAAAATGGGCGTAGCACCGCCCACTTATGATCACATATATATATCTCGGTAACTGTTCTACCAATTTGTACCAAACTCGGTATGGTTATTGTGATTGCCACATAAAAGCAAAACGTTGAAAATTATGGAAGTCGGACTAAAATTACGACCGCTTTTCATATAACGGTACTTGAAACTTCAATATTTCGAAATTTAAGGACGCTAATAGCGGTAGCTTTCGGAAAGGTGAAAAACATATAGTTAATACTTGCGCCGGGTATTTAATGTTCGGCACCGCCCGAACTTAGACCTTCTCACTTGTTTGGATATAACTTCTTAAAAGGTGGCAACACCTTTCAAAAAAATTAAAACCATATTGCACAACTACAGTCCAAGCCTTTTAATTTGGCACCCCATTTTGGAAAATCGAACGAACGGTGCAGATATGAGGGCAGTGATTATTAAATATTTGGAATTTAATTGTTCAACAGGTGGCAACTCTTTTCCAAAAAATAAAACTAGTTTAATTTGATACCCGAAAGAAAAACGATCGAAGAGATAAGCGAAGCATGGACGCTTGGACGTTGAAATAAATTTATTAAAAATATAATTAAAAAAGTATGTATGTATATAATTGTGTGTACGTTTGCTTCACGAAAATGAGAAATCATTGCTACAGCAGTTCGCTTTGATTTTCAAATAATCTCGGTCGTTAAAATTTACTGCTGCTCTGCATTTATTTGTATGCTAAATAATACAAGTTTTTGCCTTTTTGAGCTCTCTTTGTGTTTTTAGTTTTCTGGTTTTGTGAATCTTTCGCTTCGATCTTTCGTTGTTTGCTTCTTAACTGCGACTATTTTTACTTTCATTGGCGCTTAGCTACTTTTTCCTATTGTGTTTTTTTTTCAGCAACATACATACTTACATATTTATGTATAATTATCTGGAATTTTATTTCCACTTCTTTGTTTATTCAACACTTTTTCCTCAATATTTTGCTCACTGCTTACTGGAGTTGCCAGTAACAGGGAATTTACATGAGGCGATTTTTAGTTGAAAGCAACAATCGCCTGGTGTAAACGGCCTTTCAACTAATCGCTTACAATGAAGTTGGTCGGCTGCCTACTGTCGTTCAACTTTTGGTTCAACTAATCGCCTGTGAAAGTTGAATCATGTAAATTCCCTATAAAAGAACTGGGTTTCGTTATCATTTAGATTAAAGCTTCATAATGTCGCTTTTCGTACTTCGGTAATTATACATTGAAATCCATAGCCCATATTTTGTGTGTGAAAAACATGTGATTAAGTATTGCATACCTTTCACTGTTGATATTTACTTTTTTCGAAATTAAATTCGTTTTTTTTTCTCTGGGCTTCACTCTTAATTTTTCCCCACTGGTTTTCACCTATTTTTTAGTTTTTACTTTTATTTTTTGTTGTGTTACCGGAACTCTCTCGCATCATCAATGGGCCAATTTACATAGCAAAAGGCAGCATATGGGCTCTGCGGCTAGCACGCTAACTGTTGTCACCACCATGACTTGGCGCGGCAATTGTTGCTGGTCCATGTGTGTGCGCTTGCCAACTTTCCGCTCGACATGTGATAAAGCAGCGTAGTAGTGCACTATGCACTGCTAGCGTTGGTGTTTTTGATGCATCAGCTTCCACAATACGTAAAAATGTCGAACCACCCACACACACAGCAACAAATATATATGACTCCACAAATTGCATGGATGCATGCAGTACACTTGCATGTATGTATGTATGTACACTAGGCGACAAATGAAAGTGTACACCTTGTTCTAATATAATATTCACAATTATTTTCATTTAACATTTTTTGCATATGAAAATATATAATAATATATATAATATAAACCATGTAAATCAATGTAAATCAAAGTTTGGCACTTAATATAAAGTTCACAAAAATTCTAAAAATTTTCAACAAAATTTTAAAATTTTTTCAGATTCTCTAGAAAGTTTTCGAGTATCCAGTTTTGTAGCCCATTCAATTGTTCATAAGAAATTCGTGCTTATATGGAAAAAGTGCACAAATCCATCACCAAAAAAATTCTCAAAGACCAACGGGATTTTGTAGCCGTTTGAAACTTGCACTTCATTAGACTAAAATTGAATGGGCTACAAAACTGCATACTCAATAATTTTTTTGAAATTTTTTTTTGTTTTTTTAAAACATTTCTAAGAAAAAAGGAAAACACAGATATACTTATTATCACTAAATAAAGCATTACTAAGCCATTTTTTATTAGATTTTAATATGTTTATGACTTATGGAAAACTGATTTTATGTACTTTTATATAAATAAATATCAAATAATTCTTATTTTATTGCCTCACGATCAAATAAGAGCGTGAAGAAAATGAAAGTCTTTTAAAAAATCTACGTTCTTTTCAATTAAAAGACCAATACTAAGCCCTTATCCAGCCGATTTTCAAAATTCAAATGTTTGTTAGAAAGGTAAAGGGCGTGTCTTTCAAACAGAGAAATTTTAAATTAAAATCAAAAACAACAAAGTTATAACTTCTTGGAGCTGTAACTGGAAGAATACCAAAGATTTATTATATTTGTTAATAAAAAACTAATAAACGAAGTGATGGAGAAAAACAATAAATGTAGTCGTGTCCTATGAGCTATAACAAAACATAATTTCTCTATGAGAACCCCTGCATTTTTTTTTTTTTTACTTTTGTATCAATGTGTAATTAATGGAAACAAATTTTCATTAAAATAATTGTGAATATTATATTAGAACAAGGTGTACACTTTCATGTGTCGCCTAGTGTATGTGTATTTAAGTAAGTATAAGTAAAAATATACTCATGTAACTGTGGGGCATTCCATGCTATAAGGGAAAAATAAAAAAAAGTCGAGGCTTACTGGTTGACGACAGATTTATAATATGAAAAATACATGCCTGGAAGTCATTGTCTATTGCTCCGCTTGGACCCACTTGGATCCACTTAAAACTCGCCATCCACCATTTGATCTTTCGAGTTTGTTTCTTCTCTATATTTTCAGTGCTATTTTTCGCCGGTGGCGAATGCGACTCTAATTTTCACTAATTGGCAACTGTTCGGTTATGGAAATTGCCAAAAAAAAAACACTTCTTAAAACATTCTACGAAGACCTCGACTTTTGTAAGAAACCATCTAGTCTAACCTAAAAAACCTTAGCTGATTACAGATTCTGGTACACAGAATCGCAGTTAGATTGAAAGTTCATTTAACATACGAAGGAAATATATTTTTGTCTCAAAAATACTAGGAAACCTTTAGCTTGTTCATATGTATCTAATTGGCGCAGACCTCCGCTTCTAAGATGTAGCTGGAATCTGTACTCAATAGGATCTGAGTAACAACTTTGTGAATTGAACGCAAGCCATGAAGAGTTGCTGGTCTTCTGGAAGAGGCTAAAGCTCACAAACGAGGGACATTAATCCGAGTAACTGAAGAATGTTGACTTCTCTATACCTCACATTCGATAAACGAAGAATAAAGAACTTGCCATATGTAACACTACACTAGTATACTTAAGAGGAACTGGACTATCTGACAAGATCTCTACATACGTACTTCAATTGAGTAATATTTATGCAGAATTTGTTCGATATTTCTTGTGTGCTTCGAAATTTTGTGCCCCCGATTTCTGAAGGCTTACGTATTCGAAGGCCTAGAGAATGTTAGTATGGCCCTGACCCATACGACCAACAAGCTCCTCATCGCCAGAACGAGCCAGATGTGTGTCTATCAAAGGACTGTCTTGACAGCTGATCTACAACGTTTTTGGGAAAGTGTATATTGGAGTGATTTGTTTAGGGATTGAAGGTTGCCTATGCACACAGCAATATAAATGTAGAAATCTTGTTCAAAACGAGTGACAGAGCTATCGGATGAATTCGCACAATCGATGTTATTTCAAAGCCAGATTGGAAAATTGCAAAAACGAATACGATTAAGTGGCAATATGTGGGAAGCTATCGAATGACGAATCGATAAACATACAACAAATGAGTAATAAGTTCCATAACCACACATTGGTAAAAGGAAGGATTTCGCATATTAAAAACATATTGATAAATATAGATATCCGATAAAGAAGTTAATAATCAAACTCGATATTGATAATTATATGGTTTAAGTATTAAATGTATACAAATAACTGTTTTGATAATAATGGCAATAACGATGACCAGTAATAAATCGATAAATATATCGGTGACTTAATTGATAACAATTTCCATACATTTTACCATAACGATGCCAGTAAATGTGTTCATAAATAATAAAGTAAAAATAATCCATTATATCGATAATTGCGCCGATAACTTTATCGACATTTCTTTAGATGAAATGTATACATTTGATCATAAATAATAAACAGAGAACTATCGATAACTATAATTATATCGATATATTTATCGATAGTTATTTCGATAAAATATATATATATCGTTGAATAACAAACTTGTTTATTTGAATCTTTTCGTTTCACTACCGTTACCTATGCATTTATTGGGTGTTTGTCAGCACTTCCTGGAACGCGCCGTAATGTTTTTATTAACTCTGCTTTTGTATATTTGTTTTTTTATGCAGTATATTATATGCAACACATGCCTGCAAACATATGTATGTATGAGTGTGATTTACACTGCGATGTAGTGTTTTTTTTTTGTCACAGTTGCATCAACTTTTGTTCCACACTCACAGCCGAGATTTTTTAACAGCGTTTCTTTCTTTGTACCGACAGCTATGAACTGCAACGTAATCTGTAGAGATATGTTGGTACTTTTTTGTGCTCCGGTACATAAAAAAAAGCACCTCAACTTCACACCGCTTTCCGTTTGCTTTTTCTTGCTTGCGCAACTTTTTTCTTGTGTAAATATTTATGCGCTCCCAATGGGGTTTTAATATCATTGGCGTGTAATATTTTTCACTTATTCGCCACTATTAAATGAAAGCAAAAACAACACAAAACATATGGATGAGGCGCTCTGGTTAACTGCAGGGTATTGCGCGCGTTACCCGTGCATTATCGCCTTTGACAGATACTTTAACGCGAAAATGAACAAATAAACAAACAATGAATATTATCTACAAGTAATGCGCATAATTGCATGCAAATTGTGAAAAATCAGCAAATAACGAAGAAAAGAAATTCAACTGAAAAAAATCGTGAAAACTCGTTTTTTTTTAGATAAATCGCTTTGATGCTCGTCCCACCACGCCGCGTGTTTTAACTAACGTACTTATTCACTTTCAAATCACACGCGTATTTTTCTTTTACACTTCTTAAAAGTATCGTGACAAAGCGTCGATAGTACGGTGAGTTGCCTAATAGCTGTCGTTGTCGCTGCCACCGCCGCCACTGAGTTCACTTGGGTGTACTCGCCGTTCGCTGATCACTGCTGACTGACTCAGTGTATCTTCATGCCGCGCCGCTGTACCGCGCGCAATCAACCAGCTTTTAACGTCGTTGCTCGGCGCGGCGGCTGCTGATCTAGCTAATAGCGGAGTCAGTTGCTAAAAAGAAAAATGAATAAATACATACACATTTATCGATGAAAAAATAGGCAAAGTCAATAGTAACAACCACATGTGCTAGAAGGTAACGGCGCTTTTTCGCACCGCAATTTATTTTATTTTATAAAATCCGTATTTGTATTTGCGCTCGCTTTTTCCACCGTCTCTCCATAGAAACTGCAACCATTGCCGCTGCTGGCTTCGGCTGCTGTAGACAACCTCAATCATCTCATCGCTGCGCACCGCCTCAGCACGCGCTCCCCTTTCCATGCTCACCGGCCGCTATTTCAATTCACCTTTGTGAATGCGCGCGCGCCTGTGTGTGCGTGTGTGGGGCCAGCAGCTGCCGCTCGTCGTTTCGATCTTGGAGATACGTAAAGTTTTCTTAATGTTGGTGCTTGGAAAGCGCCTAGCATAGGCGCTATCTATATCCATGATTTTGACGCTACGCGAGCGGCTGCTGTATTTGGGTGTTCAGGTTAAACGCGCGCGCGCTGCTCCCGTTGCTCTTTTCCTAGGTGCTTTTATCGCTCAGCGTATTTGTTTTTGCTATTATTATTATTTTTTTTTGTTATTATTAGCTTTTCTCCGCGGCAGTGACTTTTCATTTTTGCTCAACGCTGAGAGATTTTGGCTCATTCCATGTTTTTAATAATTACATTTTGATTACTTGCTTTTTCTTGTTTCTTTGGTGTAGTTGTTTTTTTTTTGTATATTTTGGAGATGTATAATATGTACATGTTTATGGACTGTCCATATATATATGATTTCCAAGCCGCCATAGGATTCCCACACAATTGAAAACGCGTTTTTCCGCAAAACTGTCAAAGCTTTACTTTACCGAATAGCTTCCTTTTATGTAGTGATAGGCAGAGACAGAGAGAGCTTCGTCTGCGAAAGCTTCTCTTACACGAAGGCTCGCCATTACCTACTGACTTCGACCGAGGGGCAACGACTCAGCTTTGACGTGTCCATGAGTTAGCCAATTCCGATTTAATATATGGTGATTCAATAAGACCGCAGATGTTCGCAAAAGGACCAGTGTTTCATGTGGTGTTTTGAGAGTGGCACCGTCCTGTTGAAACCACATATTCTCCAAGACCATCACATCTATCTCAGGCCATTAAAAGTTTTTTATCATGCCGTGATAACGTTCATAACGTTCATAGCGTTATCTGCATCGTTTTCAGAGAATTACGGTCCCAGTGACTCATTGTAGGTGCATTTTTTTCTTTCAGTGGATACAGTTTTGATTGTTAACGTATCAGTTCAGCTGAAAAAAATATATCTCATCGCTCATGCTGACTTTTTTTTTTAATCCCATCAATGTTTGGATCACTTTATTCAACTGAGTATCACTCAATGACTAAGTTTGCCAAAGCCTGTAGAACCAATTGTCTGGAAAAAACCGATATATCACAAATGATTGCTGTCAAAGAACTGCATCACCTTATATCAACAGCAATTTCTTAGGTTGGTACGACAAATTGTGGTATGAATTCATGGCCAGTTGGCCACTCCTTTTCAAAGTAGACACCAACGACACATAGGCGATAAATATGTATTTCAGGATGACATCTGCATGATTTGGCAACAATTTGTCCCACTGTAGAGAGAAATTATCGTCCGTGCTATTGGGTTTTCAAGGATTTAAATTGATGAAATTTATTTTAACCGGTAGAATCGAATCAGCGCACCATGTCAACTAACTGAAAAAGCTTTAATATAACGGCAAAAAATTGCTAGCTAAATAGACTTTAGGACTTCTACATAACTACACCATGCCAAGTCCAACTGGGTTCATCAGATTTTCATATTTCCATATATACTCGCAGAAAACCTTCAACTAAGTAAAAAGTTCCACTATTTGTAGCAGCATAGGCGAAGTTAAAGCCAGTCAGAGTCTATTTGAAAACCGGAATTCTGTCTGCACTCAAAGCTATTCAAGCTGGTCGTTGCGACTGCAACTCAATGAATTTGTGCAATTATGCAATCAAATGTGGGGGTTACTTTGTGTCTAAGCTATTGTACATACATTTGTATGTATCTTCATGTACATAAATGTATGCACATTAAGGCGCCTCACAAAATTTGCGGGTTTTCCTCCGGAATTAAAAAATATCTTTTATTTTAAGATCGCCGCCAAAATATTTTGGGTAAATATCAAGATTAACGTTGGCTGCACTCATTTGATTATACATACCTCTAAAAGTCTATTTTTCTATTCCGTTGATGAAATTAAAAAAAAAATAAAAAAAAAATCTGTTGAAGGTGATTTTTATTTATTTTTAAAAACTAATTTTGTTTCTGAAAAAATTAGATTTTTTGTGACATTTTCAAATCAGTCCAGCTCTAAAAGTCAATTATTTATTCCATTGATAAAGTTTTTCAACATCCTTGAAAAATATTTTTAAAAACTAATTTTATTCATAAATACTCAATATTCTGGCGGAAGTCTTCAAATTTATAAAATTTTATAATTACGAAGGAGAACCGGTACCGATTTTTCTTTGTATGAAGAGTGACGCACCCTAATGTTTATATGCAGTGAGAAAAAGAGGGTATTAATAAAAAAATGCGGCCTCCTAAATTTTTAAATAAAATAATTGAATTTTTCAAAATGTATGTATGTATATAAAAAATGGCTATGAACTCGAAAATATACATCTCTTGCTTTTCCATGCCACACGTTTAATTCTTTATTGAATTCAGTTAGCTAGCATTAGTTTTAAATAAAAATTAAAATTCGTTCAAATATTTGATCAACGAATTTTTAGGTGGCTTCCCCTACACTTGAACCTTTTTTACAATGGCAGACGTAACCACAAAAAAAAACAATAAAAAAGACGACCACAGATTTATTATGGTAATTATAGCCAGTGTTGCCAGGTCTTCAGCAAGAGAAAACCTCCCTCTTGGTCTAAAAAAACGTCATTTTCTACCCAAAAACGTATTTTTCGAAATTACTAAATAACGTTCTGCTAAGAAGGAACATAGCAATATTTCAGAATTTTTTTGGGTTAATACAATTTTTAATGAAGCCTTAAAAAAGTTGCCTATTTTTTTCTGACTTTTTATGCTGCTACAGTTTTTTTTGTGCTTTTGCGAACGTGCGTGTTGCAATAGATCAGCTCTTCCTGATTTGGCTTTTAATGTGCAATTGCAAACATTTAAGCCTTTTAACCTCAAGTGTTCACAAAACCAGCCAAGAGTCCAAAAAAATGCGCGTGCGCTTGCTTTGCATCATATTTAAGTCATCTGTGCCCAAAGAATAAATATATTTTAAAGAAGCTGCTGCAAAAAACAAAGCTTATAAAGCTTTATTAAGAAAATAGTTCCAGATCAGTTCTACTTACAAGATTTAGTAACAGAGAAAAATTACTGAGAAGTTAAAAAACGTAATTTTTTACACAAAAAACATCCGAACATCAACAGAATACAAAAACGTCAACCTGGCAACGCTGATTATAGCGGTTGTTGAGTTAAAAAAAACACTAGAAGTATGTATTCGAGCAATCAATGCAACTTATTTACCGAAGTCGAGTAGTCAATGAAAGGTATTGAACTTGAAATGCTCAAAATAAGCTGAAAAGCCGTAAATAGACATTCAAGTATATGTACATATGTAAAAATGTAGATTAGGGTGATCCAAAAACAGTAAAGTCGGTAATGCTCTCACCACCTAGGATTGTTCCATATCGAAAAAAGTGTACCCCTATTTTTTTTATTTTGAAATCAAAAAATATTTAGAGGTCTCTCAAAGCGCTCAAAGTTTTCCATGTATTTTTATAAAGGAAAAATAAATTTTTTCGTAGAAATGGTTTAGAATTCTTGAAAGTCAATACTTTTCGATCGGAAAACTCTGGTTCTCTTCAGGAGACTTTCAATAATAATACCCAATTATCTATTTAACCATTTTTTAATACTAACGTTTTTTTAGGCGGACCAATAAATTATATTTGCAATGAAAAAAATGGTTAAATAAACAATTGGGTATTATTATTGGGAATTTCCTGCAGATAAACAGAGTTTTCTGGTAGAAAAATACTGATTTTTAACTATTCTATACCATTTCCACGAAAAGTTTTTCCCCCATATAAAATACATGGAAAACTTTGGGCGCTTTGAGCAACTTCCAAATATTTTTTGATTTCGAAATCAAAAAATAAGGGTATATTTTTTCGGTATAGAACAACCCTAGGGAGTGATAGCATAAAAATTCCGACTTTACTTTTTCACATGCATTTTTGGACGACCCTAATGTGCATACATACATACATAAAAAACAATGCGCTCAGTTGAAATCTGTAGATGAAATTAGAGGCCAAGAAAAAAGCTCAGCGCAAGATAATGAACTTTTTGCCTACATTTCATTACTTTCGCTTTTCTACGCGCAGCATCCTATGTATGATCCACGGTGTTATCACCTACATAGCTACATACTATGTACTTTTGAAAAAATGAGAACGGTAAAAAATAAGCATACATGTGTATGTATGTATGTAAATATGTCTGTGCGAAAGTGTGCAACAACTCAACCTTCTGGTTTAAAACAGTGCGTATAGGTAGGTACGCCTTTTTTTCTTTTCTTTTTGTCCTATTGTGTGTTACTTGTGCGCAATTTTATAGGTATGTAGTATTATGTGTGAATGAAAGATACCTTATGGTATTTTAAGACAGATTCAAAATGCTGAGAACTGACAGATATACCTCTTTTAAAAGAGACTAATTGTCATATCCCAAAGGTTCATAATAGGCTCGACGGAGTGCCTACTACGATGATCAGTGTGTTTTAACAAACTCTCGACGTCAACCGTCTTACTGATGGTCCACATTGTTATATCAACAAAGGGAATGAGGCGTTGGTTGAGTTTTGCGAGCATGTGAAGAGAGGTTTGTTACGTTAGAATTTATTCTGCTTCAGTAGGGTGATAGTTGTCCTAAACCGGCAATCACAGGTCGGGGGTTGGTGTAGTTTGAGACATACTCCCTATGCATATTATGCTCCCTTACAGGGGCAATTGGGCCTCGTCATGGAGGTGGGCCTCTGCCGACACCAGAAGACATCTAGTCGGGGTCCTGCTAGTCCCCAGCGACTACACGGGTGTTGCATACATTGTTTAGAACCGACCGGCAAATTGCCTTTTATGTTGCCAACAACGTTTCTTTGTCTCAATAGTCTTTTTGAGCTTTGCACCACGATTTGTTTGTTAGGAAAAATGGAAAATAACAACAAAGCTTAAGGGGTAGAAGTTATAGCCGCTATAACGGAGATCACCACATGGAATTGATGACCTCTGCTCAAAAGTAAACGACTATCTCTCCAGCCTTTCTCGCTTCTTCACTGCAAGGAGCCTAACACTCTCCCCAACGAAATCAACGGCGACCCTCTTCACCACCTGGACGAAGGGGGTCAGGCTAGAATTAGGTATACATGTCGATGGCACACCAATACCGACTTTAAACAACCCGCACATTTTAGGGGTCACCTTCGATAGCCTGCTCTCCTACTCCACGCACACAAGAAGCGTTGCTGGCAACATACAAGGCAATTGGGCGGCCGGTTCTAAACTATGCTGCGCCAGTTTGGACGACGGGGACTAGTTGGACACAGTGGACGAAGCTACAGACTTGTCAGAACGCCGCACTCCGGACAGCGAGGCCCAAGTGCTCCCCGTAAGGGAACACAACAAATTGCTCTGTAAGCAATTTCTGGTGGGGTGTCACAGAAGCGAACACCCAAACAGACATCTGCTTCAGGAGGAGCCTCCGCCCAGGCACGTCAGGGGGCACCTATTCGTATACAAGGACGCAGTCCAGCAATACGTAGACCAACCACTGGACCCGCCGACATACAGACGAGCCATCAACGACATCCATAGAGTCAGTCACCACCTACCTCGACTCTCGACCCATCAATGCCGTAATAGGAGCTCAATCACCAAATGTTGAAGAGATGGAGCTTCAATTGCCAAGAGAGACCCGCGTTACTCTGGCTCAATTACGGTCTGGATACTGTAGCCGCCTCAACAGCTACCTGCCCAGACTCGACCCCAATATCCCCAATGGGTGCCAGCCATGTGGAGAATCGACAGACTTCAATGCCAAAGATCGTAATGCGCGTTGAATCCACCAACTACCACTCGGTTTTCACCTCTGAGGGGCGTACCTATTTCAGGGTGATATCCTGTCGGGCAGCTGGTAACGGGGGGACAGCCTGGAATGGTATCCCCGTGATCGATAGTTGCTACATATCGTTATCTTAATTTACAAAGGCCCTAACCAATAAATACGAGTATTTCTGCTATCATACCCGGGAGTCCGATGCAGGTAAACTGTAAGAGTTTTGACTTGGGATGTTCATATAGTGTGTTAAAAGAGCTTTAAGAACACTTATTAAAAAATACCAGTAATTATACGAGTATGTATGATTTTTAAAAATGGTTTACATTTGTAAGTCTTTTATTATTAAAACTGTATACGACGATGAGCAAATCGATTGTTCATCAATTTAAAAGAAATGCATAGCAGAAAATTAAATACATTTTCTTTTTACAAATCCATTTAAATAGAGATAAGATATTTATAATTATAAGAATGTATTTTATAAAATTTTTTTAATTTGCAATGTGCAAAAGCACTTCAGTACTGTAAACTACGTTTCGTTCCTATATCGTCTAGTATTTGCCGCAATTCTTCATCCTCGAAGCGTCCTTCTAGCGATGGTATCAACGCCTTTGCTTCCTCAGGCGCTTCGGGGCAGAGGTTACCCAGTGCAGCTAATTCGAATTTGTGCAATTTTTTCTGCATTAAAAGACTGGGGAAAACAATATTTTAAGCACATAATTTCAGACATTTGTTTGAGTGGGGATTTTATTTAAAAAATTATTTATTATTATTTTTTATTAAAAAAATAAATAAAACTTTGATTATGTTATGGGAGGATGGGTTTTGAAGGCTCTAATTGTGGATTTAGATAAAGATGTAAATGAATGTAAATTATAATGAATAGCGTTTTTTCTTACTCACCTGCGCACCGCTGCGATTGTTTCCTTATTTTTGAATTTACGAAAACTATCCGTGTATGCATATGTTTTCATAAACACTTCAGAGAATTCCTGCTCCTCGTCTGCCGATTCGTTTTGACGTTTGCGATGGTCAAGCAACATGTGTACTTCAGAAATTAGTAAAGTTTCGGCGTTTTCAAATTCTGTGAAAGAAAAAGGATATGTAAATAAATTTCTTAATTAACGGTGAAGCAGCTTATGGCAATAACACGCATTTGCATATACGTAATACAAGTGAAACGACAACTCAAACTAACATCATCTATAAATGGTTTTCAATTGTTATCGATTTTTTAGATTCGATTTACAAAAATTTATACACGTCACGTGGGTCTATTTATATGGCCATTTTCTATCAGAAAATCATATATTTGCCGAGTTTTGTTGACATCAATCTTTATCAAACGCCTGGCATCGGCCAAACGCAAATGACCAATTTTCATATTTTCCGCTATTAAGATGTTTTTGTAATCTATATATGATTGTGGTGCTATACGCTCGACGCTGCACAATTTTCGTTCATCGTCGGTGAGACGGGTATACCCAGGCATGCCTGTAAAGAGGAGGAATATTGTTTAAAAGTTCATTTAAACTCGACCAAGTTACTAAGACAAACCCATAATGTCCATTGGGCCAGGCTTCTTTCTGGGGTTTGAACCTGCATGCGGCGTTGCGAACGGATTGGGTACGAGCATTTGAGGGCTTGGCATTAGCTTACGCCAATCGTGCAGTTGTCGGGATGTATCATCTTTTAGGCGATCGCGTTGTTGCTGAGCGCGCCGTTTCTTCATTTTGAAGTACAATGCACCGCCTTCAAGTGTGCGAACGCCATTCTGACGTAGCTCATACAAGCTATAAGGAAATTTGGAAAAGTTTTTATTAAAGGAGTAAAAATAATTTAAATTATATTTACTGTTACCGATAAATCTTCTTTTGCACATCCGAAAAATATTTCAGGGACTCTACCAGCATGTCGTATTTAATCGGCTTGCTGATCTGCATAAAAGACAAGAAACGATGGCAATTCGATTCCGAGCCCAACGCCTCTGCATACTTCGAGATCCAACCCAACGTGCGATTGGGCATGATGAGCCCGTGGTCACGCATTATTCGATATCTGCGTTTACGTTCTCTAGAAGTTTAATGGTAAATCTTAGCTTTGTGGTAAATACAATATTTAATATGCAGCACATTTTTAAACAAAAATTACCTCAATCGATTATTATAAGCACGGACTACTCCTAATTGCAGTTCCTCATACGCAGCACTGCTTATTTCGTCAATTGGCTCATCGTCGTCACTCGCAGAAATGGCAGCAAAGCTATTTTGCATGATTGTCGTTAGCAAATCTTCAGCTGAGTTATCGTATGGAGTATCGAAGTCCCCACGCGCACAGCGATATCCCGCCATCATTTTAAATTGCATTGAGCCCGGCTCATCACTGCGTGGCGGATCAACTGAACGCATCTTTACAACATACGGCATGCGTTCGGGGAAGTACGCATT
>NW_023458559.1:66105892-66219232 GCF_013731165.1 Rhagoletis pomonella | reverse complement strand
CCCGCTTTCTCGGCCTCAGGCTCACAGAGTCGGAGGATGAAGACGACACATGACAAATCTGGGGGGTTGAGCACTGCTGCTACAACAACAACAACAACGTACCGACGACGAGCAGATTAGACGACGATGTGTAAAATGAGTGTCCGGGAGGCGGAGAGACACCCCATGACCGAAAACATCTCTTCGTATGCCCGAAAAACCCGACATCCCTAACGTCTTTGTCCCTGTGGACCGACCCTATTGAGGCTGCACGCTTCTAAGGGCTTTCGTTAGTGGAGCTTGACGACAATGACTGAGATATTAACCGATCTGGGCGGGGATGTTGTAGTCGCTACAACGACAACAACAACAACAGCAACGATTCGAGTTACATTCGATATCGAATGCCGCCATTCGGGTCCTGCCAGTCGTCGGAAAGCCATAAGGTTATTAATGAAGTAGGTTCCAGGTTCATACTACCACAGAATCTCCTTCTAAGTAGTGGGGCTCGTAGACGATCGTTGCCTGACCAGAATATCCGATAATTAAGCATATGACCAACAAGATTGGACGATTATTCAGAGAAAACAAGCGAAATAAAGTTTATAGTATTCTTTTACCTAGAGGCAAGAACTAGTAAACTTTTGGTTGACGGTGGTCGAGTTAGACTACCATCTCTTTCGACGGTCAAATAACATTGCACGGCAGCAAATCCGCGCTAGTCTTCTGATCATACCAAGCGCTGGAAACTTACCCAACAGATCGCCATCACCGTTCATAAGCTCACAGACCACCGATCAGCTTACTCCTCCCTACAACCAAGACACTCGAAATCTTAATACTCTACTTCCCTTCATCCCATTATGCTTAGCCACGCAATAACACGAATTGCGCAATGGACCCCTGCACCACTACTACGCTTGGTTTTATAACTTCCCAGAAAAGTATGTAGCCACAGCCTAAAACAAAAGCGAAAATGCGCACAAATCATTCTGGTGGCATAAAATCTGTCTAAAGCCTTCGATACTCCAATCTGACGAAGGATATCACACTTTCATTTCTCCCCAATAGCAGAAAGTGTGAGCTTGTCAGCTAATTGTGCGGGAAGCTACAAACAATAGCTCCATAAGATAGTGTACTGTCAATACCTCTGCACAAGTCATCGAACACACCCTTTAGGACTCAGATAAAGCAAGTGAGGCACCAATTTAACTCAGAGGTAGACGGAAGCAACATCCTGATCGTAACAAAACTTATAAACTCCTTTCGTTTTCGAGACACTTCTCGGTTATCAGCAGAAACCCGAGGCTGTCGCTCGCCGGCTGCACTTGAGAAAAGATCAACGAAAAAACTATAGACACTACCGACACTCAATAGGCCCACCTCGAAACCTGCCAGAATTCCGTTCCCCCAATTGCTACTGTATGTCTCCTCATGCCATCCCAGAACCACCTTCATGACGAGGGTTGTTTTGGGCTTAGATCAAACCATTCCATTTTTAGCCTAACAGATAGATCCCTACTATACCGCCACGTAAGCAGCCTTCTGTTCCGGAGTTTCTCCGTTAACCAGAAGATGATATAGCTGAGCACGCATAAAAACAACGGAGATGTGGGAAAAATAATTGAGTGAAAATATAAAAACGTCAATTTCATCCATACGAAAGCATCGTGTCAAGAAGCCGTTCATCACCTATATATCTCCAACGAGCTATCAGGGGACACTAGAACTACCTTGATTCAATTGAAATCAGGCTGGTATATCAGCCTAATTCCCACAAGACCAGGTTTGACCGGAGAGCACAGATACATGCGGTTTAAACAATACCGCGCATCTCTTTGCTTACATTAATTGTGTTATGGACGCCGAAAGGGGATGGGGTATAACAGCCATCTCAGTGAACAAACGAAAAGGCTTTGGATTGAACGGCTTTTGGCATTTAGTCCTGTTAGTCCCTGCCAATCACATACCTCTCCTGGTATTTATCAAAAAAATCGTGACTCCGTATTTAGTGCCAAATAGCCTGTATCTGGAGGAATCGAATCTATTCGTCGATTCGGATTTGGACTATGTTAGACCTTTTGTCTCGTGTTAGTCCCATTTCGTTGGTAAAGTTTGGTGGAGGGCGGCACGATGCTTTCGCAGAAAGTAGCAGGTTGAAGGCGATCTGCCGATTCAAATGTAGATACATATGTACATTCGCAAAGTATTTTCGGATGGCTTAAGTTATATAAATAAGTACATGGAGTTCTTCAACATCTATGTATGCATGTTAGCTAGGTTCGAGGTTATAGAAGAAAAAGACATGATCCCGTTGACTAGCTTCGTTAAAATTTTTCCTCTTAAGTGGTTGCTTAGCTGCTGTCGTGACACCGCATTTTCTGTTGAAAATTTGCATGAGCTCCCTGCTCCTGCACTTCCGAGCTGAGATGTGTTTTGCTTTAATGAATTTTTCTTAGCTAAACTTCAATCAACCGCCCAACATTGGTCAGCGGTTACCAGCAGGGAAGGCGTGTTGCACGCATGCTAACATGTTTTTTTTTGCCAATATTTCGAGGCTTTCGTTCGAGCAAAAACAACAGCTTTGTGGCGAGTGCGTGCTGGCACAAAACCTTCCAACGATTCGTCGCAGCAATCGAGCTGGCAAATGATATGGAAATTCCAGCGAAAATTGACAAATGTTGTACGCTTTAACGCGTTGCACGCTCGCGACACGCTGACGCTTAATTGCAACATTGCAGCAACGCAGACAGGACATGCAAATGCAGATAAGAAATCAAGGAAAAGCAACAATAACAACAACAACTGTGAATGCGATAGCAAAACGATGGAGCGACAAGACGCTCGACGGGAAGGAGTGTGAGCGACAAGCGTGTCTTGTAAACTTGCTGTCATGTCGGAATTTGTTGTCAACAAGAAGCGTTCAGTGTTGTTGCAATAACCCGGTACTCAGGTGTTTGTTTTACCAGCACACCAGCTTCACACACGCCAGCGGTCGACGGTGAATGCAGCAATGGGACAATATGCGCATACATTAAAGCTTAACAAAGTAAGAGTAGAAGAAAAGAATTTGGTCATAAAATAGCTGGCTATAAAATGGGCAGTAAGAGAATGCTTTAGCTCAGCTAAGCTTTAAGTTTTTTGGTGCAAAACAGTAGCTACAATACGTCAACAGGCAATTAAACGGCGAACAGTAGGCAAATTAATGCGATTAAAAGGCATTACGCGCATGCGCAGCGATTCGTTTTTGTTGGTCTATTTGGGCGAAGATGCGCAGGCATTATACCACGATTGACAGGTGAACTGAAAAGTTTAAAATCGAAAAGTCAAGGCTCATAACCTATTCAAATGAAGATTACTACAGACCTAACACAATGTTGGGTCAGGTCTTATTCAACTACCTACGTAGTTGTCGTATGGAACCTGCTCGCGTTCTAGACATGTGTTTGCCTCTAGATGATAGATGTAGCTGTTGACAGCCTGACTCTAAGTAGACGGCCGCTGAACGGCCAGAGAGCATGGTTGGGACGTGTAGAGAGGCTGAACACACCTTGCTTTCGAGAATAGAGGTATACCTACATCTAAACGTCATATTTTCAGCCGAAGAGGTGCCTTTTCCGGTGTCTGAGAGTCGGTTTGTTTCCAAGTAGAACGTTGTTGGGATGGCTAAACAAGTGAAACTGCTTTGTAAGCAATGTTTTGTGATCTTTCACCACTAACATGCGATATTTGTCGTGGAGGTTATATTCCTAGGTGGCACCATTCCAAGATGACTCTTGAATGTTAAAACCTTCTTCTGTAGTGGCGGGTATTCCATGAATTTCATTCTATTTTTTCCACGAGCTCTTCACTTGTAGAGTGTTGGCGTGTTGCGAAATAGGTTTCATGGTATCAGTAATCTGTACTCATGGCAAATGGAATGGCACTTACATGAGTCTCTAAGTACCTTTAAGCCGGACAGGTCTGACTAGTGGGCACTCCTTTCTCAAAGGTTTTTCTCTATGCCGGCGATGAGCGTCTACGATTGGAGAGGTAGGTAATAACTCTTTAAGCAACCAATGCCTATATTAAATGCCTCCTCGCTGAATTTATTGAACAAAGAAGTCGCTGGTATTCGTAACCACGGTCAACGCTAACCCAGCTTGCTATGTTCAACGCATCGCTCACACTCCACTCCAGGACAGTTTTTGAACCCCGTGGTAAGCTCAATGAAAAGTAGAAGCAAAGCCTAGCGCACCCTTCAAGTCTGAAGGGGTAGTCCAAGTTATTCATTTTTTCATTGTGGATGGGTGTACTAGGGCTATTAGTAAGTGCTTGTTTTTGTTCCAACAAATTATACCCAATCTGCATTTGCCTTATGCTGGATTTCCACTAGGCATTAAATGGAAAAAATGACAAAGTCGGGCATTAAAAAATAATCGTGTCATTACATTAATAAAATTGTCATAAAGTTCATTTCCACATGGCATTTTTTTAAATGGCATATATTTTTTGTCATTTCAATGCCTAGTGGAAATTCGGCACAACAGTACCCGGTTACTATTGAACCATAACTACATTTATAGTAGCCTTTGCACACAGTAGTCTACGGCAGCTAGAGCATGGCTCTTTTAACAAATTTCCAATAAAAACAATGGTAAAAGAGCCACATCAGTTGTCACCGCTTCATCTGCCTGCTCGAACAACTCCCTCCCTCTTATATCAGTGCTTAGTTGACTTGATGTGCGCCCTATAAACCATTGAGGTCGATAAATACATATCTCGTTCCAAACGATTTTCCCTACCTCCTCTTCGATCCTTAGCTGGGTTTCCCGAGCTCTCTCAGCTAAACAACAACCTTTTAACGACGAGGAGAATAATCCATCCTGAGACACACATTATCTATTCGCAGTGTAATACGGGTTAGATCACCTACGGGGCACGTGATAACCAAGTTCGTGTAAGGGCCGCTCTGATATTGGAATTTTGGGATCACTTGGTCATCAGTGCTAGTTTTTGCTGATTTTATTCGGAACTTTGTCACCGTCGCCATGGTTGTAATATGAATAATAAAAGCCTCTGCCTCGGGATAAGCTCTAGTCAGATTTTCAAAATAAATGCCTGCACATTTTGAGAATCCGACTAGAGTTGATACCGAGGTGGATGCATTTTATGATAAGGTATTGTGATTGACACCTGTCGAAAGTGGATCAACCTTAAATACATACGCGACGTGTAGGTAAAACAAGATCGGGAAATAGGATTGAAGAGGAGTGGCAACCGAACGATTCCAAGAGCCATGAATCGGACTTGAATCTAGGAAGGAGTGGAATTGAACGAGCCTAAAGTCTAGGAGTTTGATTATCATCGAGCAAGGAATCAAGCGAACCTTTGACCTAAGAATTTTACTATGTATGTATATGTAATTGAAGGTCGTCGGATTACGCAGTTTAGTAGGTCGTTTAGGGCCAGTTTTTCAGAGCTCGGATGTGGTTTAAACTTAGTTTAAATGCTCAAGCTGGCTGGTTTAAACTAAGATTAGCTAACCAAATGTCAGCCAGTTGTTCAATAAAAGCGCAGTTTACGTGATCTAAGCTTAGACTTGCTCTGAGAAACTGGCCCTTAAAGTGTGATTCTCGTTCGTCGGAAAAAAATTTTATATAGCGGAAATAACAAACTTCTTTTGCGTAGCCGAAAGAGGCTTTGAAAGCAGACCAAAGATGGGAGAGAAAAGATGGATAGTTAGTAGATTTACCAGATCTAAATTACAAACTCAATTCGTTATGCGTGCACTCTGAATTAGCTTCCAATACAGTGACTTTTGAGATATACTCTTGCGATGTTCAACAACCTATTGCATCCTACCTACTGTCGCATTAATAATTGCACCCACTGTTTCACTTGCGCCATGCCGTTTTCATTCTGCTTACAAGCCACTATTAATTGTTTAAGACGAAAGTGCTCCTATAACTACATACATATAGCTGATCATACGTACATAGCCACTCAACGCGCGCTTATTGCACAAACATAAATATTGCCACTGTACAATAAAATGCTTTAGGAAGCTGAAAGTCAGCTCAGAATGCCGAAAAACGGCGCTTTATGACCCGTCGCCGACGGCAGAAGCCCAGTAATAGAAAATTAACGACCAAAAGCGATTGTCTATTGGCAAACAAGTGTTGGCGTGTTGCATGTGGCCGGCAGCAGGTAGTAGAAGCAGCAAAACCAAAGGCAGGAGCAGGAAACGCTTACACGCACCTGCAACATGCAAGCGGTCACAAGAAGTTGTGGTCATTGCCAATGGACACTTGTCAGCGCTGAAGACCGATCGATGCAGATATTTTATTAATCGCCGGCTACTGGTACACTTAAGAGTGGTTGCCGATGTTGTTGTTGTTGTTGTTGTCATTGCCGCCATACGCGTTAAGATGCTTAAACTCTAATTTTAACTGCCATTAGTACATCTGACGCTTGCCACTAGCCAGCCGGTGCTCAGCAATAGTCTTCGGTCAGCTTCTATTGCTCCTACTGCTCCTTACTGGGGTGTTTATGTGTAGCTGAAGCAACAACTTTGCGCCTACGGCCATTTCGTTGCTACCAACATCGAGCGACGCTTGTTTAATTATCCTGTTTTATGGTTGTTTAATTTACTGCCTGCCGACAGTTGTGAAAATTTATGAGGTTGTTTACGGTCTGCAACATTTGTGCACACGACTTATCTGCCACCAAAAGCATTCAACTTTATCCCCGACATGTTGCTGGGGGTTTTTTTTTTTGTAATCTTTACTCTTGTCGCTTTCAAATTGAATGTATTTCAAATCAATTGACACGCCCACACATTTGTCATACGTGTGATATGTGTCTTCCTGGTGAGATTTGTTAATTGTTGCAACATTTTTCAATTGCATTGCGCTGACTGGCATTCGGTTGACAGTTAATTGGTGAAAAGTGATTTTCAGACACGGCATGCATGGGGCACGTGCGCGGTGGTATGGTTACATTCTTACAGATCGTGTTGTTTAGATCTGGTAGTCACGAAATAGCGGCTAAATCCAATTCCATGGGAACAGAAGTAAAGAAAGGTCACTGCATTAGGGTCGGGATGCGTAAGATTGCAACAAGAACGGTTTGTTGGTTGGGGTTAGCTTAGACGTCAGCGCCGCAAATAGACACTCCCTGACTTGTCCGTTATGATAGAACTGAAGAATATTTTGGAAGGGTAAAAACAATTCCAAAGAAAGAGCAGATCGTTAGGACATACGCAGCGTTCTGTTCCCCATGATGTCCCAAAGGCAGCTAATATCCCTTTCTGGCAGTCCCTTAGGGTCTATTTAAAATAGCGGACGTGTTTTAACTTTAGCATCCCGTGAGAAAGGAAGCTGAGATGGTCCCACTTCCTCATGCTTCAAACATATGCGGAAATAAATGTCTGACGGATGGTTGTTTATGTTTAATAAGGAATCTGGTTTTTCTTTTTTGTGAACAAAGTTATAAAATCATATGGGACAGAAAATTGAAAGTATTTGTGGTAAAAAAGGCAACCATCTCCTCGACCTTGTATTTTAATCTGAACCCAGTGGGTAAGACCAAAAACAGGTGCTAAAGCCGTTGGAATTAGTATGCCCACTGCGGATCCCCCAGCATCCTAGGAGTTCATTCGATAGCACCGTCTTGTTCGTTACTGACAGTTTAAAAGGGGATGGGTCAGATAACAATAAGGTACGCTGCTCCAGTACGGGTAACGGAACCAATACTACACTATTGAGAAGCTTACAGAAGTCTATATACTGCCGTATTTTAATGTCTTTCAATCACCATCTCCAAACCCGAGACCCGCGCTACACTCTAACTTAACTAATCCCTGAAGGATCAGCAGACTAATGACCACAGAAATACCAAACACTTGCCTAACCAGAGGCAAAACCCTTATGCCTAGTATCACCTTTTCGCAAGCCAATTCGTTCTGACGACCGTGACCGACACTCGGCCGGTGTCTATAGGAGTTGCCTACTTCTTTGACTGATCGGTAGATAAAGAAGAACAAAAAATTAACGAAGCCAGCCAGGCCATGGCTTTAAAGCACGAACTTGCTAGCAAGACGGGGTACTTTTGAGAAATCGTCGTCAAGTAAGAAAGTGGTGGGAGCTCCACTAGCTATACTTGGTTTGTAGTCTGGAACGCTGATCGAAAGCTTGGAACGCTAGTTGACTACGGACTGACCGACGATGGTCTAAGGGACTCTCAAACTTGTAATATCTCTCGTTACTCGTTGGGGTATATAACCGGTCATTGTCCGGTATTTACACGTTTAGGCTCAACTTCATTTCCAGACCCTAACCGAAGGTACTGGTTTAAAATCTTCAAAGTTCAAATTTTTCTCACTTTTTTCGGGAGTAGGAAACAGCCGCTTGCGGTATTTGATATACGCACGGAGCGATTTTCTAGCACAAAGCCTTAGACGTCACCTAGAGTTTTAAACTTAACGAAGAGTTGGTGTGCTCCATATCAATCCCTCCAATACGGTCATCGTACCCTTAACTAGGAGATGGAACCCAGACATGAGTATTATAATACTGAATGACACCGTAGTTAAGGTTTCCGCCGGGGCTAAGTATCTGGGTCTAATCTTGGATTCTAGGTTTCTGTCGAGATTCCACATGGACGCGACTAAAAGCTATGAAGGCACTAATGGTGTACAGGTGCTGAGCAGGAACGTCTTGAGGGTGCAGCCCTAAGACCCTAAGATAGATATACACCATGATCGTACCCATAATAGTGACTTAAGGGCTAGTGGCGTGGGTTCAGAGAACCGCGGTAGACATGAGTAGTCAATCTCTCACCAAATTGATAGGTCTGGCCTGTGTTTGCGGGAGCAATGCGTACATGCTCGAAGAAAGCGTTTGAGTTGGTTCTTGCACTCGAGTCACTGCACTATGTAAGGTCATACCACTTAGGCATGTGGAGAAGCCGTCTTTTTTACACAGTGAGGACATAAATAAGGTAATTGTTTTCGAGAACAAATTCAAAATAGTTCTCTGCAGCAAGGCGAACTGGAGCAGCTCCCCTATGAAGGGGCATGCACAGGACAGCACCATGCAGTGGTATACCAACGGCTCCACCAGAATATCAGAAGTCATTGAGGCGGATATTTATGGTCCCAGGATGAAGCTATCCGTTCTCATAGGCAAATTCTCGAGTATATTCCATGCGGACACTTACGCCATAAATCGTTGAGTAGAGAGTAACTTATGTAGAGGTTACTGTAATGAGATAGTTCTGAGACATAGCGACAGAAAGGATTGAGTGCATTGAGCAATGATATAGGGGATGGCTTAGCAGGATACCGGCGGCCTTAGCTTCAAGAGATCCTGACCCATTTCTTGCAATAAGCTCAAACACAATTAGGGAAGGGCTTAGGAAAGGAATAATAAGTAAGAGGATTTAAAATCATTGCCTGCATCTCCACTGGATACTACGTGCTCACAGAGGTCATCTGGTAAGCTGGGAATCTGGTCGAATGATCTCTGTCGTCTCTGCGATTCAACTGAGCAGACACCACTGCACATGCTCTTTGAATGTGATTTCGTAGAGAGGCCACGAACGAACAGTATAGGCCACATTGAGGCCAGAGGGAGAACAGATACACTCCTTACCTCCGAAAGTTCTCCTGGGCTTGCTGGTGTCTATAGAAACAAGATATGTTTTGTGATGAGTGGAGCGCATAATAGACTTTCTAGGTTCCGGTGCATACCTCTTTAATTTATCTATCTATTTCTGCTTTATTGCTCTCTTTGATTTAACAATTTAAGTTTTGCTTTAAAATTATCACACGCAATTTCCTCCAAATTGTACTCATCCGTCTTTTCAATTTTTCCTGTGAACATTTTCTAGTTTTGCACAATTTTTCCATCTCAACTTAATCAATTTTGTATAAAAATTAGTAAACCTTTCCTTTTACAAGCTTTAATGATGTTTTTCCCGCCCCAAAGCCGTATGCTTTCGCGCCAATTTGCAGCACCCCATTTGGATGTTTTGGCGCCAAGTTTTACATCTTAACCGTTCGTTGCCTTGCCACAGACTTGCCTCTTAATTTTTCACATTTTCCCGTTTCGGTTGACTTGGCGCCCAACTACAACGCCTTCCCGGCAGCCTATTGCAGACATGTCCTAATTTTTGGTAACAAATCGCAAAAAAATTTATGAATATCTAATTTGGCAAAAGCTTTTTTTGGAAGCAAGGAATCTCAGCAATTTTAACCAATTTAACACGCGCCATGCCAAAGCAAACTAACTCTTTTATGCGGTAAAAGTCGCACGAATTCCTTGGCGTGCTGTTAACGAGCGCTTTCACAGCGAACTTTAATGGGCAGCAAATAAAAAGCAGCAGAAATGGCCACGAAAACAATTCATTTGTAAATATAAGTAATTTTATTTAGTTGCTCGTTTAGTTGTGCCCACTGCACGCAGCTGACAGGTAATTAAAAATGGCGTAAATCGAACGGCCGGCAGGTTAGCCTAATACTGCAGGCAGCGTAGGCGCAGTCGCGCGCCGCAGCTGCTGACTCCGCCCTGACTAATTCAACTTTACCAAATTTGTGTGGACGCTGGATGGACGCAAAGCTGAAAACCTTTCCATATTGCTAATATTTTATTTTTTATTTTAATGCATATGTGTGCAGTGCATAGCAAATAGCAAAGACATTTGACTACCAAATAAATAGTCAAAACACTTCAGGCGAACGAAATTATTTCAACATGCGCACAAACGAATGGCAAACAATAAACACAGCAGTGACGCGACGCGTCAGAAGCGTTGTTGTATCGAATACGCGCGTCAACTTAAGCTTAACCAATGTGAGTGCACTCATCCTGCATTTGGCCATTAAGTCACCATATACAAGAGCATTGTTAGCTGTTGCTACTTCAATTATTGTTCTTATACGCGCCGTAGCAGCCTCGAGCGCACCACTGTCTAACCGACTACTTCAATGCCCCAGCGAGCGAGTGCGCACAACATAAACGAGGCTGTAAAAGTAAAATATCCATAGCTAAAATGGATTTGGAGCTAGTCAATATCAGTGACGCCCAAGTTGTGGCCATTACTAATATGCCGCCGCAAGAAGATTATAGCCGCATAGTCGGCCAAGCGCTTACGGTCGGTTTATTTTGATCGGTGGAGTGCGCGCAGTTGCTACAATTTTACAACAGCGCAATCGGCATCAGCGCTCAACGTACACATGTCCGTATATACATATGTACATATGACAGTGGCAGTTGCAACAAGCAAATAGTCGGTAGCCGCCGCTACAATTGTAGGCAAGTTATGTGGCCAGAAGTGGGCTCCACATCTTGTATCGTCGCGCTGTCACGGCCCGTCCCGTCCCGGCGCGTCGTCATCGTTTTCGTAGTCATCACATTACATTTCTACCTCGCTGCCTGTCTGGCTGACTGTTTCGCATTGAGCCTTACTTTGAGTTATATGTATGTATGTATGTAAATAGTATGTACATATGTACGTCCGCGTTTGGGGTCTAATTTCAGTCATTTCCATAAACGGCAACTTGACCACTTTGGACATGCCTTATCGGCCGCAAATAACAAAATAAAAATGGCAAATAAGAACAAAAATGTGCAAAAACAACTTTGGTTTTAGTGTTTGCGGCCACTGCTGTAGAAATTCTTCGCGCATCCATTCGACTTTGTTCATTATGAAGTGTATTCATACATAATCGGAAACATGCAACGTACTTACTCGTAGTATTTACCAGCAGTAGCCGCAGTTGAGTAGTTTAGTAACTAAATTATTGTGAGTGCTGGCAATAATAGTCATTGTCGGGTTTTGAGACTTTGTCTTCTAGCCTTAAATTTGGCTTTAGTTTCAATTTTAGTATTGCCATTATTATGTATTATTGCCAACTTAGCAGCGATCGTTGTTGTTGTTGTACACATGCTAGCGCGGAGTAATGAGCATAATTTTTAATTGCCACTTATTGTTATTGATCACAAATGAATAGTGGCGAATGTGTGCGATAAAGTTTTAAGCTTCAAAATTGATCTCTGAGGCAAAACTCTCAGATTTGTTAATTTTTATGGGCATAAATGAGTGTCTTTGGGTATTTATGTATATTGAGCTACAAATATTCATATTAAGCAAAATGGATGTTAAACAGGCTGCTTGCAAATTTTCTAAAGCAACGGAATTTTATTTTTTTCGTCATCGTAAACGTAGACGTCAACGTGAATGTAACCGTAAAAGTATACACAAATGTAATATATGGGATTTCTCATTTGGACACCTTTAGTAAGAGTATTCAACTGCAAAAACGTAAACGTAATCGTAGAAGTTAACGTGAATGTAAGCCAAGCAGTAAATGTAATGCGTTAAAATGTTATTGCATACTTTTAATAAAGCAAATATTTGAGAAAAAACTCAATGTCCACGTAAACGTAACCGTAGCCCTAAAAGAAGACGCAGACGTATACGTAAACGCAGATAGCAATTTAGTTATAATACTGCGACCGGTAGGTCTATCGCGCCTTTAGCTCATCACAATACCTCGACTCAACCTATAATAATAATAATAGATTGGCGCTTACACATATGTTAGTGTTTGGCCGAGCTTCTCCTCCGATTTGTGGCGTGCGCCTTGATGTTGTCACACAAAGCGGAGGGACCTACAGTTTTACGCCGACTCCGAACGGCGATTGTATTTTTATGAGAAGCTGTTTTTCATGGCAGAAATACACTCGGGGGTTTGCCATTGCCTGCCGAGGGACGACCGCTGTTAAGAAAAAACCTTTTTTCTATATTTTTGCGATGTTGCTTTGACCAGGGTTTGAACCCAGGCATTGTGGAGTGGAAGCGCGCACTGCTTACCACTACACCACCGCGGCCACTCACCCTATAGACTATATAAATCTCATAATTGATCCCGGGGATAGGGAGTGTATGTGCTCCTCTCTTGGCCACAGGTGCCCTATGCTCCTATTCCTCCTGCGTGAAGTGGCCTCACACTTCAGAAGAAAGCGACACAGGTCAATGGCCCAGATTCCTGGCCATGGCCCGTCAAAAAACTTGTAATGATTCTTACTTTCTCGTTGGAGAGCTCCTTGAGTAACTATATCTTTTGAAATTGTACCCTCCTAATACGCTTTTTGCCTCATAGACTCATAGTGTTAGGCCAATGCAGTTCTCTCAGTTTGGTATTTTCTATTCTGAGCATTTTCTTTCAGGTGTTGGGACCCACTGCAAGGAAGGGTTCAGGTCCTATCGGGGTCAAGGCTCCGGCCGTTGTGGCCAACTAATCAGCTTCTTTACCCCCGTCCTTCCTCTCCCGTGTGCCCTGGTACCCAAATCAGTTGAATTACATTAACCTCAGGCAGAGCATTAAGCCTCTCTGCACACTCCAAAACCAGGTAGGACTTGATAACGAATGATGAGAGAGCCATAATAGCTGTCTGACTATAGCTCGCAATAAGTATCCTCTCGTTTCGAAAATTTTTTCGAATGTTAAACTCAGCACACATACTGATGGCAAAGACCTCCGCTTGAAAGATGCAGGGGAAGGTTCCCTCCCAGTCAGGGGCCGTACACGCCTGCCCCAATCCCCTGTATGTGACTCTCCATGCAATATAGAGGTACTCCAATAATAGAGGTACTCCAGGTCGCCATGTTATAAGTGTAAGTCCTGAAGTTTCTCTTGAAAACCACTACTCTGTTAATATAGTCCGCGGGGAACAGAGCTAGAAGGAGCTGGGTGCCTAGCTTGTTCCTGTTTCTGGATGATAACATCTTGCCTTTGGCAAAGCCCTCTCTCGCAAAATTAAGGTGAGTTCTCTGTACAGCCAGTATAGCAGTGACTCGAGTTCCAGCATTAGCTCCGGCTACCTTCGGGTATGTGCACATTGCTCCCGTAATGCAAAACACGCCAGCCGTTGAATCTTGGTGAGGGTTCACCGTTCGCGGAGTAGTCCTAGAAACACACCATACGTCACTCCCAATCTCCCAATCATGGTGTACATCCATCTTAGTGTACCCCTATGATTTTCCCGCTTGACATTTACACACCATTATCACTCTCGTAGAATTAGAGGGACCGTCTTAATATGAGTCCTCCATAGAAGCTTTTAGTACAGGATAAGCCCCAGATACTTTAACTCTGTGGCGACATTGATAACAACCCTATCTAAGGTCAAGCTCCTCGTCGCCTGGAATATTAGTTCCTTGGATAAACCTACATCTGCACACCATCCTTTTGCAAGGTTGAGTCATCTTTGGGCGATATCGCAGAGTACTTGCGAACTTCCCTCTGGCGATAATCGCTATGTCATCCGCGTACACTTGCCATCGGACGCCCTCATTAGTTAGTATCTGTAGGAGTCCGTCCACAACTAAGTTCGACAGGAGAAAATATACCAACATGAACACATGGAACACCGTATCCGCGGATGTTGGAATAAATATGTTCTTCTATTGGCTGACGAGTTTCCCTAAATTTGCAACTCTGTTTATGCACATAGAATTGATAATTATCCGCACCCACATAATGATTTTCATTAACACGCCATCATTATTAGCACAGCAGCCATTTGTATCTCCCGGAAGTCACTGGGGCAAGCCATCAACAATTGCGGCCATTTCTACGCTCCTCACTGCAAATTGAGCTTTAAATTTAGTCGCGCACTTCCAAATGATGAAGTGCTTAATACATGAACGGCAGCCTAACTACATAGAATGGCAACTGTCTGACAGAGACATACAAGTATGTACATTAAAGTTTGGCGCAGCTAACAACTTAGTAGAAATGGTGGCAGGAGGCAGATTGTGTGGCCAGAAGAAAAGTATATCTATCCATATGTGTGTGCATGAGTTTGTTGGATTTGGATGATTTAGCTAAATCACTGTGCAAAATTCAATTTGGCCAGCGGCCAAGCGGAACGACTCAAGCACATATGAACATATTTATGCGCTGCTTGCTGCCCGCTCGCCTTTAAAATATTTTGTTTTTAGCCAGTTAAGTCACTACTGCTTGAATAAGCGCATTGTTAGCTGATTGACTATGAACGCCAGACGGATCAGACGGTTAGGCAACCAGCTAACAGTCAGCCAGTGACTGCAGTCAGACATAGTACAACAGGCGACCGGCGGCTTGATGCCCATATATTTGCAATACAAGCACCTTTTTTTGGTACGAAGGTATTTCAGTGAGCGATCAAGCGTACACCTTTTGTTGTTAACAACATTTCAACTTGGTCAGCAACAAATGCTGATTAAGCAATTGTAATTCGTACTTGCACTATTGCAACTAAGTAGTAAATACCAAGCATCCATCCCAATCTAACCTAACCCAACCATCCATCCATCCATCTATTAGTGAAACGCTGTATATACAGCCAAAGCTCGAATTCTCAGACAGTTGCAACTGATCTTAACAAACAATTCCTTATTTTATCGTTATCACTACTGTGATTGGTTGCATTGTTTACTCTTAGGCTATGTTTCGGTTGCACAGTGTGTGCTGCTGCTACTTTTGCTGTCATTGCTGTTGCCATTGCTACTGTTTTCGTATTGTTGTTATTGTGGTGAGCAATTCCAATTGTGTGCAATTTTGATGCACATTTCATTTGGCAGTTGTTGATGGCAGTAGGCGGTTAGGAGGCTAGTGTCTAGCGACTAGTTGTTGGCTGCTGCTTGCCATTCCATATCTAATAATAAATTGCCGGCCCCGCTGCTGCTGCTGCTGCTTTGGTTGCTGTCTGTCATTGCACTCACATAAGCGTTTGAATAATCATTCTCAATTTTCTACAACTCATCGTTTGTTAAAAATGTAATTATTTTACTTAAAATGGTTGTACTTCCATGGCCTTTCGAAGCATTTGCACTACTGTGATGAGCAGCGCTTTGTTTGACAGCTCATTTGCTTTGGGAAAATATATTTTATTGCACGAATATTTCAATGTTGTGGAATGTAGTGGAATTTCTATCGATTATGGAAATCAAGCGGCAATTTGTGTAGGGAAATTTGTTTGCAAATTGAAAATGCTAATTGATTGCAAAAGTTGTTATCTGTATGTTAGTTGGTTTGTTGTTGTTTGGTTGGTTAAAAAATTGAAAGGGTTTAATAATTCCCAACAGCAGCCATTTTGTGTTTCAAATTACAGCAATTAAAGTTTTATATATACATACATACATATATACGCGTAAATACTGATCAGCTGCCACGCTTTTTAGCACTACAGCTTTCAGGGAAATTAAAATGGTACTTTATCTAAGCGGTTATTTATTAAATATCACTACCCTTAATTTAATTTATTTTGCACTCCACATTCGTCGGCTGATAATAGGTTCATATTTTTTTACGAGGAGGAAGCATCGAAAGACTGACTGACTGATAAATAACTTCAATATGAATATAAAATTGCTTTGAAGAAACTTTATTTCCAAATTGCATGTAGGAGGGTTGCCTCCTGATTTTATAATTAAATTCAATTTGAATTAGGAGTATTAGATAATTTAAATATGTAACACAATACAAGTGTCAGACGAAAAAGGTTTTACGAGGTTTTGCTTAAAAAATAGTTTGAACATGATTGCCATCTGTTTGAAAAGTCGAATTAAATTAAATTATATTAAATGTTGAAATACTGGCATCAAACAAAGGAGTACTAAGAAATATTTAGTTTGAGCATTTGTAACACTAAAGAGGGTTTCCACCTGCGTAAAAAATAAACCCAAATTATTTAATAAGGCAAATGAATTATTAAAGTATGGGTATAAATTGACACTCCGTCGCCTGGGTAAAAGATTGTCGTATGTTAATTTCTGTAGGTTGTGGGAAATCGCGATTGAAGTTTGGACGATTCGTTAAAAATGATTTTTTCTTATTTTTTTTAAGAGCGTGGCCATGTGTTTTAGAATTAAATTCAACTTGAATTAAGGGTATTAGATATACAATTTAAATATGCCACCTGTTTTAAAATTACAATTTAATTAAATGAAATATTAAAACATGACGTGAAACGAAGGTTAGTTAGTTAGTTTAAATATTAATAATATTAAAGAGGGTTGGTAAACTCAAATTATTTAATAAGTGAAAGCAATTATTAAAAATATGAGTATCAAATGAAATGGGTTTAAAAAGGCTTTAATTCTGAACTGAATTTAGGAGCGTTGTCACGTATTTAAAAACTAAAGTTTATCTTAGTTCATCAGGCACATGAAATATGTAGGCATCACAATATCAGACGCAAGCTGATGGTACATATGACTGAAGTCAATGTGGATCTGCTTCTCTATTGCTAAGTATTAATATTTTGCAATTCATATTGATTTATTAAATTCAATTCAATACAATAAAAACGAATATTTCGTGTAACGTTTTAAACTTGAATGTGATCTTAATAACAGCACATATTCTAGTAGGTCAAGACGAAGCTGCTGGACTGATCCTCTTCTGCTTTATTAAGCAATTTAAATATGTCTTATCTTAATGTTTATTAAAAAGCCTTTACAAACCTCTTTTCCTTGCTTGCGTCCATTTGAAATTAGCGAAAATAACTTCATACGGAACCGAATGATCCACATATGCACTTTTGAAATCAATTTACTAATTATTTTGTTATCATTGAGTTTATAATACGTTGTATATACTATACACATACATAGGAAAAAACTTGAAAGTTAGGGGGGCCGAAATTATTGAGCTAGCATTTCCTGGTACTATTTTTGAATATATGGGCCTGCCCCTACCTGGCTACGCCCATAGTGAAATATTTCACTATGGCTACGCTAATGCTTTATTGCATGTTAGTTCTCACTTTAATTTCCTTTATTTGCACACACACACACATTTCTTCCTGCGCCGGTTTTCAGCGCTTCAGAGAATTTCCGCTTGCTAAATAAATACACAAGAAACATAACCCGCGCGATATTTTGGTTAAATTCAATAGAATACTATCACGACTTTCATATTATTAATAATTTATTTCACTTTTAACGCTACACATTTAGTAACTCACTATTTTTTCACTATTGCTTAGCAGAAAACGTTAACACGCGCGTAAACGGAACTATCAACTATTTGCCGGAATGGCGGCGGAAATTTGACAAGTTGCAGGGTTACACTGATGACACCAAATATTTTACGATCTAAGATTCTTACAGAAATCAAATATTGTATAATAACAAAAAGTGACGTTCTTTCCAACGAGTTTTTACGTGGAATGTGTCACATAATTAGATAATCAACGTAAATGACCAACTGTTAATAGTTTTAGGTACATATATTTGTATTAAAGTTTCTCGCGCTATATGTAAGATATTTTTCTTCATGTACATACATATGTATGTCTATGAATGTGCATTACATGATTTTTTGGTTATTGACAATAATAAAAAGCAGAGCAAATAGCAATTTTTTAAGTTTTTTCTAACTTCATACTTTGATACTTAAAAAAAAAAAAATAATGATACATGTGATCCATTTTTGGTTTTTTTTTACGATACATTATTCCATGATGTAGCGGCAACACTGATTGTAACATAAAAACTTTTTTTTAGCCAATTCTATTTCATTACAAGATTTTATTACTTTGGCACTAGTTGGTAACTACACCCAGCGAAGTGGCACCCTGTCTGGTTAGTGTCAAACTTCCGCCGCCATTTCCACTGTCAGTTTCCGTTTTGTGTGTGCAAAAGTTTTGCTGCTAAGTAAATTGAATGTCAAAAATGCAAATTTTCTGTTAATTATTGTTCAAAGTGAAGTATTTTGTTATTAAATTAATGGCTAATTGTGTGTCTTATTATCAGAAAGCGAAAAATTGAGCCGGGCGTTGTTTTTAATATTTTAGTTTCGGAAGTGAAAAATGTAAGCGTCGCTGACCGGCGCAGTGAAATATTTGTGTGAAAATTATGTCTAGAAAGTATTTGATGACGGAGTATAGTACTTTAAGACAACAAACTTGGATTTCTAGTCTCGTTTTTAAAGTGGTAAGTAGTTTTTTCATTAATAATATAAGACATGTTACACCATGCTTGGTGTAGGAAAGCTGAAGGGGTTAGTTGCAGTCGCTTGTATTGAGCCGACAGCTGATACATATATCTTGCTTCTTTTAGTTGCGCGGTTACTGTGTACTTTCATATAGTTATTTATATTTTACCATAAAACAGACTAGCCTATGTACTCAAATGTTAAGTACTAGTTAAAAAATAAACACTGGGCCCTTAGTAAAATTTCATCTAAATTTTAGTGTTCAGTTGATTTCATATGCAGTAAAGCAGCGATGTGAGTAGCTAAATTTTTCTAGGTCTACCCAATATTAAAAAGGCGCTTTTAAATGCAATTTGGCTCCCTAGCTGACACATATTATGAATTCCATCAACGTTTTGCTTTCTTTTAATTTCCCAGCAATGTTTATTTTCCATTTCTCGCGCAAAAAATACATTAAAAATGGTATCTACAGAAATACCTATGTACATACTCTTACATATATATCCACGCCAAAAATGCAGCACTTTTTCAATAATTTCTCATATTTAGGTATGTTTGTACATTAGGGTGTTTTTTTGCGACTATTGTTTTTTTTTTACTCCTACCTCAAAATTTTGTGGAAAATACTTAAAAAAAACTCCCTGAAAATTTGAACCCTTAATATTAACATTAAGTACTCGCCCGAGGCGTGCAAAGATTTCCCATCTAAATAAAATGCACGTAAACTTTGATTGTTTTTCTTCAAAATTCTATATCTCAGAGGAATTTTATAGTATAATCATGGTCAATGATGTGATGTTTCTTCGGAAATAAACCTTCTACAAAAGTATCCATTGCGGTTTAATCCTAACGCCCACCAGCGAGGTAGTACGGGTCACTAAACCCAATTTTTTCATGAAATTCTCGTTTTTTTCCCCTATCTCAAAAATAACAAGAGCTACAGAAAAAATATAATTGGCAAACTTGTAGGACCTTCAATTTCCTACAAAAAAAGTTATATAACACCAAATCGCTAATATCCACATTTCTTGAGATATTGATCAACAATTATCACTATTTAGCTCAATAACTACCTCAACTTCAAAGCCCAATATCTCAAAAAATATCGATATTAGCGATTTGGTATTCTAGAACTTTTTTTTTTGTATGGCCTACAAGTTTATGATTTGTAGTTTTTCTGTACCTCTCGATACTACCCTCTCGTCGTTACTCGTACTAACTCGCTGGTGGGAGTTTGAGTTACGCCGCAATGGACACTTTTGTAGAACGGTCAATTCTGAAGCAAACCCATCATTGACCATGATTATACCATAAAATGCCTCTGAGCTATAGAATTTTGAAGAAAAGCAATCATAGTTTACGTGTATTTTATAAGGGAAGTTTTAAGGGTTCAAATTTTCAGGGAGTCTTTTTTAGATGTTTTCCACAAAATTTCAAGGTAGGAATGAAAAAAACGGAAGTCGTAAAAAACTGCACCCTAATATACATATGTGCATATGTACGTAAGCACTTGCATGAGTCCAGCGCATTACTACGTCTGATAATAGTTATAAGAATAGCTTCACTGCTACGAGTATCTCTTCACTTGCTTCACTGCTTGCCACTATTTATATCACTCTTATTTTTTTGTATTTTGCATATGTTCGGTTTTATTTTTTATTTTTGATTTTTCCATTTACTGGCAACTTACGATGTAAGCTTAAAAATTTTCCATGCTCATTGGGTACTTTTCTATTGATTTCACTTCTACCTCCAGCGCTGCTGCTGCCATATACATACTTTTCCTTCAGCTCTTTCACCCTATCGCCTGCTTACGATTCGCTCATTTGGCTGAAGCCACAGACAACTGTTGAACTCTCACCTTTTGATGCGACTTAGGAAAGTGAATTGAGGAGCATTGCTGCTCTACCGCATGCAGCTAAGTTAAATAGTTAGCAAAAGCCACTAACAATGATTACGTGAATGCAAATGCATATTTGCATGTGTTTTTTTAGTGACAACTTGTTAGAGGCTTGTGGCTCACGTTTTCCGCTTAAAAGTAGACCTTTAATTATATTAGACATAGGCAAATGTACTTACTTACTTAGTTTGTTGCTTTGCATACGTTGTTGGTTGGTAATCACTACTCATTGGCCCATTTAACCAAAGTCATGACTTGTTGACAGCGTTGACATTTCTAAATACTGCACTGCAAGCGATCTGATTACAAATTTGACGTAGACGAAGCGAGAAAAATAATATACCAACTAGTAAAAGTTTTAATTAGAATTATTTGTAATCAATATTTGTGTTTTCGTATTCTCCAGCAAAAAATATTCAGTAACTAAATTTCGGAGGTAAGCCAATATTTACTCCCAGTGAGAGAAATATGCAAGAAAGTACGAAAATGCAAAAGCAGCAAGAAGTTGCAAGTTTTATGAACAGCTGATTAATTTTTTATTTTCTGCAGCCATTTTCTAAGTATTTCCCATCTTATTATACAAATATTTAAATAGATTTGTTTGGTCAATTGCAACTCTTAAAGCAGCACAAACAATTCTTTTGGTTATGTGAATTGCATTAAGCATCATGCCATCAGCTGTTCTTCTTACTAGCAAGTAGTTGCTAGTAAAAATTTATCCTGTAAAAATCCAGTAAAACTTGCAAGTTTAGCTGTTATTTTTGCTCTCTCAATCCTCTCTCTTTTGCTGTTTTTTGCAAGTTTTTGCGTACGAAAACGCCATCCAGTAATAACCGGTAAAATTAGTACTGGCTTTTTTTTTTTTATATAGAAATTAGGAAGCGATGTAATGTGGAACGATTTTCCGTCATCCCTTGTTCTGAGAACGAAAAATGACACTGAAGATAGCTCAACGCCGAAACCGGTTTGTCTCCAAACCAAATTTGACAAGGGATGACGGAAAATCGTTCCACATTACATCACACTCCTACCCTGTCGGAAATACCAACAACAAAAATGAGAAATTAGGAAGCCATATGCTGAGGCTTATTTATCGGATCGTATTACCGCTTTTCTTCGAGCAGTCGAGAGCTCAACAGCCGGCTGAAATAGAAAAAAATCGGTCGATTTTCTAATTTACTGAAGAGATAGGCTTTTCATACCCTTTTTTTTTACTAGGCATTGGTGTTATTGAAGAGATTAAAAACAATTTATCTCAAATGTAGAGTAACGAATATTAAAAAAAAAAATCAAAACCACCAGGGCAGATCTCTATTATTTCAGAACATCAAACATCACTTGATTGTCCATTGTAATTTTTCAATACTTGAAATAAACTGTATAAAAACAAAACATTAAACTGTACTTACATTTTGTTGTTTTGCGAGCATATTTGCAAGCATATTTACCAATGTTTTTTTCTTGCTTATATTCTTTGGCCCTGCTAATGAGTAGCCCACGCACACCATCCCCTTTCCTTTTGCTCAAAATATGACCTATAGAAACTAGAAGATTTTCTCTATGAAAAGTTTCAAGGCTAATAGATGAAAACAAAAAAAAAACAATTCATGAAAATCTCTTGTTGATTTTATATGAAAATTGTTATAGAGTTTACCGAGTGAAAGATCTGAAATTTTAAGAAAAATAAATTCTTCTTTTTCTTATTTGGCGCTGTAACCGCCTGAGCGCTTTTGACCGAGTTCAACAAAGCACGCCAAATGTTCCTTTTTTGTGCCAACTGACGCCAATTGGAAATACCAAATGAAGCTGAGTGCTTCTTCCCTTCGCAGCGGGGTCTTTCCAGAGAAGCTCAGCCACTCTCACTTTGCAAAAATCTTAGTTCCGGGTGTGCAATTCATCCACTGACTTAAGGAACCTTTCGGATTAAAATTTCTTAGCCTGATGAAAGCATTATTGCTTAAATACATATCAATACTTACGTACGCTTACAGTTAAACATTCCCGTCTTACATTAAGAAATACGAATTACCTGCAAAGCATGTTTCTCAAACTGCCAGGCACCATACTGGCCTACGGAGTGTTTACTAATTTTGAGCCAACAAATACACGATTTCTTGGCATGTTTAGACATTCAATTGACGTTAAGCTTAATTTAACTTATTTGGATACCAACGTCGGATTTATGACCGTGCCTTGCAAGAAGAGTTTGTAGAAGCCACATTTAATGCTAATGAAGAACACAAACAGGATGTACAACATTGTTGCAAGTAGCAATTAAAACCAAATTGACATTAGAAGCACTAGGAATTATACGCGGATTGCAGACAGGTGGATTTGTAGTATACACAAATACAATTTTAAGCGAATGTTTGGTGCTGTGTAAAAGATAAGCTACATACAAGAAGATGTTGCAATTAGCTTAGCTAAATGTACAAAACTTGCGAATACCGTTAAGTAGATATACATACGTACATGTATGTACATGGAAGACCGAAAATGCTGGCATGAGATGTAGCTCTGAGTTGGACGTTGATGGGCGTTTTGTTGGACATTCCTTGGTGACATGACATAATTTCACGCAAATATGACAATATCAAAAACGCACGGAGGACGCGCGCAGCTATAAAGTACTTTTAACGCGCCGCATCATTACACTAAACAAAGTTTCTTGGTTGCTTTAATCGCTATGCGTTCGCTGCGCATTTTTTGCTTAGGCGAATGTGAATGACAAAATCGCATATAATGCAAAATGACAGGCGCACACATGGCGCATACGTAAGTAAGTAGACGAGTAGCGCGCAAAAATGTATGTGTAGTCATGGAGTGGCAGCGATGGGCGGTGCGCAATGCGCAGTTCGCAGGTGGCTCTTTTGGTTCCCTTCTGATTCAAATCCATCCTCAGCAAACGTCTAATAAAACATTTTTCTAATAGCATTCGCTTATCAATATCATCATCATCGTCGTCGGTTTGCCATGAGCGATGGCAGGAACGCTAGACACGGCTCCTAAAGACGTAAAATAAGCGCTGGACCTTCTATTGCTTTACCTACTTAATTTGTGCTGTGCGCATGCATATTGACCGAACGCCAAACGTCAAGTGAAATGACGCGCCACAACGCGCTCATTATAACACGCGTGCATTGTGTTGCGTCGCGCCTCAAACGTAATGATGATGTTAACATTACGCGTCTGGTTGTCGGCCTGCCAAGTAGAACATTGTTGACAGCTGCTTTGCTTAAATCCTAATACGAATCTAATGTGCAATGATCGCATTGGCATCTACATAAGTACGCGTACGTGCGACAAATGCCGAGCGTGCGTGCGTGGGTGGATAAACGTTGCACTGCCAGCCAATAGGCGCATTTGTAGACAATTAGACGTTTGCATTGACAGACAGTTGGCTGTGAATGGATTTTTATTCAGGCGTTATTTGATTATGCTTTGTTGTTTGTAATTTGTATAGTTCACGGCTGCCGAAGACGTGTCTTGGCAGCAGGATTTGCAAAGTAGGCGCTATGCCAAAGAATTTTAATGGTACAACAAACGATACAAAAACGTTTAGTTTTGATTTGATATACTTTTGTATGCTGAGGTCTAAGGCAAATATTGTCAACACCTCAACGAACTGAAAAGTTTTATGTTCGAGCGCCTAAGAACTTCAGGTCTTATAATTCATATAACAGGTGTGTAGCACGCTATCCGAAGTGCTTCAAAACGAATACAAACACCAACTTTAATGATGATACTAACATTGACAACGATATTGCAAACTAAAGTATCCTTTTGTTTTAGAACTATTTTTAAAGAAAATCTTTTCGATTTGCTTCTTTTAATGAGGAGACGCTCAGATCACATATCATTTATCACATTTAACTTGTCCACTTATATTCGGGATCACGAACACATTTATCATTCGCTAGTGCAATGAAAATTTGACGGTATTTGCGTGAAGATCGTAGATGTCGCGGTTGGCTTTGAGTGTTTGTGAAGTTCGCACGGTGATATTTACGTAAGCATTTTCTGTGCCTCGAACTTCCTTTCTTGACATCGAAGGGGTTTCAATAATGTGTTAACTAGGGCGATAGTGAGAGCCCTAACTAAGCTGAGAGTCGAGAACTACTCAGCTCCCGTATGCTTCACGACAGATCTTTCACAGCGGATTAGGGCAAAGACTCTGACCAGAGAAAAGTGTGCCGAGCCACCCCGCAGGGATGTGTCCTTTCAACTCTTCTCTGGATAGTCGTGCAAGGGTACCTAAGCTTGGTATAAATCCTGGAAAGACGGAGCTCGTACTATTAACCAGGAGGTACAATGTGCTTCATGCCCACCTTCCTTCATCAGGGACGTTTCACTTCTTATCTCTGACAGGGTCAAGTTCTTGGGCGTGATCCTGAACGGGAGGCTATCAAAGCTATCATGGAAGCCAAATATTGAGGAGCGAGTAAATACGACTATTTGAGACTATAATCAAGTTATATGGGGTCAACTTCTGGTTAGGAAGCTCGTTGGAATCAGCGGAGCGCTCCAGTCTACTCTTACTCTAGTGCTAAATGCTATGCTCAATATCGCACCTCTTCGCAGCGGTATTTCGATCAGCTATTAGGGTCAAAAGCTATGGGTTCTCATTCAACCCAGCATATGGGCACTACACAACTTTCAAAATCTTCGTCTTCCTACCGGAAGAAGTGGATCTATATGCTCCGAGGCTGGCTCCAAACGAATCCTTCTCCACTCACATCCCCCCGAGGGGTAAATAAGAGAATGACAGTGTCTGGAGCAGAGGTCCAATAAACATCTTCACGGATAATAGATCTTATGTCCAGACTGCCGCATCTCTGCAGCGCAATTCAGGCGGAGGTGCCCGCTATAAAAGAGGGTGCCGATTGGCTATGCACCAATGTTTTGTCTAGGAGGGTAACTAGAATCGCTGATGGTACGATCGACACTGGTCGGAGAATGCCTGACCTCTCTCCCAACTGCCTCGGAATACTTCCTAATCAAGCTGATTGGGACCCAGGATACAGTGATATCACTGGAAATTGCAGGAATGATGAGTTGGCTAGGCTGTGCACCTTCCAGGCCATCAACTCGGACAGGGAGGGCATAAGAGTTCTGTTGGAAACCTGCCACTACCCCTGGACAAATGGGTTCATAGTAGGCTAAGTGAGTGCTAAGCGAAAACTCCGACTTGCAAATTTGTAAGGTTTTTCTGGCCGGATGTTGGCCGCGGAAGGTCACGCGAGCTTCTGCAGCTGACTAAGCGCCGAATCTCGCTTCTTACAGGTTTACTTACCGGACATTGTCCTTTAGGAACCTACGCGATACGGCTTAACACCCACAGCTATTTGGAAGCGAGGTGGTATCATCTCAGCACTTCATTCTCGGCTGCTCGGCTCTCGCCAGAAAAAGGTTAAAGCACCTCGGTGCGCAAGCTAACCTAACCTTTCCTTTGCATTTTCGGGCGCGATTGAGCTGGCGTAATGTGCGTAACTTTATACATATTCATTTGTTTCAAGCGAGCCCCAACTAAATCTCCGGGCGATAATGTCTGGAGTAAGCGGGGGCTCTTAAGGATTTTGGACTTGTTTCGTCCTTAAGATTTCCTACTATTATTTTCCTTGCAGATTATGCGTTGTAACACCGCTAGACTTTCGACAGTGATGGGATCTGTAAGCGCCTCACATTCCAATCAGACTGTTACGTCTCAGCAGCATTGGCAAAATACATAGTAATGACTGGAAGTCTTTCTGCGGGCTTCCCTGCAGTTTTTGCGGTTGTCTTAGGTTCCACTTCAGCTACATGAGTTTTGGTTTATTATTTGATTCAATTATTATTGTGGAGAGTTCAGGAATTTTAATTTGCACCGTATTCATTCCAGCTCATTTGTGTAGCAGTTCCAAGGAGACATGTACCACACACATGGGTTACTTCGCAGAGCTAGAGATTGAGACATCGAGGGGCAGAGCGCAGTTTCGTTTCTGGTTGTCAGTACAAATTCAAACTTTTAGCAATGCCGAAGAAGATGCAAGCTGAGAGCTCAACGATGAAAGTTCATTGCAAACTTATAGCCCAGATGCAAATGAGTAATTGATCCAAAGTCATGCAGTTTTTTACGTTCGATTCTAACCAGGGTGTGAGTTTGTTTTCAAAGCATACGAGTGCATTAACAAAATCCAGTTCACGAATAGTTCCGGAATAGTTCCTAGAATTTTCCAATTTCCAAACCTACTGCCTCTACCAGCATTGAAAATGGTTAGATTAGATTTGTTAGAGGACGTGCACTGCGACATAAGGTCCATTATGCACTCAGAGCTCATCACAACACCTCCTCCAGCCCTAGTGCTCTGATGGATCCAAGTAGTTTCCCTCCCAGATGTACTAGCCTTCTTCTCGCAACCGCATCGCGTTCCAAGAGGTGATGCCGTTGGATATCTGGTGTTATATCACAGTATCGACACAGGTCGTCTACCCTATTACCCAGGGTATGCATATGGGATCGCAATCTGCAGTGCGTGTTAGCATCCCTGTTAAAAATCTCACGTTTATCTTTTAAAGGGTAATAAGTTCCCTAGATATTTTGGGAATAAAGATTCCAAGAATTTCTTTCGCCTGCCATAGTCCAGGCGTGTTCTCCCAATGTGCTCTTCTTAGCCGACGCTCTTCTGCTCTTAAATTTTCCTTGATGGTGTTAGGCCCCAATGAAAGGCAGGGTTCAGGTCCTATGGGTCGAGTGGCTGCGGCCTCTCGCGCCAGTCTGTCAACTTACTCATTTCACTGTTTACCTTTGTGGCCCGGGACCCACACTAATTGCAGTTTGTTGTTTTTCCCAGGGTGTGTAATGTCCTTACACATTCCCATACCACCCGTGATTTAATCTCACATAAGTATACGGATTTTAATGCAGCATGACTGTCAGTACAGATAACTATGTGTTGGTTTCTCGTTTTTCTCTGCAGAATTATTTTCACACAAACACTGATGGCGTAAACCTTCGCCTGAAATATACTAGAGTAGTCCTCCAGGCGAATGGATATCTTAGCCCCAGGACCAATGATCGCTGCCCTATCCCTTCGTAAATTTTTGAGCCATCTGTGAACCACCTTTGGACGAGGGCCCATGTCCCATTCCTGGTCGCTTTGTTTCCTACTTCGCTGGTGAATTTTGTCTCGAAGATTGTCATTTTACCTATATCATCCCTGTTGAGCTGGGAGATAGGGATCTTGGATCTGATTTTATCTCGCGAGCGCAATGCTCCCGTGATGACCATACAAGTCACTAGATGTGGTCTTGTCTGAGGTTAGCCAGCGGACTATTGATCTATGAAACAGGATTTGTATGGCTCCCCTAAAATGATCTACAAGGTTCGCGTTCCATCGTAATCCGTAACAAGGATAAAACCAAACTAAATCAAGCCCATACTTGCCGGTTTAGCTATTAACGAGGTTAACGCTATTCTGTGGGATTTCTCTTAAACTATAGAACTTTTTCCGATGCTTTCAGTACAGTGCAGTCAGCATGATGTATAACTTGACAATTGTTCCGCCATAGCCTAAGCAGAGTGTATATTGTAAGTTTCCAAAGAAGATAAAGAGAGGCATGCACTATATTTGTTCCAGGTTTGTTGTATCAACGCTTATCAGCTCTCTCACCGCTCAGCTATAAGCTGTCTGTGTGTTCAGGGCTTAACTGCTGAAGAATGTTTCAAGAATCGTACTAATCAACCATCTATTTATTTATTACAAGCACAGACTGATGCTCCCTTTAAAGTTGCGAATGCCATGGCCCTTATATGATTTTCCAAATCGAGTGAAGATTTAAACAGTTGGTCTCTATAGATACAGCTATTAAAACTGCATGCGCAAGACCGACTCCATGTCATTATACATCTCGGTAGATTTATTTCATTACTAGCTTATCCAAATCCAGATAAAGCCCCACACAGTGATTTCCAATTGCCTGAATGTGATTAACTAAAGCCCAGTTGATCGTTTGTATCATCAAGACAAATAATTAACTCGTTTAGTTGCTCCAATTAAACGCGATTTATTGCGTTGCCTTAATTTCTAAATAAAAATAGGAAAACATTCCTAATGTGAACACGCGCAACTGCTCCAGAAAGACAGACCTAAGTAGCAGACGCGCAGACGTATTTCCCAGGCACCACCCGTGACGACGTCTATGACGGCAGAAGAAAATGCGGATGGCGGCAGGCGAACAAATGGGCAGCGGCAAGCAAAACGAACAATTACGGTTTCAATCGCCAACCATTGATGCTGTTACTTTGCCACTTTTTTCAATGGTTGCTGCTGTTTTTTGCACGCAGATATGGCTGGTGTCGCGGTAAGCACCAGCGATTAAAGCTTCAATTGCACATGCGCGTCTACGCGACGGAGGTGTCGCTTCGAAATAATTACACTTTGTTCAAGTGACAAAAGCTGGCAGCGACAGCCACGCCTGGAGCGATCGACTACTATCTATGTTAGTGGTTATAAACACCAGCTAGAGCCTTACTAGAGCTACATATATGTACATACATATGAGTATTTATGAGTTCGCATGATCAAATCGGCTGATCGCTGGCAGTAAACTATAGAAAAGTCCATTCTTGGGCGCGCGCGCATTCGCAGTCAACGCGATATGCGCAGCTATCCACTAGCGTCTGCCAGTCAGTCAGTCAGTCAGTCAGCTAAATACTAGTTAACTATCCAGTCCAGCTGATCAACTGAATGCTAGCCAGTGTTCACATTCATTTATGGCGCACAACAGCATTCCATGGGCTCAATAGATTTTCCGCAGACATATTCAGACGCCAAATAGTTGGATGGCTAGCTGACTGAAGCTTCTTGCTACTGCAACACACCGGGGCGTGGCAATTACGATCATACATTGTAGATATGCCCGCTTATGCGCATATATGCACATATTCAATTGCAATGGCATGACTGACATGCTGGCGAAAACATTACCCGCAATGGGCCTTATAGAATACCAAATGCTAGCTGAAGCGAGTGTAAGCGCAGGATGCACGCATGCGCATTGCTTTCATTGCTCTGCATTCACAATATTAAATTCATTGCAATTGAGTTGAATTGCATTGCAATGTTACGAATAAACTCAAATGAACTGAACTTCGTTGAACTGCACAGCGTAAGTACCTACTTCTGGGGCAGCAGCAGGTATGTGCAGCGCTTGTTTGTTATTTGTCTGTAACGTGGTGCCTTCCTTTATAATTCCGTTCGCCTTCTTTAAATGCTAAGCCGATTAGTGATTGTGTTTGCGATAATATGGCGAATGAAATTTATTTACGTAGAATAGCTGAGTGTTCGAATTATTACCGGAAATTGTGTTCGATCGTATCAACATGTAATCTGCAAGCCGCATCAGCAGTGATGGTGGCAGCAGCAACTAGGCAGTATGTGTGTTGATAAATATGCGTAACAGCTTGACTTTGATGGCTAGTGATTATTAGGCTGCAATAAAGATGGAATTGTATAGTTATGCTTTATGCCTTTTTTGCTATTGCATAATTCTTTCAAGACCATAAATAAAATATGTTGCTTAACTAGAATTCTGTGCACTGCATATGTTTACCATAAAGATTATACGATTTTAAAATTACTGAGATATACTGTGTACACTTAAGGTCGCCTAATTAGGACACTGAGACAAGATTGTGCCTCTATCAAAATCATCATTGAATCTCAGTCAGCGCGATCAGCAGACCTTCTGTCATCTTATGTAGGAAAATGTAAATGATGATGATCAATGTTTGGTTAATTTTGTTGTCAGTCAAAATTGAATACCAAGCTTTTTCCTAATATCTCCCAGGAATCATATATTTAAGTAAACTTTTATCCCCTTCAAACATAAAATAGTTGTTTTAAGTCTAAATGGGAAGTGTTAACAGACATCGTTGGCATTTTTTAGCTTCATTGGCCTTTTAGAAATTTGGTTAGGCTAGGCTGGGTAAGGTGACTACGCTAGACTATGTGATATCTCCGTGGGTTGCTCTTTTAGAAATCTCCTGTATTGATCATTGCGTTACTCCTAAAGAAAAAATGTTCTCCAATAGTAATTGCAAGTAGTCCACATAAAGTAGTTGCGAAAAACACTGCAATAATGAAGTTATGCAGGCAGCTGATGTCTACCTTAAAGAGTTTTTAGGCGTCTTGACGATGCGGGTTGCTTAAAGGTTAAATTAGTGGTGACCGCATAGCCATAACCATTTCTATAACCGTAACCCCATTAACTATCATCGATCATAAACAGCTGATTTTTCAGAGTGAACAATGTCGGTGTTGCAAGACGCGGAACAAGACACGGAAAGTGGGTAACATCGTAGTATATTTGCGCAGAATTTCTTTCACTATCACTAAATTAACACGAAATTCTTAAATCTTAACTGCACATCATAATTAAATATGCACATAAAATTATATACTTTATTAGAAAAATAAATTTATTTTGCATTAATCATGAAATTTGCTTAAAAAGGTTTTTTTTATTAAAAAATACGATTTTTTTCGTTTTTTGGTATTTTCGGATTAAAAATTTAAAAAAGCATATTAACTATGTTCATCAACTATCAACCATATTTTCACGTCATTAGTTTTTTAATCGATTAAGCGATTAATAAGATGTTAATATTTAAAAAATCAAAAAAAGTTTAATTTAGTCTTTTATATCTTCTTTATATTTTTGCACCAAACAATTTTAAAACAGTTGAAATCAGCGTGATAAGTTCTATCGACCCACATTTCTGGTTTTTGCCTAGCCAAATGGTTCATATTCTACACTTATGCCAAAATGTTTGCTGTGAACAATATTTTTTTTGAACATCTGGCAACACGTTCTTACTCGTACTTCAGATATCAGCTGATTATGGTTGTGGCGGAAAACCAAAATTAAATTGGTCTCTATGGCTATGGTTATGGCTATGGCGTGGCACCACTAATTGAATACAGTGTTGGCCACAAGGTTGGTTGGAACGCTTGGTTTATATGGTTATGGTTATGTCCCAACTAATTTAACCTTAAGCCGTAGCCAAGATAAAGCAGACGCTGAGAAAAGAGTGTTGAGTTGATTCCATCTCGTTATCCTTTAGACAAACATTTGACTTTATGGAGCCATCCCCTAGGTACATCGAAGGGTGTCTCTATGAACTTACGGAATACATTCATGACCTACATACATATATATGTAGCACAATCACCGGACTAGCCGCTGTACCGACAAACCATTAATAGTATTTACGGAGATAAAATTACCATCGCCAGCGATCGCAGATGAGGTGCTTCGGCTGCCTCCGGAGACCCGCGTATAAAGGAACTAAAGGTCACTATTATCTGAATATTTTCTTTGGCGAGAGCCAACTATATTTCTATGGCTATGGCCACAAAATAGTCAGGGGTTGTTACCTCTGCATTAGATGTCAACTAACTTGTACCTGACTACTTTTGGACATAACATATCAATAAGAAAAATTATATTTTTATTTATTTCTTTTTACTTGCTTATTTATTTTCTTTATTTAACATTACATATTTGTTTACATATTCTGTTGTAGGTGCTCCTATATTCGAATTCCATTAGACTTCAAAACGATAATATAAAATTTTGATCTTAATTTTATTTGTCCTGGTTTCCAAAAGGTTTTTGTGAAGTGCAAAAAAAAAGTTTATTCCAAGTAAAATTTGTATGAGTATATTTAAACAGAAACCAATCTCCCGATTACATATGCATGACTCTTGCATTACTTTTCAACTAGTTTTTAGCTAGTTAAAAGCTAGCAAAAAATGAGTTATTTTTATCAATTGATAGTTTTTTTCTGCAGGGTAAGATCTGCTACAAGTAGACTTAACTCATAACTATCATATTACCAACATCCTTTCCACTTCGTTTTGGTCCGACCCCGTCGAAAAGAAACGTTGCTTGGGCCTCTACCGTTAGTTAAGCTTAGCGATAGCGATAACAAAAACAGCAAATTTGCAGATAGACTTGTAGTCGAATTTTTTAAATCAACACAGTAACTCATCATCTCCCAAGGCTATCCAAATGATCTAGTGGCGCGCCTAAAATATGCTACATCTGCAGACAAACTTAACACGCTCCTCCTATTACCACATTATTTCATAATAGAAGGCGCGGTATTTAACAAAGTAACACAAATATCGGCTTACCAATTTCTAGAATTTGATTCAGAACTAAGATACTATAGACTCTTGCCTCTGGTGTGCCGAAAAAATATGCTATCATAAGGGTCGACAGCAGACATTAAATTATTGAAGAATAATATAGAAAATACCTGACGTCTGCAAACTTTTAAAGGGATTTACGGTTAGAAAAAATATTTATTTTTGATTAAATGGGCTCTCCCCTTCCTTACAGCCTTCTATCACCAGGTGGGTCATTGGCAAATAAGAAAATCAATCAAAGCCAAGATCGTTAAAAGCGCAGTCCACCGATGAGTCAGAGTCAAGAATTTACCATCGTAGAACACATTACCAAATTTTGTCTTCAGAGAGCGTAAGAGATATAAGCAGATCATATCACATTTTTCATTAGCATTCAATGCTGCATACTTTTGGGCGTAATTTTCTTGCTTGAAGAAGTTGAATAAGTGCCTATTAATGCAAGGATATCCAGAGAAACGCCAAAATTTAATTAAATTCTTTAAACAGGTGAAACCCTATTCAAAAACCTCTAAAAATATTCCTAATGATTAATCTAAACCATTTTTCAGTGATGAGAAGTCTCACATGGTGTCGGTTTTCATTTCATCAAATTTAAAATCTCCCTGTAACTTCAAAAAATAAAACCTCTGCACATCTATGTCGAATTCCAGCTCTTTATTTTGACTACTCATTTTGAAAATTCGAAATAACGGTGCAGATGTGATGACCTTCAAAAAAAAAAAATAGATGGCAACTCTAATTAAAGATATTATCAGCCTATAATACTTATCTTAAAACTCTTTCGTTTGACACTAATATTTCGATATTTCACTTATTTATGTATCTTTCGTATAACTAAAAAAAATCGACTTTTGAAACAGGTGGCAACTCATTTAAAAGTATTTTCAAATTAAAATCTTTCGCCTGACATTGTTATACATATTTCAATTAACTGATGAATTAACTGTAATTTAATTTTTTAGGAACATGGCAACTCTCCTAAATACAGTTTAGAAATAAATTATTTTCAAACCCATTTCGATTAATATCCATCTTTTGACAATCCATTTAACTTATTAAATAATTTCAGTTTGGCGCTTTAAACTGGGGCAACCCTCAAACACATCAAAAATGTTCTAAATTGTCAAACTAGGTATTTCTTGAAGCTCTCTCATTTGACATCCATCGTTGATATTTCATATAACTGTGGTATAAAATGGTTCAATTAGACTTCTCAAATAGATGGCAACCCTATTCAAAATATTTCCAAACTGCTACCTTCTTAAACCTCTTTAGTATGACACCCATATAGTGATACCTTAACTTTAACTGATTTAACTTTTTAAATAATTTCAGCTTAATTTCTTAACAGGTGGCAACTTTTTTCGAAAAAGTAAAACCTTCTTGAACATCCACACCCTAAGCCCTTTAATTTCTTACCTCACTTTTGAAAAGCGAACAGGCGGTGCGGATCTGAGGGCATTGATTAGTAAATAACTTGAGTTTAATTATTTGACAGGTGGCATCTCCTTTCGAAAAAAACCAGTTTGCACATCTACAGGCAAGGCGCTTTAATTTTACAGCCCATTTTTGAACATCGAACGAACGGTGCAGATCTTTTATGCAGCACAACAAATGTCTTCGCGTATTATATACATATATAGATATAGATACTCCTCAGTTCCGAATATGGAAAATCGTATTTGAAAAAATACAAAAATTTTTAACACATCATAAACCGACTGCCTTTTGTGGAAAAATTTCCTTACCCAAAAATGAACTACATATTTATGTTGTAAGCACTTTTTAGATATATATATTTTTTTATACCAATATTTTGATTAAAACAATTTCGCGAGATGAGCCTATAAACCTTAGTCAATCAAAATGGGAGAATAAAATAAAATGAAATACTGGGTAAAAATGAAAACAAAAATAATAAAATCTAGAAATTATCACAATTAATACTTCTACCACGCCTGCAGTTGGGCAGGAGCTGCAAACGCATATTGTTGCAAATAGGGCGATGCGGCAAAGTATTGCGGCGCTGCGACAGGCGCAACAGCAGGGACAGATACTTGCGAGGCCAAAGCTGTGACGCGTGCTGGTTTCGCTGCACGCGCGGGGGAAGCGGCTGTGGCAGGAGCAGGACGATCTCCATTCGAAGGTGCCGCTGCAGTGGCAACAGCTGGCTGCGCAGCGGGAGCTATGAAAGCACTTGGCTGGTAGTAGGCGGCTGTGAGAGGATGCACGAAGCCAATCGCGTTAGCTGGATAATAGAATACGCTGGTGTTAGGAGTAGGCGCAGCAGCTTGTGGGGTGGTTTTCTTCACCTCGGTCACTTCAATGTCGGTAGCAACCTCCGCTTCATCTTCACGCTCCTCGCGTTGCTCCTCCGGCTGCGAGGCAGTAAGACGCTCCGATTTCACGGCGCTTGTAAGACGCTCAGCTTGTGGTTCGTCCTCGTCAGGAGCGTCGTACAAGCGTTGTGGTGCTTGTGGAAAATTTTGCTGCACGGTGGCGACTTGTTGACGCTGCCGCGTGAAGGCTTCGGAGTTGTCTGAGGGCGCGCTATAAAAACGCTGTGGTGCTGTGCTTTGTGGCAAGCGTGACTGCTGTGGTGACGTAGCGGAAAATTGTTGGCGTGAGAAGGCTAATTGTTGGCGCGAAGCTTGCGTCTGACGGAAATGCGCGGGTGCGTCGTAAAGCGCGTTAGGTGCGTCGATATGATCGCCGTTGGAGCCCAAACTGGGAGTTGACTCCAAGTCGAAACCGCTTACTTCGGGTTGTGGCTCTGCTTGAAATTGTGGCTGCTCTGGAGATTGGGGCTGTTGTGGAAAGAATTGTTGCTTGTCTGGAGAGGGAATATCGAAGGGCTGACGCGGCTGGTAGCCAGAGGCGGGGTAGGGTGTCGGACTGGCTTCTTGTCGCTGAAGGCGCGTAGTTAAGCGTCCGCGGCCATTGTAACGCAACGAGGAGACGTCAGCGCTGGCGAGCGTGCTAAATAGCGCGAGGCTCATGACAGCGATTGTGGCGAATTGAAAAGCCATTCTGCCGATAGTCCTGTGGTGTGATGCTCAGTGTCCGTGTTTTTTTTTTTGTTAACTTTTTAGTTAGGCGGTCTATACTGACTGCGGTTGCGAATTGCATGCGTCTATTAGGCGCTTGATACTGTTGGCACTGCCAGAGAATGCGTTTGTTTTATATACCTTGCAGTTTGGGGGTCGCTGCGACTGTAAGCTGTTGTGAAAAAATTGTAATTCCTCCAACGTTCCGCTGCCGTGACAGCGTGGGGAAGAGCAAAGCGATTGGTCGTGTCTTTATACCTGCACACCGGCAGCCCCTAAGTGTAGGCGGTGGTGGGGGTGCGCGCGCGCAAGCGAAACATAGAGCGAGCAGCGTACACATTTCGCACGCGTTTCAGACTTTGTGAACGCTTTTTCGCATTCATTGACATTGACCGCATACCGCGTTGTAAGCGGGGCAGCCCTCCACTTATTTTTTATGTTAATATTTTTCTTCGAACGTCCGTTCGCTTCGAGTATTTGTCCTTGCAGGCATTGCAGTGACATGCATACTTACAGGCATGCGCTGGCGCACGGCACATCAAAATGCAGTTGTCGTTTTAATTGTTATTTGTTTCATTGCTCTTTTTTTACCAACTTACAACAACTTCTTCTTAGTTTTTATTTACAATTTTTTTTTGACATTTTGTTTATATTAATTTCTTGTTTGGGTCCAACAGCATTTCGATTTGCATTTGCTAGTTAAGTCACGTAGCAGTCGTAAAATTGGAGGTGTTTGAATTCGATGACCGGCGGAACGGTGGTCTATGTCTATATGCGTATATTAAGGCATATGGAACAGTGTGTGCTTTATTTTTGGGGATTTCTACCAAAGCTAGTTTAGTACCCGATAGCGGTGTATAAACATTTGATTAAATTTGACGATATATTTATGTATGTACAATTGATGTACTGTGCCGGTTACATGACTTATTTATGTGTGTTTTAGTCATTAACGGGGTTAATAAAATGCCGGTTGTACATACACATGTATGTTTAAATCAGTGCAAGTAATTTGGAATGGAGATGAAATTATGTTCAATGAAAGGGGTCTGTCGGCCTTATTTGTTTACTCTATGTGAAAGAAATTTCTTCAGAGTGCGGACAAATTACGAATTAAAATTTTTTTTCTTGCACACAAATATTTATATACCTACTAGCAGATCACCCGACATCGTTCGGGGTAAACAAATAAAAATCAAGGAATGAAACCGATTCAAAATAACGTTCCGGTTTGGGTTTCGGTTTTGCCAAGTGTTTCGGTTTCGGTTTTGGTTTCGTTCTTCAAAATTTATTTCGGTTTTGGTTTCGGTTTCGTTCCGGTTTCGGTTTTTCACAGAAATTTTGTTGATATTATTTAAATCACAATGTCTTAAACGTTGAGGAAAGAAAATCGAAAATTACAGTTCACTGATAATATCAACACTAGGTTCTTTCCCTAACAATCCGGAACGGATTTGGTAATTGGAGAATAAGAGAAACATTTTCTTTCAAAAATGGAACAAAGTTCAGAAGTACGGAAACGCAAAAACCCACATTTCGTGCCCACAAGTCGAGAAACAGCTGATTCACGTTGTTCTTGTTTTTGTCACTTATACCATGTTCTGACCGACATCGGAAACATGTTTTCGTTGCTAAAACTGGTTTTCGACCTAAAATTTGTGTTTTCGTCCATATAAAATCTGTTAAACGAAAACCAGTTTTCGCTGAAAACTACTTGAAAACTCACTTTCCACTCATTCCAATCGGTGTCTTCACTAGTTTTTTTTCGATTATTTATCGAAGTGGAAGTCATATTTTATCATCTTTAATACGCCATTTCGAATTTATTGTTAATTGCCTGGCCAAAGCAAAATAAGAATGAAAGTTAAAGGTTGTAAATGAAAAGAAAATGAAGGAAAAATGTTTTGGTTGTCGGTCAGAACATGGTATTAAATGCAAACACTTGGAAATTGAATTTTGGTTTCACAAATTTGATTTTAAGTACATAGATTGAAAATACATCAACAGGCCATTCACTTTTCCTTATAAGCACCAAGTAAATGCAGGCAACATGTAAACACAATACAGCTGATATGCACTTTGACACTTTATCCATTTTTACTCGGAGAAAATTTCGGGCTGTTTCGGGCAGGAAGAAGAATACACTTACGATCGAATACGCTCGAATTTTCGCTCTCTATTACCCATTTTGTTGAGTACAGGCTTGATTTCTGGGCTATTTTGGGCACACCCGGGATCTCGCATTGCGTACGGGAAAGAAACTACTTAAATATAATTAATCGATTATCGATTCACAACAACAAAGTCATCAGCAGATTTTTGCGAAAAGTTATCTTGCCATACTTATTTACTACTTAACAAGAATTTTAGCAAAATGTTGCTGATTTTGGTTAAATAAATCATTTATTTCAAAGAAATTTTTATTTATTATTTTTGTAAACTTCTGGAAACCGATTGAAACCTGTGCTTGAAATGGTTTCGGTATCGTTCCTTTTCAGGTCAAGATAACGGTTACGGTTTCGGTTTCGGTTTTGAAAAACGAAACGGTTTTAAACGGTTACGGTTTGGGTTTCGGTTTCATTCCTTGATAAAAATATAAAATAGTAATACAAATATTCAGTTCAGCATAATTTAAAGGAGACAAACTATTTTCTTTGTTAACATTATGGTATGAGCATTGCTTTTAGCTTTATCGTCCTTTAACTAATATATATTGATCATCACTTGTACTACAAATCTTGATCCATTATTAATATTAGGTGGATTAAGGTAACGATCAAATTTCTAAATTAAAATTAGTCTACTACGGTACATTCCGTTTAGCTGCCTATTCGCTTAGCTGTTTTAGTATAGCTGCACTTTTCTGGTAGAATGCTTAATGCGGAAGGAGTTTAATTCATCACGAATAAACCTTCGTTTATCAGCATCGTGGGATTAAAAAACGATTTAATCTTTCCATTTCAAAATAATCTAAAGACGGTAAGGTTTAAAAAAAAACACAAAGTTTTAAATATCCGAGTTATCTAATAGATGAGTACATACAATATGTATATCCCCCTTTTACAAACTCATTTATATATACTTTGCTCTGAACATCTCCCATACATACCTATGTCTGAATACCAAATTTCAAGTTCATGTGACTTATGGTTCCCAATTTATGGCTGATTAAAAATTCCACGCCTACGGGATGTGCCACGCCCCCTTTTATAAATTCATTCATATACACCTTACTCTAAACACCTCCCATAGATACCTATGTCTGCATAACAAATTTAAAGTTCGTGTGACTTATGGTTCCGAAGTCATAGCTGATAAAAAATGCCATGCCTATGAGATGTGCCACTCCCCCCTTTAACAAACTGGAAGTTATGGCTGATTAACCCACGTCATTGTTTCACTTATTTTTGTATAAATTTTTTGTTCTATGCCGAAAATAATGCCCTGTCCCTAATTGACGTCTCTAGCAAAGACGCCCGGAATAGCATCGAAAATACATTTCTTACAGAGGATGCAATTATGTAGGTATACCTTAAATAAGAGGCGTAAGCCCTTCCATTTTGTAAACATTTCTCCATCGTCTTCTAGTGGCATCCCGTGACTGGGGCTTGGATCTTCTTGGTTTATAGATTAGCTCTTTGATTTTCACCAGAAAGAAGCTCACAGGTTTTAGTCTCTATTTTCTCTTTCAAACCTTTCTAGGCTTGAAAATTTTTCTAATCCTAAAAAGTCTGGTTGGTTGGAATGTTTTTACGGAATTATTCATTTACATGCATTGACATTGACGACCTAGACTTGGGCAGCAAAATTTACTGCCAATTTCACATAACTAAAAGTAAACAACCTCCAACCTCTAAGTTAACCTCTCTTATTGATTGCATCGCGTACTAATCGCCATCAATAACATTAGCCACAAATATGCCAGCAAGTAGGAGGAAAACGCCCACAACAGTTAATAGGTGCTTTCTTTCCTGCCATACCACATGACAGCACATAAAAATAAAAATTTGCCAAAGAATAATTATTGCGAATGTTTGCAAAACAAAACCAAAAACATCCACCATACATTGGCCTTAACGAGAAGTCGTCAAACACTTCAACGCTTTGCCGGTTAGCTAGCGGAGCTGGCTGGTTGCATACTCGAGACGGACTCCTCTTATTGTGAACTTGGCTGCTTTGGTGCTGCAATGACTATGCGCTTCGTCTTTGCTTGCTTGTAAGCCTCAATACTTCAGCTTGATTGGCGCTACATGAAAATTAGAGTCAACGATCGAGGAATGACTTAGCAATTGATGGCGATGATGACGGTGGCGGTGGCAGCGCGTTGCTGATGATCAGTGTGCGATCAGTTGATCAGCGAGTGAATCGGTGAGCAGTGACAAAGGAAAGAGGTAAACACCCAAACAGACAACACGTACATACATTGTGTGGATGAGGCGATGAGTAAGCATATGAGTGCAAGAATTTGTTGGATGGATGGAAGCAACGATGAATCGATCAACGATCGAACATTCAATGAATCGTTTGATGGTTTGCTTGATTGTTGGGTTGTTACCGATGAGGTTGAGGCTGGCTGATTAGAACAATCGTTTATGAGCAGTGTGTGCATATGTAAAAATAATTCTTGCCATATGCTGATGACGTGCGCAATTCTTCTCAAGCTTTAATATCGTCGGAAAGCATTCTTACTCCTCGTGATCAATTGGTTAGCGGGCTGACTGGCTGGCTGGCTGGTTGAATAGCTCGCAAAATGCTCAAGCGTGCCGGGTGAGCGCAGTGACTGGCGTAATTGCAGCAGCAAGACAACAATACCACTAACATTCAGCATATAGCAAGCGCATGCCCATTTGCCGATGGGATACGGTTCGTTGCGCAATGAATTGTCCAACTTGATGAAGATTTCAAAGTACTTATGAAATTAAAGAAGAAAAGAAAGAAACACGAAAAAAACTTAGAGTAATTTACAACATAGTTGCTTGGTTTGCCTGGCTGTGGGGCTATTTGCCATTTCGGCTACTTGCTGTGGAAGCGACGAAGCGTAGCTGAATTTCTGATAGTTAGTTACTGGCATTGCAGAAGAGGATCGAGGAAGACCTGGAGGAAGAAATTGATGATCGCATATTTGTAGGACGACGTCAAGCAATGTTCGAAAAACTTTAGCGAGTGAGGTAATCAAATGCGGCAGTCAAGCGAAAACCGTTGAAGAAAAATTTCCAACACAAATAAGTTTGGTAGGGCTGTGACTTAAAAATTGGTAAGATCTCTTAAAAAACTCACGGATACCGGAACTCTCCACGGAGGAGCACATCTGCGACCAAAACTTTTACTAATCTTCGAGAACTGGATGTGCAGTTATGTGTTATTGTTTCTCTCTAATATGCATAATTTAGGTACAATGGTTCATGTTTTCTCTATAGGCAGGTCACAGGTTGAACTGCTTCGTATAGATCCCGAGGTGGTGGATGCAGTCCTAATACTCCTCAAAATGAAGCTTTTACCTTAAAATTCGAAACAAGGGACCATATTTCGTAAGGAATTAGCGATGAGACCTTCTTGAAGTCAACGAACTGAAGTACTAGCAACTTCTTAATGCTTTTGGACACCGCTGACAGTTGAGTTGCCTTCGTCTGAGCAGTCACTTGTCTATCTGTTCATAGGCGGCTTCTCTGTCACAATTTCTATGAACTACTTCCCGACAAGCAGCTTTTCCTTGGTTCCTACTAATTATTGAAAATCTCACCCATCCTGAACCAGCGACTCCAATCGGCACTGTATTCTCCAGCGTACATCGTGTCACTCGAATGACGTGTGAATTCTAATGGGACCTGTCTGTCCGCACTCACTACCAAGCGTTCAGCGGCGTTCATCAGCGCATCCCTTTGTCTGTTGCCAACAACCATTTACGCCAGCAGCGTCTGTCCGAGCTTTAAGCAAGAGACAACAAACTTTTTGCTGATAAGCAAAACCTCAGCAACAGCAGCAGCTGCAGCAACAACAGCAAACAGCAACTTTAACGCTCCGCGTACAACAGCGTTTGCGCTGTCCCCAACCATTTAAGCTTACAGCTGTGCTGCGCTGTTCTTTTTTTAGTTTCTTTCCGATTACTTATATGAAAAATATGTACATATCCACGTACAAGTGCGGCCAATGTACGCCGTCGCGACACTTGATGTGCGGTTTTATTTGTATAGCATTTTATACATAAATACAGTAGAACTTCGGTAATAAGGATATGGTCTCAAACGGATCCTTCTGTAATCTGTACAGTTAAAAAAAATAAATAAATATATATATAGTTTTCGCCAAAGTGTATTTGACAAACAAACCTATCCAACTTTATCAAACAAATTTTTATTTAATATTCCATTTTTTATACTTTTAACGTTGTACTGAAGCCATTGTTATAGTTTTTTTATACCTTTCATGAGCATGAAATGGTATTATAACTTTGGTCCGATGTTTGTAAGTACCAGAATAAGAAGAGATAGACCCATTAAAATGTATACTTATATGATCAGAACGTCGAGCTGAGTTGATTTAGCCATGTCCGTCTGTCCGTCTGTCCGTCTGTCCGTCTGTCCGTCTGTCCGTCTGTCCGTCTGTCCGTCTGTCCGTCTGTCTGTCTGTTTGTATGCAATCTAGTCTCTCAGTTTTCGAGATATCCGGATCAAATTTGGTAGGTGGGTGTATTTTTATAATGTATTAATCATTTGTCGGAACCGGAAGAATCGGACCACTATAACATATAGCTCCCATACAACTGATTGTTCAGATATGAGATTTTTCGTTATAACGTCTGCATTTATGCAGCTACGAACATGAAATTTTGCAGTACTTGCACTCATTATCAACAGAATACTTACAGTGAAAATTACAAAGATCGGGTCACTATAACCTATAGCTCCCATACAACTGATTGTTCAGATATAAAATTTTTCGTTATAACTCCTCCATTTATATAGCTAGGAACATGAAATTCCGCACTGTTTTCAATAATTATTAACAGAAAACTTACGGTGAAAATTAAAAAGATCGGGTAACTATAACCTATAGCTCCCATACAACTGATTGTTCAGATATGAGATTTTTCGTTATAATTCATCCATTTATGTAGCTAGGACCATGAAATTTCGCGCTGTTTTCACTCATTATCCACAGAAGACTTACAGTGAAAATAACAAAGATCGGGTCACTATAACCTGTAGCCCCCATACAACTGATTGTTCAGATATGAGGTCTTTTATCATAACTCCTCCATTTATGCAGCTAGGAACATGAAATTTCGCACCATTTTTGCTCATTATCAACGGAATACTTACAGTGAAAATAACAAGGATCGGGTGACTATAACATATATGTATCTTCCATACATCTGATTGTTCAGATATGGGATTTTACTGTAAAACTCCTTTATTTGAACAGCTAAAACCGATAAATTTCGTAAGATATTTTATAAATAATAATACAAAGTCTACTGAGAAAATCGTCAAAATCTATGCTGTATAAGCTTTATCTCCTATACCACTGATTGTTCAGATACCAGTTTTTGCGATATATCTTCTTTATGTAGGAAACTAAACCCAATAAATTGTGTTACCGGTTTACATACCGATCACATAGCAGTGAAAATCACTTAGATTGGTGCCATATAAAGTATATCTTCCATACCTCTGATTGTTTAGATGCGATTTTTTATATAAGTATGTAACTCCTCTATCCATGTATGCAGATGTATTCAAAAGCAGTAATCTGTCAAAGTAAAATTTGCAGATGTTCATGAAAGGTATGAAGCCTTCGGCATAGCCGAAGACAGCGCTGCTCTTACTTGTTTTATCATAATAAATGTACAAACAATTATAGGTGTTTTTCTTGAGCAATTATAATGCCTTTGGTAATCCGGATTTCCGTATAGTCCGGATTGAGCTGGTTTTAATTGATCCGGATTAACGAAGTTCTACTGTACTTATGTATGTATACAGAAGTGTGTATGCATGTTTATTTGCGCGTGCAGTTCTTCTTTTCTTTATTACTTAAACTCGCATTTTTATTTGCCATTCTTCGTTTTATTATTGTTATTTTTATTGCAAATATTTCTTCGTATTTGTATTTTATTTTTATTATATTTGCTTATTTATTGTTTTTCTGCATGCAACGTTCAATTGCTTTCGGTCGCTAGTTGCTCGCAGCGCCTCGCTGACTGCTGATTGTTCGTTGTTACTGCCGCCCCTAAATTGGAGCGCTAAGCGTTGCGTTTTCCAATGTGAACGAGTGTCAGCGCGCGCTATACCCAATTCAACGCGGCGTATTTTTTGAAGTTTTTTCATTTTCTTTCGAGTTTATTCTCGTTTCCTCTTTCACTTGTTTGTTCTTTCTCTTTCTTTCCGTATTCTGTATCCAACTTCAACACGTAACACCCTATCAAAAATTAAAATCCCATTTGCTCAGCGCTAGCGCCGCGTTATTGTGGAATGCTCCATACAAATTTTACGCGCGTGAGGATTTTTGACAGTTGTTTGGCACTTGACGCGCCTATTTAAAGGCGGCAGTTAGCAGTTGTCTGTCGCTTGCGCTTGATGACTGTTTGGCTGCTTCGCTACACTGTCGCCCAGTTGATTGGTTGTGCTGCCGCAGTCAGTGCCGCAGCCACAACACCAGTTCGTCGCTGGCAAATGCCCGCGTACGCTTCATTGGCAAAGGTCATTGCTGTTGACGCTTGACCGCTGGTGAACAATCAAGGCGTAGTGTTCTCTTCATTCGATCGCTGATTACATCCATCTTTTTGAATGTTTATGCATACATACCATCATATGTACATACATATGTGTTTCTGGCTATGTGGCGGTCGTCAGTCAATGGTTGCAGCTCTCAGGGACATCAGCAGCTCAGGGACGTAAATAAAATATTTTGTTCTGAGAAGTTTTTTATCAATTTGACTTTCTGGAAAAGGTTATTTGAAATGTTAAAGGTTTTTCTACAGATTTACCTATGTATCTTTAATAAGGATTGTTGTATCAACTTCAAATTAAGTTATATGAACATCTTCAAAATATTCCTCTTGTTCAGCACTTGTTATGTGAGGTATCCCAGTAGAGCTTGGGAGCATCGTACGATTGCTCGGTGAGTACTCTCTGGGGAGTATACGAATACTTCCCATTGCTCCCTATGATTCTGTGTATAAGCATGTAAATTTGTATACTCCCTTTAACATTTTACGTCTTAGGAGGGGGAGTAATCCCTTTTACCATCTAAACGAGCAATCGGGGAGTACACACAGAAATATCATCCTACAAACCTCCTTAGGGAGCAATACGGGAGTACTCAACATTTATTTAGTTTTTTAAACACATGCATGTATGCAATATTAAAAGATCTTTACAGATACCTATAGGTGTATTTATATATCTATATATACGAGATCAAACAAAACAAATGCATTAAAAGTAAATCAGAATAATAATAAAACGGTAAAAAGTATTTAGCGGTATATAATACAATATTAAAATAATAAAAAAAATTTAATTTGGAGGATGGTTCCGTGCGCAGAAGTGGACAACTTTTGACTGCCATTCACCTGGTAGTGGCCAGAAGCGATTCTTGTGCGTACGGTTCAAATCGCAGCTCACAACGTCCGGATATTTATATCCATCTATCATCTGGGTAGCAACCAAACACCCATTTGGGAGCGACCTAAAGTGGGAAGGCGGAGACTCTGTCGCCGAGTACTGGCGTTCACCCCGGTGAACGAACGTCTAGCCACAATCCGCATCAAAGCGAGATTCTTCAACATATCGCTCATCTGCGCCCACTCCACGACGGAAGAATAGGACGAAGCGTCCAAGGATCTCTTCTATGAGTCCTTAGAGCGTTCATATGAGCGTTGCCTGCAACACGATGTTAAAATCATGCTCGTCGATTTTAATGCCAAGGCGGGAAAGGAAGGGATCTTCGGCGCAACTGTCGGAAAATTCAGCCTCCACGACGAAACGTCCGATAACGGACTGAGGTTGATCGACTTCGTCGCGCCCGAAACATGGTAATATGTAGTATTAGGTTCCAGCAGAAGAACATCCACCAAGCTACATGGCTGTCTCCAGATCGAAAAACGAGAAACCAAATCGATCATTTTGTGATAGGCATGCGTAGTGGAAGGCATGCGTGCAGCGTTTTAGACGTACGTACACTCCGAGGGCCAAACATCGACTCGGACCACTATCTTGTTGTAGCCAAGATACGCACCCACCTTTGTGCAGTAAACATTGCAAGGAAGGCTTAACGCCGAAAAGCTGCAATCACAACAGACGGCCAATTTATTCGCCATTCGACTCAAACACCTGCTCTCTGAGAGCACTCTTCAACAATCCGACATAAGCGAGCGAGCGAAGAAGTAGTTAGTTTTCAGCGAGCCCAAAATAACAACTGGTACGATGAGGAATGTCAAGAAGCCGCCGAGAAAAATGACGCCGCCTATAGGGCCACGCTGCGATCGGGCGTAACGCGAGCCATGTGGGACCGTTATCGGGAACTGAAGAAGGAAGCGAGACATATTTGTCGCAATAAGAAGAGAGAGGCCGAAATACGTGAGTGCGAAGAGTTAGGCGACTTACGCAAGGTCTCAAGACCAGGTCGAACTCCTGTAAGAACACCAATGGTGACCTAGCGACCGATGTCCAGAATGTACTTAAATTATGGAGGGAACACTTTTCCACCCTACTGAATGGTTGCAGCGCTGAAATTAGTGGAGAAGACGAACCCGAGCCCACAGTCGAAGACGATGGAGTCGATGTTCCACCATCTGACTATGACGAGGTACGAATAGCGATAGCGCGCTCGAAAAACAACAAAGCTGCTGGAGCTGACAGCCTGCCAGCTGAGCTATTAAAGTACGGTGGCGAGGAGTTGATAAGGTTTTTTTTTTTTTTTTTTTTTTTTTTTCAACGGAGGGGGAATCTTCCAAAGATGTTATGCACGATTCGTCATCCTGTCCGCTAAGGGTGCACCTCATTCGGGACCACGCCCAGACTATGTTATCACATAATTCAGGACTTGCGAGACAGCGCGCCTACGTACTAAACCCTTAACTCCGACGTCTGAAGCCTTGTGTTTCGCCTTGCGGGACCGCCGTTAGGTATTACGTCGCAAGGCGTAGCTTTGCCAATTGGCTCTTCACACACGCCTTTCTGGCTTATCTCTTGTTCAGTCTTCTCTTTTCGCTACTGCGCTGTCGTTCTTTCGCTCTTAGCTCCTGGAGGACTATTGCGGACCACGCCTTAATTCTGCTCCACACCGCTTTTGAGTTTATCATGTGCCCCACGATATTGTCAGGCGTCATGCTCTCCTTTATCAGCTGCTCTATGTCTGTGCGATCTGCCTCGTATTTTCGGCAGTGGAAAAAATACGTGTAGTACGTTTTCGTCGCCGCTACCGCAGAATGAGCACTCTGTCCCGTCATCATGCCCATATTTGAACAGGTATTCTCGAAAGCAGCCGTGCCCCGTCAGCAACTGTGTCACGTAGAAGTCGGTCTCTCCGTGTTTCCTCTCCACCCACGCTTTTATGTTATTGATCAGCCTGTGCGTCCACCTCCCTTTTGTCGTCACATCCCAGTGTCTTTGCCATTCATTTAGACTTGCATCCCTCTCTTGTTTTCGCTCTTCGATTGTCAGGCACCTGCCTAAGTTTCGGGACTTATCGAAGACTCTTTTTAGCTCCATGGCCATTATTTCTGGGGGCATGATGCCCGCTAAGACTCCGACCGCCTCGTGTGACACAGTACGGAAGGCGCTAGTCACCCTGATGCTATTTAGTCGGTACACCGACTTTGCCGCCTTCGCGTAAGTCTTGCGCTGCAACGCGGGTCCCCAGATGGGTGCTGCATACATTAGTGTGGACTGGCTCACTTTTGCTAGAAGCGCTCGTCTGTTTTGACTCGGTCCGCCGATGTTAGCCATTAGTCTTGTTAGAGCCGTGGTCACTCTTGCCGCTTTTTCACAAGCTTTATCAATGTGCACCTTGTAGCTTAATCTCGAGTCTATCATGACACCCAGGTATTTCAGCGACTGCTGTGTTTTGATGCTATGTCCATCGATGTTGAGCGTAACGCTCTCCATCTTTTTTCGGCTTGTGATCACCACCGCTTCGGTTTTTTGCCCTGCGAGTTGGAGATTCGTTGCAGCGAGCCAGTTCTTTATTTGCTGCGCCGTGCTGTTGCAGATGTTCTCAACTTGGTAGAGGTCTTTGGCCACTACTGTTATTGCTATATCATCGGCGTATCCGATAATTTGTACCTCCCTTGGCAGCGGCAGTCTCAGAATTCCATCATAGAGGACAATCCAAAGTAGTGGCCCAAGTACGGAGCCCTGTGGTACTCCACCCGTCACCAAGTACTTCCTGGGGCCTTCGTCGGTATCATACAGCAGAAGCCTGTCAGATAGGTAGTTGGATACCATCCTTAGCAAGTAGGGCGGCGTGTTCTTTCTTTCCAGAGCACTTAGTATGTGAGGCCAGGATGCCGAGTTGAAGGCGTTTTTTACGTCGAATGTCACCACCGCGCAGTATTCCTTCGTGCCATATAGCCATCTTGTTCCTTCTATTGCCTTGCCTGCGACATCGGTGAGCTTTTTAATTGCATCAATGGTAGACCTCTGTCTTCGAAATCCATACTGGTTATCGGCGAGACCCGGCAGTTCCTCCTCTAGGTGCTGCTCCAACCGTACACAAATTAATCGCTCCAGTATCTTACCAAGCGTATCCAGCATACAGAGAGGTCGGTATGCGCTTGGTTCTCCTGCCGGCTTGTTTGGTTTCTGCAGTAGGACCAGCCGCTGTTTCTTCCAGATTTTTGGGAAGACGCCTTCTCGCAGACACCGCGTAAAGAGTTCGGTAAACGGACCCGTGTTGTGCTTGATGGCAACCTTCAGAGCCTTGTTTGGTATTCCGTCTAGGCCTGGCGCTTTGTCATTACCAAATCTTTCTGCTGCTTGGACCACCTCCTCGTCTGTAACCGTTGGTGCTTCCATTCCCTCCGGTTTCTCCGCTTGCGGTCGCCGACCTCCTGGCGTTTGCACAGGGAAGAGAGTTTGCACGACGTCTTTTAGGAGGGTGGGACAGGTTGGTGCCTGGCCTTTACCACCTTTTATTTTCTTCATGACCACCTTGTAGGCATCACCCCATGGGTTTTCGTCCACCTTTTCGCAGAGCTCCTTAAAGCAGCTGGTTTTGCTGCTTTTGATGGCTTTTTTAAGGTCACTTCGCTTCTTTTTGAAGGCTTCGCGCAGCACGGCATGTTCCATCGAGCCACGGTTCCTTTGACACAACCGCCTCGCCTTATGACACTCACCCCTTATGGCCTGGATTTTTTCGTTCCACCAGTACGCCGGCTGCCTGAGAGAGCCGTGTTTTCTCCTGCACATAGCACCGTCGCAGGCTTTACTGATGTGCCTCACCAGTGTTTCAGCCTGGAGCTCAGTGTTATCCTCAGTGGCCATTTCCTCATCCAGCACGAGTCTGAAGAGCTCTTCATCCAGAGTCTCTACCTTCCAGCCCCTCGTTTGCACCTTCCTGGTGATCGCCCTTTGTCGGCTCTGTGCACGATTCCCTAGCTCCTAGGAGTTGATAAGGTGTATGCATCAACTCGTTTGCAGAATATAGTCAGATGTACGCATGCCCTACGCCTACTACCGCGGAATCAGCCGTCTAAGCCGTCTTATCGAGTATATTGTGCGAAAGAAACTGATTGGACCTTATCAGTGTGGCTTTAGGCCTAGCAAATCTACCATAGATCTGGTATTCACAATTTGCCAAATCTTGGAAAAGAAGCGCGAGAATAGGATCGACGCACACCATATATTTGTTGATTTCAAAGGCGCTTTCGACAGCACGAAGAGAAGTTGTCTTTATGCTGCGATGTCTGAAATTGGTATCCCCGAGAAACTAATACGGCTGTGTAAAATGACGTTGAGCAATACCACCAGCTTCGCCAGAATAGGGAAGGACCTCTCCGAGCCGTTTGATACCAAACGAGGTTTCAGACAGGGTGACTTTCTCTCGTGCGATTTCTTTAATCTGATATTGGAGAAGATAATGAGAGCCGCAGAACTGAACCGCTCAGGCACAATACTTTACAAGAGCGTTCAATTGCTGGCGTATGCTGACGACATCTGTATTATCTCTAAACAAAAAGGCTACGTCTGTTCTGTTTTCTCGGGATTTGATAGAGAAGCAAAGCGAATGGGTCTGGTGATGAACGAGGACAAAACGAAGTATCTTCTGTCATCACACAAACAGTCAGCGCATACGCGCCTTGGCGCCCACGTCAATGTTGATAGTTACAAGTTTAAAAAAGTAGACGACTTCGTTTATTTGGGATCCAGCATTAACACCAATAATAATGCCAGCCTTGAAATCTAACGGAGAAGAACTCTTGCCAACTAGTGCTACTTTGGACTGAGTCGGCTATTGAGAAGTAAAGTCCTCTCTCGTCGTACAAAGATTACACTCTATTAGTCACTCATCATGCCTGTGCTGCTCTTTTTCAGCTTCAAAGGTAAGAAGTACCTACTTCTGAGATATTTTGGGCTGCACTTTCCACATCCTTAATAGAAGATCCGCGGCTGGTGTTAACGGATGTTATCGTATAACTATATTGAATAGATTGAGTAATTTCTTCAGTGGTCAGTCCATTCGATTTTGCATGCAGTCGTTTGCCTGGGACCAAAAAATCATTATGATAGAGGAAGTGCCGTCTTCTTGCTAACCAATTAAATAGGAGCTCGACCAGTCCATGATCAGAAAGGCGCAGAAAGTGTGGACCAAAACACAAGTCTGCAAAGTGTCCAGGAATATGTGCAGAGCGTATGATAAAAGCGCATGAAGTGTCTTCTATTCCTCAAGAAGATGGACGCTGCGATAGCACGTAGTTGATGATAAGGGTGCCATGGACTGCGGTATAGAGACACAGGTATATTCCAAGGAGCTTGGTGACAATCTGTACTTGCAGATGTCGAAATATGCCAGCATATTTTAGGCTGAAGTCCTAACTGTGATTTACTGAGCTAGTCAGGCCTAAAGGTAACCAAAGAATGCAAGATGGAACTACGCTTGCTGCCTGCTCAGTCAATGTCGCATCTCTTTTGCCTGGTTTCCGGCCATAGGAACATCTAACGCAACAAGAGGGCAGACGAATTAGCCCAGGCAGGAATTTGTTTCGATGAATCGGTAGCGGTGGTACTGGCATATTCCTCAGACAACTACAAACTTGCAATTTTTCGTACTAGCAAGAAGCAGGTGGTCAGAGATCCAGACTTGTCCAGAGACCGTTCTGTTGCTTAAATTTCATTCATAAATATAAAATCGTCCCCATGACCACGGAAACATGTCACTAAGGCAATAACTTAGCAATTTAAGCATATTTTAAAATAAATAAATTCCACGACTAAAATAATTTAATTAAATAATAAAACAAATGTGCATTGTTAAGGCTGGTCGGGAATTGTCGTAAAAACCCACAAAGGCATACCTTAATACAAATTCATACTTACATACATGCATACATTTTTAAAATTTGTATGAAAATAAAATAAAACACGCTTACCAGACGAGATGGAAGGCGTTGTAGCGACTTGCATGCAAATTATAAAAACAAAACTAAGACGAATTGCCGGGAGAATGTATAAACAATTGACTGACTGATTTCATATGCAATTGTGTGTAAATGAATGCTTTTCCGTGTGTAGATGGGTGTTTGTGTGTATAAGAAAAAAGTGAGTGATTCACAGGCCACTGCTTGCCGCACGACTTTTAAGTTGACTTTTTAAATTTTTTCTAATTATAACTTTTGTTATTTATACAAATTATTGTTATTGATTGGTTTATTTTTTTTTTTTTTAATTTAGCAAAACATATGCGCAAGTGTGTATGCCAAGCATTTTTGAAGAATATTAAAAATAAATTATATGCTTTTAATTTTAAATCAATGACTAAACGGCAGATTTGCATGCGCCACGCGACTTCATTGCAAATGACGGCAGAGTTATAGAAAGGCGAATGCTTGGTAGATAGATGACTTCTCGAGGTTTTGTTGTTTTTTGCGCACAGCGTTGGTTCGCAAAAGAAATTAATTTATTAACAATTGTTGAATTGCCTTTGCGCGCATAAAATTAGGTATGATAATTAAAAGAGTGCAGGCCTGAAAAAAAAAATCCAAAACTTGCCCATGGAATTTTTACTCCGAAAAGGCACAGCAGCAGATAAATTATTTATATTAATATTGGGTCATGTGTAAGGATTCCGCGGATTTTTTGGTAAACTTTTGAACAAAGGTTTTCTTTAATGAAAGTCAAGATTAATCAAGTATATATTAGACATTATTATCATTGACCTTTTGCATTTTTCGGGTAGCTTCATAATTCCATCGGTGTAGAATTATAGTGGTTTATCGCCGAAAAACTTGACCAAATGCTTTTCAGGCGCTCTTCGCTCGGGGTAATTATTTTTTGAACATGAATACAGTTTTGCTATTTCTCAACAAATGGAAGTTTGACGATGTAAGGTCCGCGCTATACGACGGATGCATTACAACTTCCCAACCAAGTTCCGTAAATTTGGTACCCAAAGTTGCCATAATGGAACACTACTTCTTTTATGTTAGCCTATCCTGGTCGCGCTTTCTTGATTGCGGTCCCGTTGTGCACAATAGAGGACCATTTATTATAACAGTCGTGAACGTACTGTTCGTCTCGTTATTCGGTACACGACTGTTATAATCCGAAATATGCATTTTTACGTGACGAGTTGCTCGTTCACGACTGTTACGATTCGAGCCCTGGTTGATATTTAGTGCATCGGTTATCATCTGACAACTTGCTTGCCGTCCTCGCTCAATCATTTGCTTTATTTCATGGACTTTTTCAGTGCCGGAACGACCAGAGCAAGGTGCATCTTTGACATCAAAGTTTCACTCATAGCATTCCCGCTGTGATATTCAAACATTTGTTGGCCATATTTTTGCAGCAAAAAAAAAACATTTTTTAAAGTAAAAAATCACCACATAGCGCTTTTCTTCACTCACTTTCAAATCAAAAATGTAGCCTGAAATGACACCTTTCGAACTCGCGGCAATTCGACGGCATTGGATTAGTGTTGCCAGATGTTTGGCCGTCAATACCACATAGTGACAAAAATCCGTAGAGACTTTTCATATGACCCTATATAAATCTACGTATGTATGTTTGTATCTAAAAATCTACCTAGTCCTCATCAGCAGCGTCATCCATCGGCTGTCTGCGTAATGCGTTGGCGTGCTGAGCGCGCGTGTGCGATAAATATAAATTAATCAAAGTTGATCGTAAATGATTTACTCACAAATGCACATATGTATGATTATGCCTGCTTTTATTGATACATATATATGTATTTATATTTATACATATATGTATGTATAGTTATACATACGCAAACATTTGTGGTATTTTGCAATATTTGGTGATATGACGGCGGTTTTTTGGATGGTTTCTGCTTTTTAATTGTTTTATGTTAATTTAGTTATGTACAAGGTATGGGCGTGTATGTGGTTTTTGTCGTATAATACGACATATATCGAATTTATTGTTATTTTCATTTTATTGCAATTTTTCATCAAATTCACGCGTTTGCAATTAAAATAATGCGGTTCGTATAAATATTTTAAAAATAAACGCAAATGAGTTAAATAAGGTGTTACATTTAAAAATATCAGTGTTTTATTTTAAGGTAGCGAAAATTAAGCGACTTTTAAAAGGATTTAATTTAATGAAGGTTTTCCATACACTCGGTGTTATCAACTTCTGTATTTGAAATATTCATGACTTGGGCCTCGGGGGAAATTGAAAATTCAAGTTATTGCACGACTAACAGAAAGCTCCATTTCTTTAAGTTTACCCACCATAAATCGCTGGCAATAAGGAAAGCTTGCCCGTCAATCGCCATTTCTATATTGCTGTCTGCTCACACTATTCTCTTTCAAAATTGACGTCTATTTTTTGGTTAATTTCGCCAAATAATCGACGTTTGATAGTTCTGGTTTTCCAGAATTTACTCTTCGGGAGAAATGTATCTCTGCCTTTCTTAGCCATTGTCTCTCTGGCTTTATCATGCTTCCTTCCCCGACCTCTAGCTGAAGCCAAACCGGCTAGCTGATACTATACACCCTTTCTCATGGACCTCCGTACCCAAAACTTTTTAAAATGATGCTGTCTATGGTTTAATCAGTTGCATATGTATTACAGTATACCCAAAAATACAGATACAATTTCAGGCTCACAAAACCCTTCGGAGTCCAAGCGATATTCTCCAATAAAGTGCAATCTTATCATAAACTCTGAGACTGAAACAATAATGCGAACTCATAAGAAAAGTTTTGAATTTGCCGATTATAACTTATGCCTCTATAGTCTCGTGGTCAAAAACACTGCAAAAAAACAGTCGTTTCACGTCTGAACAAACTCTGAAGGATGGCTCTACTGTCGGTGAAAGGAGCATTGAGAACGTATTCGACTGCGGCCTAAGAGTCGCTTCTAGGCTGGACACTGCTCCACATTTTTGTCCAAGAAGCAGCAGCTGCAAGGAATGCGCAAATGCATAATTCTGACAGTACTTTAAAAAACGAGACACAATACAAAGGTATTTTGAGCAAAATATCAGGTCTCGGAATCTGTGAGCTCTCCAACGCTATGCCAAAGGAAATTCGCTTTAGAAAAAAGTTTCAGGTCAAAATTCCAGATGTGTGGTCAAATGGTTTACCAGAACTAGACCCCAGATCTGTACACTGGTACACAGACAGATCAAAGTTAGAGGGCAGAGTAAGTCTTTGGACCTGGCACCAAGCTTTCTATTGCAATGGGTACTTGGTCCACGGTCTTTCAGACCGAAGCACTAGCAATCTCAATTTGAACCTTGAGAAGGGTTTAAAAGGTGCGTTTCTAGTTACATTTTCAGATAGGCAGGCGGTCATAAGGGCTCTTTCACCTACAGGCTCGTCAAGGAGTGCTTCGGCACTATTCAATTCTTGTCAGCAAAGAACACGGTATTACAATGCTGGGTATCAGTACACTGCAGGATCATTTGTAACGAGGGCTCCGACGAATTTGCAAGGGGTGGCTCATCGTCCGTACCTGTGTGGCCGTTTAGGGGACTCAGTTGGTCCTCGTGGGTTGGGTCGTCAGGGTTAAGAACCATCATAGGGATACCCCCAAGATAGGGATACGAATTTCTCCACTCGGTGAAATAGGTGGGGTTTTCAAAGGATCTGATCTCATACGAACTGACATCCATACCAACATTTCACAGCAGATTACATACGGAATATTGCATTCGCCGATGATTGCTTAATGCCAAAACCTCCATATTGGGTTCTGAATAATAAAAATGGGCGAAATAGGACATCGCTCATTCGAAGATTTCAAAAGTCTTGAATGGTTGGTTACTTTGTTGCAGTGTCTTCAAGATGCTGCTCAGGACACTATTAGCGCATTTGTGCGCCATTTTGATGTACGTATCAAGGGGTATATTTTTTCTATGCACATTCTATGTTGCTAGGTCGAATCATTTCGATTCTCTAATGAATCTACCGATTTCGCTTATGGTAGCTCCTGGTATGCCCGTTAGTTGTGCAGATGTTTTCCTAATGTTTTGTATCTAATATTCGAAGGGCCTGGACATTCACAAAGGAAATCCTGGACACTTTCTTCGCTATCGTCTAGTTGACATGTATGTATATGGGCCAGTGCCCCGTGATGGTTGCTACAATTCTGAATACCTCTGGCCTTGATCTGCTAAGCAGGTCCAAGGTCCTCGTCTTTCATGCCTCTTCTTTAGAAAGTTCGGACTTCATTCGACCAATCGTTCGGGAAGCTTTAAGGGCGCATGGCGAAATCTCGCCTGTGCTTCACAAGTGATTCTTAAGGAGCAGCTTATATATCTTAACCTATTCAAATCTGATTCATAAGGCTTACGAGCGGACAAATGGGTATTTCAAAGGCGATACTACAAAATAAATTTTACCGGTATTTAGTGTAGTTTTGAGTTAATTCGAGTTCATTAAGAGGGAGCAGAATTAGAGCAAGAAAGTGGGGATGTTTGAAACTGGAGGCCTGATATAAGTAATTATTTTTTTTACAGAAAAAAAAAAATATTTGGAGTGCATCTATTGGTGAACTTACTGAATACTTAAGCAAGAAAAATATTTTTCTAAACAATTTTAAGTAAATATTTATCGCCTTTTGTTATATTTACCTATCTTCTGTTCCGATCACAGTTCACTTTATTTTTCTATGCGCATACAAGTATAAACCAGCTTACACACATATTCACTATATTTATATTATTTATTGTTTGTCGTTGAGAGAGATCAATCAGTGAATGCATTTGCGTATTGCGTTGCGTTGTCATTGTAGTTATTTTTGTACGTTTATTTTTGTTGCAGACTTTGTACCTTCTGAGGTTATTGACCACATTTCATTATTTTATTGTGTGTATAAATATGTATGTATGCTCAAAACCTAACAGTGTCGTCATGCGATGGATGCATGCATTGCACACCGACACATGTTTGAATGCATATAAATATATGCATAAATGTGTTACAGATTCATACAGATGAGGACGCGAAGGCAGGTATGGCATGTGTCTTACCAGCGTGGTTTCCGTAAAATGTACCACAGCGAGGGAACTTTCTTGGTGATATCTGTCTTGTCGCAGACCTTTGAAACACCTATACTAATACCTAATACCTAAAAGAATATCATTGAGTTCATAAGCCGATGATCGCTGTTTCTATTGGGAACTACTGCAGGGATTGTTTCAATAGACATTAGCTCGAAGCACATCCGCTAGAATGTGTTAGCCGGCTGCTCTGTAAATAAACAGAGTTACGACCATGAGCTAAACATTGACGCCTGCTGGCTACCCAGCAGCCAAAGGGGCTCTGAAAAATATGTATATGTATGTGTGCCAGAAATCGCCCAGAAAAATACGTATAACATTTGAATAACATCGTTTTGGATACTGCTCTCAGAACCCGATCGGCATGCAGGTCACAAAAGCCTTCCAAATTTCCAAACGGGTCTAACGGCAAACCAAAAAGGTTAACAGGGCTACGAGGGGCCATATTATCGTCGCTATTTTGGTCGCTGGTGGTCTACAGGATACTGAAGAAAATGGAGGGAGTACCAGCCGAACTTACTGCATATGCGAAAGATATTTCCTTCGTGGTATTCCGTGAATGCACAAAGATGCTTCGCTGCACCTGGGGCCTGTCTCCTCCTCTTTCTTACTGGATATTCATGGCGATAGTCATGCCGATACTGTTCTAAACCAATACCCCGGTTTAGTGGACAGCATTGTAGAAGAAAAATAATTTAAGAGTATATAAAGTGTATCTAGGCTATCAATGATCGGCATGGCATGGACACCTGGGTCTACATATCTTTTGGGAGGACCTATCGGCCAAGAAGATGGCGTCGAAAACTACCGCCAGATTTTATGCTACGGGTCAGTTTGTCTGCAGGTCTTACGGTCACAGTAGTATAGCGTAAACTTTACTTGGCTGGATTGACTATGTGATTTCGGTTCTGCACTTTGGGATGAACTTCGATGCCCCCATAGAGGATGAAGGCTGGCGTGAGGGCATGAGCAAAGCTGGCTCGGTGAATGTGTCTATACAAACTGATCGAAGATGGAGGCGGACCTAGGAGCGGCAGTCGTATGCGCGGAACTCTACCTCAACAAATCTTATAAGCTGCCAAACTATTGCAACATTTTGCAGGCGGAGGTATTGGCAATAAAGAGGGCGGTGGAGCTACTAAACAGCACTACAGCAAATAAGCAGGTGAATCTCTATATAACAGTCAATCTGCGATAAAGGCGCTACTATCTCATAGCACTCCCTTTAGACGTGTGGCGGAGTGCTGGGTAGGTCGACGAATATGAAAACGAAGAAGCAGCACCAAGTGGTCCGAGTCGATGTGTGACCTTCGGAATGTTCATACGTTTAAAACATTGGAAGCGTGACTTTCGCGTGTCACAAATTGTCGGAGATAGTCACGTGCCTCGAGGGAGCTTTTTTGAAATTTAGCACTCCAAACTACCATTTTCGGCCCTTAGCAAAGTTGATCAGTTTCGGTCCGTTATCAGACATTCCGTCGTGAAATTTGCCGAGATCCCCATGCAAAACTCTCTCTAGGAAGGGTATGTAAAGGTGTAACGCTATGGACCTCAACGGTCTCTGCGAAACCACGCAGTGGCTGCCCAGCATACCTTACCTAACAACTTGGGAGTCGCCTTCGAAACATTGTCAAATATCGAGATTTCTGCGGTGAAAGCCACATTCTTGTAGTGTTAGACGCTTTCACCTTCGTCGAATAAAACTTCTTCCAAACATCCAAAGCTTTTTTTTTGCGTTTTTAAAGTTTAACAGTTTATGCTTCTTTCGGCACCCATCGCTATCCTACAAAAGAACAAATGCACAAAATCTAAATCGATCCGGTCAATTGTCAATAGGAAGAAATGCCTGCCTCAAAATTATTAGGTCAACATCCGCTCACATTCTACTCCACCGTGTTACTTTTTTTCTGCCTTTACATAGCAATTTAGATAGAATCATCACTGATAATAAAACGAAAGTACTTGCACTACTGCATAGCGCAGCCAGTAGTGCCAAGTCATTTGCCAGCTACTGTGGAATTTTCAATAATAAGGAAATCGCTGAAAAATGGCAAATAAACTAAACACGCCCTCTACCGCCCAACAGTAAGTCTGTATCTTGGCTTACTGTTGGGCAGTGGTCAATACAAGATCGGACTCCCGGCGTTTCTAAGCACTTCGCCATAATTTCAGCTCAATAGCAGTGCCGCTTAAGCGATATCTGCTGAGGTGAAGAATGAGCTGTGGTTGCACGTAAAATGCAGCTACACTTGTGGCGAGTTGGCTCGCTTGAATTGTTGTTGGCTGTTCGCATAGCAATATTTTCCTTATAACTAATTGTGGCAATTATTTTATTAAATTCAAATTTTTATGGCTCCACGCAAGTATGTGCGTATTTACCTACAGTGACTCACAGAACATACTTTGTATTTACTTTCTTTCGGGTTTCAAAACGTTTTCCGCTGTACACTTTTTTCATATTTTATTTTTTTTTTTGTAATAATGCCATACAAATTTCAATCTTTGGAGAAAATAAGGAAAAATTTAGCAAAATTTGTAACGAATGAAGTTTACTTTTGTATGGAAGAAAATGCTTAACATCCTCAGCAAAGAAATTTATAAAAAATTAAAAGAAATTTTCAGTGACATCAAACTTGGACTTTGTTATACTGAGTGGGCTATAAAACTGCACAATTGAAAGTTTTGTAAAAATTGTCATTAAAAAGTTTTAAATTTCGACGAAAATTTGCTGAATTTACTAAAATTTTTCCAAAGTTCTATTTTAGATTTACACGGTTTTTGTGATGAGCTATAATTAAAAAAAACGTATGAAAAAAATTTGAATATCGAAAAAAATTTATGCAAATTATTTCTATGAGTCACTGTATGTGCGAATATGTACATATATACGTACATATGTCCATAACTCTTTTGGAATTGCCAGCCAATTGTAAATGGTTTCCCGCTTTACACCTACCTACTAAGCAAATGTGGCAAAACACGATAAGTAATTCGCTGCCGAAGCACTTTTGCAACAGCTGAGGTGCATAGTTATAGCAACAGAATGCATTTCAGACAACGCAGAACGTCAACTGTGGTGCACAAGTATGTACATATGTACGAAGTTGCATTGTGTCCATACAAAAGAAGATGCCACTGAAAATAAATGATGCACTTACTGCGCTATGGCTCTTTGCCAGTGTGTATGTTGTTTGTTGCAACAAATGCGTAAGTTGCATGTAAGCATGAAGACACCCATCGGCAGCCAACCTCATTCATGCGCCAAAGCGGGCAAAATAAAAGCAAAAATCGGAGGACGCGCGAGCATACAGCAGCTTCCATACAGTCCGCTTCGCCGCCTTTCGCAGCGCTCAGCCGAATCCCCACAGCGGGTGATCCCGAAATCAGCGTGCGCACAAAAATAAAATAGCAAAAATGACGTGACTGTACCTACAGCAAGCAGCTCGCTTGTCGTTTACTTCTTGTTTGCTCGCTTGCTTGCTTATTCTTGTGCCTGTTTTCGCAGTTTTGCTGCTCCAAAGCCCATGGCATCCAGAAGTGGGAACTGCTGCTGACTTTTTTGTTGGTTTATTTTGCGATGCTTTTATTTTTCACTTCACGCTCTAGACTTGTTTTGCGTTTTGTGACTTGTTTTGTTGTTGGTGTTGCTGCTGTTTTGCTGTTCGTGGTGCTTGTGCTGTTTTTTTTTTTGTTCGACACGTTTTTCGATACACAATATTTACCTAATTCACAAGTCGCATATACGTAAACAAACTGGATTTCTTAGCAGTGTCACTGTGGGGTCGCGGTGCTGCATAAATGAGTATTCCTGTTTGAAGGGTTTTATTTATACATATTAATGGGCTTGTAAATAAATTTACATGAACTTACTTAAAAGTTCTGAGAATTCCATTTTCAATGTTTTGGACGAACTAAGAAAAAGAAAAAATGCAATATGCGTCATTCTTCTTCCATAAATTGTTTATCGAAATGTTCGCCTAAAAATTAGCATCAATTTGAGCGAACCGACGAGAAGCTAAACTATAAAGGTATACAAATATCTAGAGATATGTATGTATAAATACAAGTCTAAATAGAGTATCCGATTCGCAATTTTTTTCATTCCTAACAAAATATTATAAAGTAAAACTAATTAACAAATAAGAAAATTCAAAGAACATAATTTTATAGTTATGATAGAGTTAAAAGTTATTAAAGCCTTTAGGCAGTATTGAGCTTCTGGGCTGTATTAGAGCTTTTAATAAGTTATGAGTTTTTGGCTTGTAGACTCCCATTTTAAATTACGGAAGCTCTATTTTTTTGTCAAACTACCCTAAACCAGCGTTGGACACTTCATAGTAAGGTGTTTAGAGCGTATATAAGTTTCCTTTATGACCAGAGGGAGCAGTTTCCTCATGCGCGCTTATATAAAGTCTACTGAAAGCGATAAAGAAAGCGGTACCCCCATGATACAGCGAATGCGGGCTGAACTCGTCAAAGCTCTCTGTAGATTTTATATCAGCGATGGGCAGAAAGAGCTTTCTCTCTGCATGCGCTTATACAAAATATATAGAAAGCATAAGGTGCCTGTGACTTTCAACAAGCTAACAAAAACAATTTATCTCAAATTGTGTTTTTCGTTAGCTTAACTCCATGTAAAACAAAAGCATTTCGGCTCTTAAACAATCCTGGACACCGACATCAAATTTTACCTTTAAATCAGCAACGCACAGAGAGCTTTTATATTGTATGCGTCCATATTAAATCTACAAAAAGCTTCGGAAAGCTTATTCTGCGGGTAAATACTTTGGTCGTGACTGAGTTAAATAAATACACAAATTTTAGCCTATCGGTAAATAAGGCTGCATTATCTTTCAAAAAGTCATGCTCAAAGAGAGATTTTACTCTGTATGCGTCCATATAATTCCGCGCGAGAGCTTTAAAGAGTTCTTCCCGCGGACGATATTTGAAAACTTTTCAATAATCTAAGCCGCAGATAGCTTTTACCGTGTGCTCATCTAAATAAGAAGTAATGGGCAGACTAACTCTTCCATATATGTTTGCACGGAGTATGCATAGTATTCTCCTATACTTTTCTACTAGTTTGCATAGTCAATATCACCTTTCACGATTGTAAGGAAAACTTTGCTCTCCACTTCGACTTGGGGTCCTTTCGAACCTTTTTTAAGACGTTCTCCACATTAATAATTATTAGAATGTATCTTAACTGCCTTGAAGGCTACTCTGGCTATCCAAAGTTCTGTAAATAAATTTTATAAAAAATTACCTACGCCCAATACAAAATCCCATCAATAAAGATATCGATAAATGTGTTGATAATGATTAAAAGTCGATAGCAGCATTGTGAATGCAACGCAATCATATCGATATTGATTTTATATTGGCAACCATATCGATATTGCCGATTAATAAATCGATAATATTGATACATGCATTCAAAATATCGTTAACAATAGGCATAATATCAACGAATTTATTGATAATATAGATATATTAAGATATCAATGGAGATATCGATAACCGAAAAAAGTGTAGTATTTATTTGTAATTCAAAAAACCTCTTTTACTTTACTAGCGGTAAAAAAAATTACAATTTCGGTATTTTAAAATTTTCCAATGACACTTCTTTTCGCTGCACTGTACTTTGGCGGCGACATTTCGGCATTTGAGGACGTTTATCAGCGTCACTTGGTCCTAACCAATGCCAAAGGCTGGTATGAAAAACTTGTTTTTAAAAAGAAATCGCCATCACGCTTTCTAAACTATTTAATTTCAGTGAATTTTTATACCCAAGGCATGTTTAAATAAAAGTAAAATAAATCTGCCTACATCTGGGTTGATTGGGAGAAGCAGTAAATACGGATAAAGATGTCAAAACATAGAAAGAAGTGGTTAAATTTTCGCTTGCCTGAAGTTGCGAAAAATTTAAAGTTTGCTGTCGATCTCAGAATCAACCTCTGAAAGTAGTAGTTTTACTGATCTATAGAATGTAACAAGCAAAACTACGCGTGTGCGTTGGGTACAAAAACTGCCTTGACACACAAGTTTAATTCTCGTTTTTCTTTGCTTTTATTTCACCGATAGTCATTTGCAATGTGACATCAGGAAAAAGTATTGATAATATGTATTCATAATTTGTGGAATGGGAAATTCAATTGCCTCGCCAAATGAATATGTCGCCGCTGGTATTTTTCCAGAGATATTTGGAAGCAGAAGAAATTCATATGCTGCGGTATGCGCGTGTGTACGCGTGTACACCTATGAACTACTGTTATATTCGCATGCATAAAAAAAGGATTGACTTTGAGGCAGAGGCAAGAATTAGCACAGAAAATATGTCGCTGTTGCGGCAGAGTCCGTCCAGAAGCTGTTGCAACATTGCATGCAATATTTTGTGGCAGTGACAAAGTCAAAAATATGCGTAAATTTATTTGCCACCACAGAAGTCTGCTGCTATGAAGGCATTACGATTGGCTTACAGATATCTGCAGGCTCGCACACGCATACGCTCTCCAGTAGGGAAGTTATGTACTTGGTGACCAGCAGCAGCTAGAGCACCGGCGGCGGGAGCAATAAAAGCTTCCCCAATCCAGTTGCTCATATTTTTTGGAATTAATGTCCACATGACGAGCACGTTCTGGGCGCTGCAATTAATTACCAAGCAACTTGCCACACTGCCACTGGCGAAATGAGCGGCTGCTGCACGCTGTGGCATGCAACACCAGCACCGTAGGCTGTTGTTGAAATGGCGTGATGCTGATTTCCTTTTTTTTTCAAATGTTCATTTCTCCACGCTCAAATGATTTATTTTGGCTTTTAGTGTCTTCTATTTTATATTATTTATAGACGCATTTTTGTGTCCAGCATTAAGCGCATGCGGATGCTTTTCTATGCTTAGGCGGCTTTGGTTACCTGTTACTAGTTTGCAATTGCAATAAATACCAGTAACGAATGCACTGTGCACTAAATTCTCAATCAAATCAAGCATACCAATAAACCGGTTCACTTGATCTAAGTAAGCACTATCGTTGTGTCACATGCATGCGTATGCCGGTAAAGCTCGTAAATCAAAAATGAAGTGATTTTAATGTTGAAATTTATTAACAAAATCTAACGCAGAACGTGTTACCGCAGGTCTTTTTTTAAATTAGTGAGAAAGTTTGTGTGCAATAAAAATGACAGCGGTTGGTGGAAATACACAGAGATAATCTCGTTTCGTTTTCAAATTTGTACAGAGATCAAGTGTAGAGTAGTTCTTTCCCCGCTGCTTTTTGGATTTGATTAAATGTAAAACCCTTTCTCGACTAACGAAAATAACGCCCTGCAAATCCCTCATGCCCGTGGAACTAAGATAAGAAGGTTTTTGAGGCCTTTCGAAGAAGAAGTTGGAATGACTTTGCCCGGGGTTTTATAGTGGCACATTAGGACAACGAAAGCGTACGAGTCCTTTTGGATTGGAGGGACCAAGTGCAGCAGGTCCTATTCAGAATTGGTTTGCAGAACTTCGCAAAAGAGAGAGAGAATTAACGAAGGTTTTTGATCTGGACTTATACCGTCAAGCAGTTGCAGTATAAAATAAGAGTCCCTTATTTATCTCTGAGCTGCCTTGAACTCCTAACGAAGATCAGGTGTTGCACAGTTTCGATGTCCTCCAGGCAGGAATCGGATATGCGGTCAAATGAGCAGCCTAGATTAAGGCATCAATATTCCAAAAAGTTATTGTAGATAGTAGCTTAGAGGAACATGGGGGGCATATCATTCTATAAGCTACTTGCAAGTTGGCAATTAGTCGACTAATTGCCTCCTGCAGGCTTAAAATTAAGAAATGTACCTACTACTCACCAATTTGGCTTTGAGAACATTTTAAACGCATTTACATAGGCTGAGATTTTTTCATGTAACTCCAATAACTTTCATATAAAAACGCCCAATCTATGAAAACTCAATTAAATACAAACCTCTCTATTTTTAACTTTCTCAAGTCCAAGAGCCTTCTAACCTTGAAATTGTGACACCTGCAGACACATATTTCGTTTAAAACAATTGCGCATTTGTCGCGAAGATTTGTTGGTGACAAAGCCAACTACAGCTTTGTATGAACATCAACAGCGCCGATAAAACCATTACGACTTAAGTCATTCCACGCGCCTGCGCAACAGCATGGTAGACATTATTAACATCGCAAACGCCTGCCTGGCTGCCTGTTTGGGTCTTTGTATGCATGTCAGGTGCGCAATTTCAACCTGCTGGATGCCCAATTGCATTTTGATGAGTTGCAAAGGCATTTGCTTACTTTACGCTGTCGACAGTTACAAGTTGCTTGCCAGGTTGTTGGGGTCTCAAGAGTGTTGCAAAATATTTTTGCGAATGCGCATTGAACCATACTTGTAAAAAAATTTGCAAAGCAGACACGAAAAAACTACACAATAAATGCAACAACAACTAATTGTAACGAAATTGGCAAAATAGCAAAAGCTGTCGATTGCTAATATTGGCGGCGTTTGCTTGCTGATTGGTGTTCACCATTGGCCTGATTGTCACAACAAGTGTGCACATCGACAGCAATATAGCAACAACATCCCGCGTGCAAATTTCTCACGTTTCTACTTACTCTGCTGGTGGTGGTTATGCGGTTGGCGATTGACGGCTGGCGGCTGGCGGCACTGCAACTGCCAAAATCCGACATGCTGTCTGCTGTCTGCTGTCGGTCGTCCGCAATAGCAACAACATACTTATGCCACATCCAAACATGCAACATGCTACAGCCCACACAAAGTCTTGAACTTGCCACTCTCACGCATTGTGTGTGATCGTACATCTTTGCGAGCTGCGCTGAGGAAACCACACTGCAACAACCCAGTTTGCCAATCAACTCCGGTCAGACGTTCGTCCGGTCGCTTAACTAAAACCGCCAACAAACGTTCGGAGTCGCCGCTGTAGCTCCAGCAAGTTTGCCACATTATCTGCCACACGTGGGCGTCTTTCACACCAAACCGCATGTACGCACACGCACGCACATGCAAGCACACACAAAACAAAGTTGCTCATGTTGAGCGCACGTCTTAGCAGAAAGCTGCATTAACGACTTTTTCCAACCGTAGATACATATTAGTTTTAATTTTTTTAGTATCTATTTTTGCATTCAGTTAATTTCCTATCAACCTCCACAATTGCCATTTCACACTTGCTTAGTTTGCTCTTTTTTTATTGTTTTGGAATTTTGCCATTTGTGCGTTTTTAATGGCTCTTTCTGTGTCATATCCTTTCTGTTGTTTTGTTTTTTTTTTGCATTTTCACAGTTTTTATTGCCAATAAAATCGCATTTTGTTAACTTTATATCCGTGTCTGCGCACTTTTTCCTCCTCAAATTTCGATTATTTGCATTTGAATGCATTTGCCATGGTTTGTGATTGCTTAAGCTGCAGAAATGGCAAAAAAAAAAATGAGTGCGCTGTGCTTAATTGGCATTGATTTTATGATTAGCTGTTATTGCAGGATTTGCCAAAGAGAAAAATTTATGAGGTTTTATACTTTGGCCTCTGCAGTAGTTCGCGAAGTCGGTGCTTTCATTTTTTCTTTTGGTATTGCATTTTTATCTTTCTTCCTCCATAAAAATAAAGTTTGCATGCAGCACGTGCTGGGGCTTGTCGCATTGTGGCTATTTAAACAAAGCGCGCCCTCGTTTTTAATACCTCGCGCAATGGACAATGGACCTTATGAATAAAAACTAAGCAATTTATTTTTCTTAAAATTGCAGACCTGTTAAATATCGTTAAATTTATTTGAATAAATCGAAAAAGCAATTGCTTAGATTTTATTCATAAGGCCCAATGACTATTGACACGCACTTACAGAACCACCAGAAGCGTTTATTTATTGTTGAAGTAATTCAAGTTATTTGCGAAGGCCAGTCTTTAGGGCTTGGGTTTTGTGGTCTTAGTAGAGACCAGCACCGGCTCCATACTCTGGTGACAACCGTGTAGTCTGTTTTGCATTTTCCAAATTCATGTTGGATATGTTGGGTCTAAAGCCGCATTAATAGGGTTCAATCAATTGGTTTTCAAATGGCTTCAGTCTTCGGCACAAATTGTCGACAGGACCTTAAGTAAATGCGATATTCAGAAGGCTTATACCGCGGAAACTATCTATTTGCGCAAAATCTTCCTTTTTCGGAGAAAGCAAAGTACAGTGAGGTAACAAACTTCGGCTAATTGTTCTCGTCTTATCTAAGTAGGGTGAAGGTATGTGAGCACTGTTCCTATATGTACATTGGTCTGAGTTCTTCTTCGCCAAACGCGACACCTATGTAGATCGCGATTCAAAATCGTAGAAAAATACGCGCTACTTAATTTGGACGTCTGTTTACATCGTCGTATCTGAAAGAACCTAGGCGAATTCATATGAGGTGGTGTTACCAGAGCAGTTGAAGTTTCGCCTCGGTGATTCTTAATGACAAAATGATGAATTTTTAGTACATTTGTTGTAATTATTACTGCCATTGTGCGTATAATTCGTTAGGGTAATTTATGTTTTTGCACTCCTCTTTTCACCTTGGCAAGAACCAGCTCCGGTCTCAAAAACCATTTGAGTGCTTACATGTTTTGTGATAAGATATATACATTGAATATTGAACGGTACTTTTTAATACCGATCGTTCCAGATAGAAAAATGCATTATATATTATAGTTCAAGTTGTCCCATTAATTGGAAGAAAATTTAGGGACATATTCGAAATTACGATTTTGAATAAAATTTGTTAGCCGACCATAAAAAAAGTGATGCCTTAGATGGCTGGTCATATACCAAAAAAAAGGTTTGAAAGGATTTGTTCTCGATTTTGAAACTCTGTTTTGCTAAATGGCAATGCATAGATTTCGCGAAATTAAAAAAGAAAGTATCAAGCTGATTTTGGTATCTTCAACTCAAGTGAATCGATCTCCCGTAAGGGCATTCTGCATCGATCATAACAAATGGTAGTCTGATGATGCAAGGTCTTGGCTATAAGGCGGCTGGTTTATGATTTCCCATCCGGTATCATCGAGATAAATTTTTACCACTTGTGCGACATGCGACCGAGCTTTGGCATGTGGAAAACAAATGGCTCATGTTTGGTTGCCCATGCCGGCAAATTGTTCTGCAATCGTTCGCTGCGGTTCGCATCAGTTGGTGTCTGTAGAGAGCTCCGTCGATCGTTTGACCAACTTTCAGAAGCTAATGTTACAGGATTTCCTTCTTGTCTCACCATATGCAGAGCACTACCTTGCTGCTTCATCGGTGGTGACAATAAAATGCAAACACGACTTGGCTTCATGCGTTGAAATACAATTTGGCAAACAGTGACACGCCGTTCGATTTCTTTTAATTTCAGTGTATGAGGCACTCAGTTTCCAAACTTCTAGACCATACCAATGGCTTTAATTTGCAATGAAATTCTTGTTGCACCAAGTTTGTCTTAGGCTTGGCACGGGGCTTCGTCTATAATTGCCTCCAATCCTTCGCGCTACTTGTCGGTTGTGTCAGTTGTGTGAAAAACGGCACTTTTGAAACTTTGGCACCAGTACTAACACTGACACTCACTGATACGACAGCCGATGAATTTCTGCTGCACTTTGCTTTAGATGGAATCACATAATACCAATGCTTCCCGCCAATGGAGTGACACATAGCGTAAAATATGGTTCCATGGTGATGCTTTAACATGAACATGGATGCAATATTGTCCGGTATGCGTAAACACTACTGGTTCCCTCTGTTGACAACCCTTCAAAACTTACTTGTATACCGGATATAATTTTTAAGAGGCCTTAATAAGAGCAACTGCACATAAAGGGCTAAGATAATCACTACTCATACCAGTACTTGAGCTATTCCTACTTGGATAAAACAATCTTAGAATAATATCAATGGGACAGTAATTTTTATTTTATTTTTTCATTTCCGATTCTTAAAAATACTTAGCTTAAGTAGATAAGAACTTCTTCCTTCTGAGGGTATTTTTTAGGCGGATAATCTCATCGTCGTCCCCTATTTTGGCAATGTCTTGCACTTTTCTGAGCCTGATTGCTGTAATATTTTTTTTGTTCACTGCCAAGTTTTGTTTTGCTAAGATCATAACCGAATTTTCAATACTTCGGTGCGTCAGAATACGACGATAGTGGCTGCAAAAAAAAATATATACATATGTATATATATATATTTTCCAACTGAAGAATTTTTTTTTGCTTAAATTTTCATTTATGCAATTTCAATTTTATACTTTTAATCAATTATCATCTACATATACTCACATAAACAACCATCATCAATCGAAATGGTATTCTAATCGTTAGTCTAATGGACATTGTAACGTCTTTAATTACACGATTTTCCAGACAATTACTGTCATAGGTTTTACTTTTTATGCGAAAGAAGTCATTAATCTTCATCTTCATAAATAAAACCGCAAAATGATATGCAGACATAAACAAATCAAAGGTATGGAAGAATGAGGAATTATTAACCACGTTTACAATTCTTACTCCGTTTTTTTTTGTTTTTGCGCAAAATATTATTTATGTGCCCTTTGCGTTGTTGCAACGCGTCAGCATTTACAGCCTGCCAATGACTGTCTAACATAGAAATCGTTTTGTTGCCAGTGCTATGTTGTTGCAACGTTTTGTTAGCTCGCGCGAAGAAGGGGCCGGTTTGACTTAAGAGACAATGGTGGCTCCAACAACAACGCCAGCAGCTGCATAAAGGCTGTATGGGGCGGTGAAAATGTAAATTAAAGAATTGAAAAACAAATGCATTGGAATCAAGTAATGCAAAGAAAGTAATTAAAATTAAAGGCAAAGAAAAAAGAAAACACAAGCAAATTAAAAACATGCAAGTCTGCTGCATGCAACACGCATGCGTATGTATTTGCGGCGATAAGTCGCGCTGCTGCAAGTTACAGGTATGCAAGCGAATAAGCAAATTTACCATGTGTGGCAACAAAACTAATTTGTATTAGTTTTTTTTTTTGGTTTGTTGGCAAGAATGCTTAGTAATTAATAATTATTAGTGTGCGTTCATATCTACACAAGCATGTATTAACAATTAACAGTTAAGATATGTTGAAAGTTTATAGGTTTTACATTAGGTTAGTAGGTGCACCGGTAGGAAGGGTTTCGTGTGTCCTATTGGATCCATGGAAGAGCTAGAGGTAACTTTGCTTTACATTCAAATTATACTCTGCTCAAAGATGTGTACTATGTGTCTTGTCGCTGATTTTTCTTACTTATTATAGAAAATAATGATCAGGACCCCAAAAGGACTTTTAAAATTCGAGCTATAACATAATCAGAGTTATAAGAAACTTCGCTCTCAAAGGCGCTGCAATGAAGAGTTTTCGACAAGGTTAACCACGGATTGAGGGTAGTTTAGGCAGAGAGGAAGATCACTATAAGATCACCAATCACCACGGCAAAATCTTTGTGAGTGAGGGCTTCTTCTATCCACCCCATAATTGTGTGTAGAGCGGTTTCTACCGACCTTCCTTTACAATAAGCATGTTGAGCTCTCGATAGGCGATCTCGAGAAATTACACGCTCCCTATGTGCAGGTCAGCCAGCCTCTCCAACGTTTTCAGTAGAAACGTTGGGAAACTGAATGACCTGTAGTACTTGGGGGGCAACAGGAGAGCTTCTTCTGGCCTTCGGGATGAATGGAGGACACCACCTTGACGAACCTACAACCCTTGGGAATATACCCGTATCTTACGCAGTTGCACTGGTGTGAGCGCTGGCTTGGAGCTAATAGTGAAGGACATAAAAGAGGTGACAAAGCTAGCATTAGGCAATTTTTTCTTCCATATGCAATACAGCGAGCTTGCGGCTTTTTCAAAGACTAATACTACGATGAGTTTGTGAAACCCTAATTTAGGCTATAGTATGCAAGCTTTTCAAAGTCAATCTTCATATTTTTGTCTTATTTATTTTAAATTAGTTATCTTAATACATTTAATATTAAAAACCAGCGAACGTTCCCTCACACTGCAGCGCACTTTTTGCTAAGCAACATCCATTTTTGCAATACCATTGGGTGTCACAGCAACACCTGTGCTCACATGCGGTGCAACCCAGCCAAGCGGCTGCATTCAAAGTATCTAGAGCGAAAAATGAAAAAACCAACAAACCGGAAACGTAAAAGATGCATTTGCGACGCACAAACGCCATGAGTAAGCAAACGAACAAAGGAAATCAACAGCCGAAACCTGAGTGGTGCCCCCAATCAGCGCGCACAAGTAGAAGGTATTTGTAGCTAGCTATGAGTGTGTGTGGCAATTGTGGCATAGACTTGGCATACGGGCTCATATATCAAAAGCGAGAAAACCGCGTGATGACAATAAAAGGTGAGCAAAAAAAAAAAGAAAACAAACAAACAAACAAAAAAAAAATTGAAAATCAGTAGAACTGCACAGAAAATGCGGCGATTGCAAGAAAATCAACGAATGCGCAACAAATGCAATCGCATTGAGACTGATGATGGAAATTACACAAAAGCCTTTGGCAATGATGATGAAGTGATGAGTGATGTGCACGATGCTGATAATTGAGGTGATTCCGTTGTTGACATTAAAGATGGCACCGAAGGCAGGTCGCACAGCAGGTGACGGTGCTGTTGTGATGGCAGGCAGTAGGCTGATCACAAAAAAGCAAAGCAAAGCAACTCAGAGTGAGGTCTTTTTTGCTTGGGAAGCCACCAATGGTGTGGGCTTTGCCGTCGTTAAATGATAATTCGATTTGTATGTGTGTCACATATGTCTTATATGTATGCATGTATGTATGTATGTATGCGTGTAAGCCTGCTGCGCGCAACGAAGCGCTCAATGCGCTGAATTGCAACACTCGACTTGGCACGCAAAGATGTTGCGCTGACAAATGCACAAATGCGACACGTGTCAAAAACCACCCAAAGGGGCCGCACGCAACAGCAGCGGCAAGAGTCGAAATGATGTGGGTAAATGCAGCTGCAGCAGCTTACAATTGTATGCGTTGCAGTGCATTGCATTGACGCGCGGTCGCATGTTGCAATATGGCGGTTGCACTTTTTGCGGTTTTGTGGCGGCCCTTTGTGTGACTGTTGTTGTTGCTGCTGCTGCTGCTGCCTTCATCGCCTTTGTTGCGGCTTATTGAAATGTGTTTTTTTTTCGTTTTCGGAGTGGGCGCAAACGCTTGAAGGGGTGTGGCAAATTGGCCACTTCATTGTACTCAATTCACTTGAAGGTAAATGCGAAATTAAAAAAAAAAAAACGAAATGCTCAAATTTCAAGAGTGGTGCATTCAACAAGACTAATACAGCCTAGGCGAGGAAGAAACGTGAGGAAAAAAACGAGTAGCAAGAAATTCAAAGAAGGAACTTTAGTAAACACAACAAAAAAGTGCAAGGCGGAGTAGGAAGTAAGTGGCTAATTACAACATCAAAAAGGCGAGTGTGCGCTCATGCCACGGCAAAATAAGAGAAAGAAGAAAAAATTGCAGCCGCGCAGAAAATGAGCAACAAGAAAAGTTGACGCGTGACTACTGCGATAAATTTAGATGACAATTAAGATTTGATATGCCGGCTATTTTAATGAATGACGTTTAATTTTTTTACCGTTTAATAGCATATTTACACACACACACACACACACACACACAAGTATGTAGACATTCACCACTGCTGCAAGATACCATCAACTATCCTGCCGCAATATTTTTTTACTACAACTTTTTACTATCGCTACTTACTAATAGGAACTAGTAGTGCGGTAGAAAACTATTTTCCTTGCAGTTTTAATTTATGCTAAAATTTATGCAAAATACTTATTCACATTACTGCGGCTGCAGTTAATGCAAAGCGCTTATGTTCGACATCAACATGTTTTCTGTCAATGGCATAAATAAGCTGGTTAAGCTGACAGCTGTTTGATGGTTTTTAAGCAGCAGCAGCTACTGGTTACCGCCGCTAATGTTATTCGACTATTTAGTTACCTATGCAGCACTAATACATAATTTTCGGTTTTCCATGCCGTTCTCGCTGCTCTACAGGGTGATTCAATAAGACCGCATATATATATAAAACAGAACAAATTTTGTCTCCATTCGTTTGGCGATTCTACCGAACCGATTTCAAAACCAAGAACACCATTGGAGAGGTATTTTTTTTTGTAGATGAGGAAAGTTTTTATGGTTTCAAGATTTGTTGAAAATTTCGACAAAATCGTATTTTAAAAATTTCAGAGTATGTTTGTTGTTGCAATGTGAGTTGTTTTCGCATTTTGTTTTACTTCGTACTTGAAATGCAACTTTGTAATTAATCGAAACCTATCGAGGCGTAGAATTTATCGAGACGTGGTTGTTGAAATGTACCGATATTTATCGAGTTATCGCATTATAGAAACTTATCAAGTTAATGAAATTTTATTTTGCATGATATATATTGAATAATCAATATTTATCGTGTTATCAAAATTTACAGTTACTGAACTTTATCGGCTTAACGAAATTTGCTTAACGAGTTGTCGTCATGTGTCGAGTTCTTTCAAATTATCGAAATTTGTTGTTAGCTATTGAAATTTGTCGGTTCATTGAACCGAAGTTTTTGGGTTGTCGAAATTTCGAGAATTACATAAATTTACACTATCTATCAAATCTTATTAATATGCCAGAGGGTATAAAGTTATCGAAATTTGTCGATAGATATGGAAATTTATGGAATTTTAAAAATCGAGTTATCGATATATATCGAGTTATGTAAATTTTGAGTTATCCATCTGATCCATCTCTAAATTTATTGATAGTTTTCGGCATTTGTAGAGTTAGCGAATTTTATAGAATTATCAGTTTAGAAATTTACTGAGTTATAAGTACGTATCGAATTGTCGGAATTTATCGACTAACTGAAATGTATCGAGTTATCGAAAATCATATAGTTTTTTAAAATTTGTCGATTTATCAAAAATTATCGAGATACATAGTGGCTTATGGTTTCCGTGTCACCCTAATTGAAAATTGTGTTAAAAATTTATCTGAATTTTCCCGATTCTATCATTTGACTTTGACGCGTAATATGAGAGCCCCCCATATGAAATTAAACTTGGCAATGGAATATGCCAATTTCTCGTAAAATACTAAAAATGACGATTGCTCTTTTATCAATGCAGAAAAATCATACTTTAGTATTGCTAAAATTTATTCTGATGATGTTCGGGAGCACACAAATTACCTTTTTAAATTTGTGAACTATTTAACTATCAGCGGATCGCCTCTAAATAAAGTAGTTCGAAAAAAAACTGTATGGAATTACTTACATATCGACTGCTGACTTGAAGATCGATCTATATCGGCAGCCAGTTCGAAAACACCCTTTCTCAAAAAACTTTTCAAGAACGCCTTATTTAAGAATTTCATTGAAAAATACCCTATCTCCGGATTTGATTGAAGAACACTCTATTTCAGAATTCGGTTCGACCTATCTCACTTCAAAATGTATTGAAAATGTGCTGATATAGGGCGTTTTTGAATCGGCAGGTCGATCTTCCACTCAGCAGTCGATATGCGCAGCATAAACACAAAGAACGCTTTATATCACCCTATATAATATTTTTCTTCTGGTTATGAGAAGGCTATTCTTGGCACTCAAGCTTGCAGTGTTTTGTAGTTTTTTTTTATGATAAAAATTTATATCAAGAAAATGTTAATGTTAGCGATCTAAATTTTATTTTCGATGTACTAAAAAAATAGTTATAAATAGTTATGTAGCAACGGCTATTACTTCAAGTTGTTTGAATCGGTAGAAAATAAAATCCACTCTTTTGGTATCACTCGGGCAATTTTACGAAAATTTCATAAAGCGAATTTATTCACCACTCAACATCTTCGACGTTCGTTAAATTTTCTCCAAACCTTTTGTATGTAGAAAATTTTAGTTCTTATCGAAAGTAAGTTATTCTAAAACGGTGTCCACGTGAGGCGATTTATCGGGTAATTTTGGAGGCTCTTAGTTGAATCAAAAGTTAGCTACCCTCCAAATTCATTGGAAGCGATTAGTTGAAAGGTCGCTCACACTAGGCGATTGTTGCTTTCAACTTAAATTTGCCTGTAAAATCGCCTCATGCAGGTAAATGTTGTAGAGGTCCCTTCTCTGGAAAACTTAAGTCCATCAGATATAAGACGGGTGACTATAGAGTAAAATACAAATATCTCGGCCAAGCCTCTTTAATTGCAACGCTCAATGATTTTTTAAAAAAATCTCGACTTCACGAACCGGGAGCCCTTAGTCGCGTTCAAGCAAATTTTCTCCCGAGCTATCCCTTAATGACCATAAAACAGGTTGATATTTTGATAAAGCTAATAATGATAAAGAACATCCAATGGGACAGAGACACACTTTTTCTGTAAGTATTCTCGCAAGAAGCTATGTGCTTTTTGGAGTATTTCAGAGGCTTCTATGTTTTTCTTCGATTCGATGCAGTGTCCTCTGCATCGTCTAGGGGTGGATGCGAAGAGGTGCTGGGTGTATGGGGACCTTGCCAACATGCTGAGTTATATGCTTTGAGGTTATGTCTGTGCCACCAGCCGGATTGGAGCTGTGGTAGGGTGCACCGGGTCTCTCTCGGAGGTAATTCTTCTTCAACGATGTGTGCTACGGCTCGTCTTTGGTTCAAGTCGTCTACGTGCTGTGTCACGCGTAGGGAAAGGGCGATAATTACGAAGCGGAGCGCTGTTGAGCGGGTGCACACGATTACCTGCTTAAGGACTTATTCCTGGCACGTACATAGTTAACTACAAGCGGGGGTGGTAGATACTGAGAAGGAGAGAGGAGGAGGAGAAAAGTTAAAGATTGTGACTCCTAAGATCTTGGAGTGGCTTCCAGTTAGTATTTTTGCGTTTTAGACAGTCATGTTTTTGGTCCAGGTTGTAGAGAGTGTGTCGGTGAATTTCCGGTTAAAAATGTTGAAGAGATAAACGCAGACAAGAAACTGGAAGATCGGATAGATAAGTAGTTATTTTATCACAAAGGTCGTCGATGTTTTGGGCTGTCGACATGATTTTGCAATCGCCTGCATAGCTCACATAGTTTATCGCGCTTCCAGCGAAAGGAGTTTACCCACGCAGAGTTGAAACGGATTTGGAGGGAGTTTTACGCCGTCTTTGGAGATTTTTTTTTATTTACGCTGCTGGAACTTGTGTTTTCGAAATCCAGCTGCCGATTGACGTCCATATCGTTAACCATGTCGAATGGCCCTGACTAGTCTACCGCGACTCAAACCGTCCTATCTCAAGATCGACGTTGATTCAGATCCAGAAAGCCCATACATGTGCAAAGAAAGCCTTAGATAGTTTGCTGAGTATCGCATATCCGACAGCTGCGGGGTGGATGTTAATAAATCGTAATAGTCCAGCAGAAGCTATTTATTTTATGTATATCTGGCTATACTAGAAATGTATTTTTACTCATTCACATGCAACCACTAATGCATTTTTCTATGTTTTAAGATACGACAACTTGTGTTTTTGAATACCAATTTTGAAAACAATTCATATGCATATGCCGACGATTGCTTTGAATTGCTCCTTCGTGTAATGGCGGCAAGTAATGCAACTTTCATTCATTACAAATCGGCAAATTGCAATTTGTTGCCCATATTTTTGCCATTCCACCCTTTTCCAGCACGCAGCTTCATTACGAAAGTCTACGCTAAATTACCATACCACTTTCATTGCCATCAAACTTCATCAACTGGGCCATTGCATTGCTGCATTGCCAACTAAATAAATAGTATTTACATAGTGTCCCCTCGCACCGGCTTGCGTTGTTGCGGTACATTAGTGTGAAACCTATAATTTTGAACATCGTAAACACGTCGTAAATTTAGTTCAAGAAAAATACTTGACGCGAAAGCGTACTTTCCCTGTGGGGAAAATCTCTAGTACTGAAATGGTGCGCTTCTAGTACATTTAGACCCAGTACTGGTTCGCGATAAATCTCTTTTGCATGCAAGCAACTGGCGAATTTAACATGGCGATGTCCTAGGAAGTGTCAATTGCCCCCCGCTGCATCCCTTTTTCGATAGTTCCGAACTAGTCCTAAATTCTATAGTTCGGAACCAGTTCTAAAATCGACAGACGAAAGAAAAAAGTATCATGATTTTTCAATCTTTTTGGTTCTTCCGTGTGTGCAATTTTAAGTTATTTTGGAAGAAATGTGTTTTCAATTTGAAATTAAATTTGTTTGAATAATTGTAAGAAATGTACGTTTACATACCTTTAGCTGTAGCTGAGTTTGTAGAGGTGCTCGCTGTTATTTCTTAGATTCCAGACTGTCCCAAGATGTTGAAATGTTAACACAAATTTTAGTTTTGTATTATCAAGCTGTGAAAAAGCATCTGCGAAGCACAGAATAGAAGCGTATTTGAACGAAAAAGCCGCCGAACACATATCTATGTAAAGTAAACAAGCCCCCCGCTGCATCCCTTATTCGATATTTCCGAACTGGTTCTAAATTCGACAAATAAGATATAGTTCGTTCTGCATCCCTTTTTCTATAGTTCCGAACCATATCTAAATTCGTCACTTTAGATATAGATTTCTAGTGACAAAAACTGAAAAAAATTAGTCTTTTAAAAGTACCACTTTTCGCCGATTTTCGACTGGTGGGGATCTAGTTCCTATCGGACTAGTTCGTTTTTGGCGATAAAGACCTAGTACGGAACTAGAAATTGGATCCACCAGTCCGCGGTTTCCCTACAGGGTTTATTTCATTTTGGTATACTACTTTCATTTTGCGATGTGATGCAGCAAATGTATATTCCAATTCAACTGAAGCTATTCACCAGCAATTCGCGCAGCTTTGTTCAAAATGTGTGTGTGTGTGTGTGCGCGTAAACAAAAGTAAAGAATTGCAAGGCGAGTAATGTAAGCCAAATAAAGAAGAGAAAATTAAGAAAAAATATGTATATTCATGCCTTAAGTGCAGCAGCAAAGTAAATCAAAAAGGAGGCAATGCCCAAGCGAACTTTGAATAAACCCTGTAGGGAAATGGGCTGGTATTTAATGATTCGGTATTTCTATAAACGTTAGTAGTTGGTGTTTTCTAGAAGGAGGAAAGAAGAAAGAAGAAAGGGAGAAGGCCGATGATGGTGGTCGGATTAAATGCGCCTAAAATGCTGGTTTAACGTTATAGAAAGGATTTATATAAAAATAAGGTTTTGTGATAAACAAAACCTCAGTTGGATCAATCAGAAATTAACTCAAATAGATTTTACAAATGGATTAAAGCACATTCTTTCCAAATATTTACAGACCAAATAGTTACAGTTACCACTAGCTTAGTACAGATTTGGTAGTTTAAGATTATGCTCCCGGTTTGGCCTTGGGACATATATGTATACATATCTACGCACACCTAAGCTTCAATGAGTGCATACACTTTCCATTATATGTACCAACATTAGGATGGTCCCTATATTATCAACATCTAAATAAAGACATATCAGAAAATTTCAATATTTTAAAATAATTTTTAGAGGTCGATACTAGGGCTAAAAAAATTGTAGTCGGATAAACTTGACATATTATTCAAAACTATTCATATAAAATCATAGTCAGCGCCAAGTGGATTCACCATGCTGTATTGAGCTCAAAAGACTGTTATTTGTCTAAGTTTTTTTTGGAATAAATACGGGTTTTTAATTTTCTTCAAATTTTATAACACAGGCTTACAAATAATTATCTTAAAAAAATAACAAGGAGTTTATGTATAGGGGAGAGTTAGTATGAACCTCCTTAACTAACTAATATTTTCTGTCAGCATTTTTTTTTTTAGATAATCGCATTATCTTATTACATTAAACGACCAAATTTTGTATATATGTATATATTTATCCATAAGTTTATCGGACGATTTTAATGATTTAATATTTTATACAGATAATGTTTTGCATTATAAAATTATCTATATAGGTATTACCTCCGAGAATACTTGTTAAAGGTTGCCACCTATTCGAAATTAGTTGGAAATTAAATAAAATATCACAATATGGGTATCAAATGAAATGTGTTTTAAAAATACCCAAACCATAAATATTTTTGGATAGGATTGCCACCTCTTTTGAATACCACATTTATTGTATTTTTTGCTTATTAAATAAGGGTTCAATGTTACTATTCATGAATACTAAAGAAGGTCCTTAAGCTTATATACTAACTGTTATCACTTAGGATATTAGAGAAAGGTTGCCGCTAATTTTCGATTTATGAGTACGAAGATATTTGCAATGAGGATTGCACGTTTTTCTTAATACAACAATGTATTTTGTTAAAATCAATAAGCATTTTTTGTATACGCTCAATATATGTATGTACTTTTCATTCCAGCGTATTTCTTAATAGGGTTGCTACCTAATTTTTTACTTAAATTTAATTCAACTTATTAAATAAATTATTTTTTTTTTTTTTTTCATATGATATCAAAAGTCATTTTTCCAAAACATTATTTTTAAAATCTATCTATCGATACCCAAACCTTGCACTTCCAACAAAGCTCGGTCAACCTGGTACTTGTGTTTAACGGGGTATGATTTCCATTTAGAATTAAACTGGTAAGTTCGATCAATACCAATCAGTACCTCGCTAGAATGACAATTAAACGACATATCAAATTTTCTAGAATTTTCGCGACAAAAAAATATTAAAATTTTTTAATTTTCGTGGATGTCTTTATTTTGTACATATAACACAGACAAAATTTATATGTTAATATTTTAAGGACCACCGTAACCTACACACTTTCTTACACTTGTAAAATATACCCATAAGTGTAGTAAGTGCCTGTATGTATGTATATATGTATGTTGAGTGTAGTGTACACCTCTTGACCAAGTCATGTCATCCAATTACAATATTTCATACAAGTGGTTGAAAGTGCTTGAATGGAAAAAAATATTAAATAAAATTAAATAAATAAGCAAGTGAAATGCACTAAGCGTGAATTTTTTTTTTTGTGCAAAAGAATATTTAAACTTGGGTGCATTTTTTGTCAGTGGCATGCGAAAAGAAAGCCACACCACACACGTGTTGCTCATAAAATTCAGAAATTCAAAAGAATTTGGAAAAAGAACACTGCATAACAAGTTAATAAAAAGTGCTCGTGTGAGAATAGTTACTGAAAATGAAATGAAAAATATCCGGGTATCAGAAAATTCTAAAACGACACAAAGCAACAACGAAAAAGTCTGCAAAATTTCATTTGAGTTTCTTATTCTTAATGACTCACAAGTGCAGTAGTGCAATCGGTTGCTCACGGCCACTTTACGGCTGTTCATACATTATGCAGCCGCTCCTATTTCGTACCGAGAATTCGTGCTTACGGATATGCTAGGGTGGTGAAGATAAATTTAAAAATTCTTAAAAAAAACTTACATGGGGGAAAACTGAAACGAAAACCTAAACGGAAAGGGAAAGCTTGATAAACAGGTTTTCTTAACTTGATCTGTAATTGCCAACTTCAGTTGGCAGTGAGGTCAAACATGAGTGATAGAAGGGCTGTGTGTCCGGTGGAGTTCTTAGTGATTTGTTATTTGCGCATGCGAAGGCAACGAAGTAACCAAAGAGCTGGCGAAAAAACATTATAAACCGTATTTGTTGGTTGGTTTTTTTCGAGAATTTAAATTTCTGAAAGGGTATTTATACACAGCAGCCTGTAAATACTAGGGAGCGGTAGGAGGCCCTAGGCGACCCAGAAACTTTGAATTTCCTGATGACATGAATTGCAAAAGGAACGCTGAGATTACCTTCATAGCCACCTGTCAGCTGAGAAAACTCAATTCGCTGAACTTGTTCGAATTCGAATAAGAATCTCAGATATCTTATCAGTTAGGACCGAGATTAAAAAAATTCGCCACTTATTTCTCTCGGTTGCGACAGTGCACAGGTTATTTAATCACACAACCCCGTATAGACAGACAGGTATTTCATGCTGCACTTGGCCCTGTCACATCCTCTTCGTAGGCGGCCTTGGTTTCGTTGTTCACCCAAAGGTGTCCAGTCGATAACTACCGTCGTAATACATATTTTTCTAATTTTTTCTACTTCTCTTTATGATTCTCATCGAAGATGATCAACTGTTAGTTCATCCATTTTTTGCCATTCATTTATGTATGTATGCAACCTATGTAATTTGAAAGCATGGTACCAAGTAATTGCTTGTCAAATCATTGTAGAACCACCCTCGTATGTACGCCTATTCTTTTATGGTTTTAACCCTTTAGTGAACAGGGAAAATATGCTTTCCAAAGAGATTCTCGGTTCATAAAAAATTGTTTCTGGTTTTAATAATGTGTGTAGTTATTTTTATGATACAATTTTGAAAAAATTAAATAGAGGCTTTTATCAAAATTTAAAAAAATACCATAAGTTGGAAAATATTAGTTTTTGAAGAAATATGAGTTAAAGGAATCAATCAATTTTTTAAAACATAAAATACCTTTTAAAACGGAATTTTAGGGGAAAAATATTTTTTTGTGAAATTTTTACTTTAAATCATATTTTTGTAAGAATATTAGTTTAGAAAAAAATTTATGAGAAGCAAAATGTTTTTCCCAAAAGCAGAAATAATTATTCAAGCAGGAAAAAATTTGTAGGAAACCAAATATTTTCGGAAAAAATTTTGAGAAAATTTAATTGTGTTCCTTATATTTAAGATTCTTTTTCAGAAAATAATTATTTCATAGAAAAAAAATTTGTTGCGTACAATTTAGTGCTTGCAGATTTTGAGGACATTGAGTTGTAAAAATTACTTTCCCCTTATTTGTTCTTAAAAAAAAAGTAGTTTTTTTTACCGATCTCAAGAAACAAGAAAACTTTTAACTATAGGCTTACGGTAGCGAAAGGGTTAACTCGAAGCTTGTGTATTCACAGTTGGCACCCCACACTGTATTTGTTGAGTCTTGTATACACTCAGTTATGAAGTGAGTTTTGCTTGCATCACTAATGTGACTAGTTTCCATTCATTTATATTTTTTCGCCTTTCAAATTCGTTCAGCTGGGCCCCCAAAGGTGTGCAATGTAGCGCAAGTGTAACACTTTCTATGTCAACAGTCCCCGGAGCAGGACTTAGCGAATAGTTATTCTATACGCAGATTTGTATATTTGCATGTGCTTATTCTTATATTTGTACAGATATGTACATACATACATATGTAGCTTGAATTTTTCTATGGCGTTACGTTACAGATTTTGGTATGATTTTTTAATTAATGTTTTTCCTTTTTAGCGCGCCACTTCAATAGACCATCCTAATTGGCATTTCTATGCACTCTACATATTTATGAGTTTAAAAAGATGCATGCGCCGGTAGGCTGAAAAATGAATAAATGTGCAGCCATACATAAATGAGTAATGTTTTGTAAGTTTCTAAGGGTTTTTATGGTCATTAAAAATTCAAAAAAAAAAAACCTTTGTTTAGTGTTCAAAGATATCTAAAAAAAAATTATTTAGTATGAATTCATTAACGCCTTGTTAAAAAAGAAGAAGCTCGTATAAACTTCCGTTCATAGGAACCAAACTAACAAAAGTTGAACGCGAAAAAAACGCATAAAAAAACTTCAGCGAAGAAAGGCACCTAAACTTAGTCGACGGCGAAAATAGACGCATTAACCTATTTGACGGCGAAGAAAGACGCGTAAACTCATTTTCGCTGTCAACTTTGTTTGCGGGTGTAATAGTATGTACATTCCCCAAAGAGTTTTTGGGGAATAATGCGGAAGTGAAAGTCCCTCCCTAGGCTTTATGCGCCTTTCTTCGCCGTCAACTAGGTTTACGCGCCTTTTTTCGCCTAAATTCTTTCGTCTTTTTTCGTCGATGCATCCTTTTTCGCCGTCAAAACAATGGCGCAACTTTATTCGTGTCTAGTGACGATATGTTTAACACATTCATGAATTCATAACAATTTTCCTTCACTAGTTCACAAAGTATACAAGTATTTTTAATTGTACTTTTATAACTACATACTATTCAAATATCGTCGCCTGAATAAATGATTATCGTATGTGAAAATTGGGCCAAATTGAGTTAACAATGCAGTTATACTAAACTCATCAAGTTCTTTCAAATGGCTTTATCAGTTGAAGAAAAAAAGAGTTTGCCGATTGAAAAATAGCCTAGCCGATAGATTAGACTTTATCGCTCAAAATAAAAATCGAATAACAAAAAATATTTTCAAACAAAATTTTTATTAAAACTCTTTCTTTTGCCACTCATATTTTAATATTTCATTAAAATTGTGTAAAAGCTAAATAGATTAGGCTTTTCAAACAGGTGGCAACCTTCTGCGAAGCATTTTCAAACTTAAATCTTTTAAAGCTGTTTCGTGTTATACTTTGATACCTAGTTAATTACCTGAATAATTAAATTTAATTTAATTTTAATAATATCACCTGAAAACTTCTCTAAACAGTTCAGATATAAATTCTTCTCAAACCCATGAACGATTAAATCACCTCTTTTAGTAATTTGTTTAACTTAATAATTCATTTAAATAAAAAATTTTCAACAGCTGGCAACTCTCTTCAAACCATCAAAAAAAATTTTGAGGTTTAAACTGAAGATTTCTTAGCACTGTTTTGTTTAACACCCATATTTTAATACTGCATATAATGTATTGTGGAACGATTTCCGTCATTGGAGACCAAATTTGACAAGGGATGACGGAAATGACATCATACTCCTACCCTGTCGGAAACACAAACAACCAAAAAGAAGTTACTGCATATAACTAGATTCGGCTTTTAAAGCAGGTGGCAACACTTTTCAAAACATTTTTAAATTACTACCTTTTTAAACTCCTTTAGTCTGGACTCCTGTGGTGGAACATTTGTTCAATTACCTATGTAATTTCCCTGTTTAAAATTTAATTTGATTTTTTAAACAGGGGCAAACTCTCACATGTGGCTATTCCGCTAAATATAGTTCAGAAATAAAGATTTTTCAACCCCCTTCGATTGATACCCATATTTTAATAATTCATTTAACTTATTTAATAATTTGAATTTAATTTTTAACAGGTGGCAACCCTCTTCCAACACCTCAAAAATATTTTGTGTGTTCAAACTAAAGTCTTCTTAATATTCTTTCGTTTCACATCATTATTTTGACATTTCCTATAACTTCTGGATAAGCTAATTAAATTCGACATTGCAAGAAGGTGGCAACCCCTTCTGAAGCCCCTTTCCTTGTGCGCCCATATGTTGAAACATATTTCCTATAATTAATTTTCTTAATTCAAATTGAATTTGGTTTTTCAAACAGGAGGCAACCCTCCTAAAGTTAAGTTAAGAAACAAATATTTTCAAAACCCTTTCCATTGATACCCATTTTGTAATAATTGATTTTTTTAGATGATTTGAATGACATTTTTTAAAAGGAGGCAACTCTTTTCAAAAAAAGTAAAACCTTATTGCATATCTGCAGTCCAAGAGTTTTCATTTGACACCTTATTGCACATCTACAGATCAAGCGGGCCCGATCTTAATATAAAAAATTGTAGTTATTGTTATTAATAATAATAATAATAATAGATTGGCGCTTACACATATGTTAGTGTTTGGCCGAGCTTCTCCTCCAACTAGTGGCGTGCGCCTTGATATTGTCACACAAAGCGGAGGGACCTACAGTTTTACGCCGACTCCGAACGGCGATTGTATTTTTATAAGAAGCTGTTTTTCATGGCAGAAATACACTCGGAGGTTTGCCATTGCCTGCCGAGGGACGACCGCTGTTAAGAAAAACCTTTTTCTAAATTTCTTGCGATGTTGCTTTGACCAGGGCTTGAACCCAGGTGCTGATGAGTGAAAGCGCGCACTGCTTACCACTACACCACAGCGGTCGAGTTATTGTTATTAGAAGTAGAGCTCTCGATTTTGTTCGCACATTTTCAAACAGCCCGGGTATATGAGCAGCGAGTACTCGCACACTTGTTCAATGCTCATTACTCGAAAATTTCCGAGCATGAGCTCGAGCAATTCGAGTTTTTTCGAGTAATTTGAGCAATGTTTTTTTTATTATATTGACATTTTTGGTAGCAACTTTTTAAATTTTTCAAATTATTGATATATAATGCAAAGATTGTTACATTGTTATTTAATAATATAATTTATTTAACATGAATTAGAAAGCAGCTGCTGACAAATACAATTTAGAAATTTTCTTTTGTTTATGAAATTGTTCAAAAACTCGAAAATTTTGAACAAACATTTGAGCAGTTGAGCAATGAACGAGTTTCGAGCGAGTATCGAGCTACTCGCATTGCTCGATACCCGGGTATCTAGAGCTCTAATTAGAAGTACATAATCTGGGAACTTTTACAACCCAGCGCACATATGCAGAGGGATATTAAAACCTAGTTTGTTGGCATAGATCTTAATGAAAATCCATACCAAATTGCTTAGATTGATGAGCAAACCCGACTTAGGCATACCGGTTTAACTTGCTTTGTGCACAGCATGTTCCAGCATGAATGAATTAATTACCAAACCTACTCAATCAAATTAAGAGTTAATGATTAAAAATTAATTTTTTTAATCGCGGTTACAATTAACTGTTAAGTCAGATTAAAATTAATAATGATAAACTGTAATCACACTGAATTTAATCGAATTAACTAATTGATTAAAAAATCAATCGATTAGTGCCAACATTGATTTCACATACATATCTCTATACTAAGTGCTAGATCTCTCCCACAAATACTTCCAGAGATATGTGTGTAATATGAAAATTCCAATTTGTATGTGAGGGGCCTTGAGTTATCGGAATTACTTTCAGCCTAAGACCATCCTTGCGAAATCCGTATTAAGTGTACCAAATTACGTTCTGATCGGGAAACTGGTTAAGGAAGTAGCCTAAGCTATGTGTGTGCAAACTTTCACTCTAATTAAACTCTTTCAAAAAAGTCGCCTATTTTCCACCGTAGGTCATAAGCTATCTGTTTGCAAAATTTCATCCAAATCCGTTCAGATGTTCCCGCGTATTAATTTAATTAAACTTTTTAGCAGGTGGCAACTCTTAAAAAAGTAGCCTATTTTCCAACATAGCCATAAGCTATCTGTGTGAAAACTTCCATGCAAATCCGTTCCGTCATTTCCGTGTATTAATTAAATTAAACTTTCCTAACAGGTGGCAACTCTTAAAAAATGTAGCCTATTTTCCAATCTAGGTCATAAGCTATCTGTGGGCTAGGTTAGGTTAGGTTAGGTTAAGGTGGCAGACCCGCAAAGGGGACTCACTTAGACATTTGATTGTCCATTGTGATACCACATTACATAGGAACGGTAACTGCGTAAAAATTACGAGAAGCGCTGGGTGCTCATAATGAAGTTCTTCAAACAGCTGATGTCCACTCCGGAGAGTCCCTCGGGAATGTCGATGAAATGCGCACCGAGATGCTTAAACCGTAATCTAGCGAATGCCGGGCAGTTGAGTAGGAAGTGCTGAGATGATTCCACCTCGTCTTCCAGGCAACTGCGGCAGTAGGGATCCGTGACGATATTGAGTCGCACCGCGTGGGTTCCCATTGGACAGTGTCCGGTCAGTACACCTGTGAAAATCGAGAGCTGACGCTTAGCCAGCTGCAGCAGTTCCCTTGACCGCCCGCGGTCCACAACCGGCCAGAAGGACCTTGCAACTCTGCAGGTCGGGGTTTTTTCCCAGCGCTCGCTGAGCCGACCATGAGCCCATCTGTCCAAAAGCAGGCCGCAGGTTGCCAACGGAACTCCAATGCCCTCCCTATCCGAGGTGATGGCCTCACGGGTGCCTTGCCTGGCCAGTTCATCAGCCCTGCAATTTCCCGCGATATCACTGTGCCCCGGGACCCAAATCAGCTTGATCTGGAAGTACTCCGAGGCAGTTGAGAGAGAGGTCAGGCATTCCCCAACCAGTTTTGAGCACACCATTAGCGATCCCAGCGCCCTGATTGCCGCCTGGCTATCAGTATATATATTTACCCTCCTTTTTGACAGTACATTGGTGCGTAGCCAATCGGCTGCCTCCTTTATAGCGGCCACCTCTGCCTGAAAGACGCTGCAGAGATCCGGCAGTCTGAAAGTAAGATCTACTGAGAGTTCCTGACAGTAGACACCTCCTCCAACTCTCCCTTCCAGCTTCGATCCGTCCGTAAAGATGTTTATTGGACCTCTTCTCCAAAGACCACCCCTCTTCCATTCATTCCTAGAGGGGATGTGCGTGGAGAAGGATCCTTTAGGGGCCAGCCTCGGGTGACCCCGGTCCATTTCTTTCGGCACGAAGTCGAAGCTTTCGAGAATTGTCGAGTGTCCGTGCGCTGGATTGAAAGAGAACCCAGAGCTTTTGAGCCTAATGGCTGAGCGAACCGCCGCTACTTTGCCCGAAATATCGACAGGTGCGACATTGAGTATAGCGTTTAGCGCTAAGGTGGGAGTGGTTCGGAGCGCCCCGCTGATCCCAACGAGGGCTGCCCTTTGCACGCGCTCTAGCTTCCTAACATGAGTGGTCTTTTCCAGTGAACTCCACCAGACGATGACCCCATACAACATTATTGGCTTAATTATGGTTTCATATAGCCAATACATCACTTTTGGGGAGAGGCCCCATCTCTTCCCTATGGCATTCTTGCAGCAGTAGAGGGCCACCGATGCCTTTCCTCACTCGTTCCTCAATATTAGGTTTCCATGACAGTTTTCCGTCCAGGATCACGCCCAAGAACTTGACCCTGTCAGAGAGAACAAGTGGAACACCCCCTATTGAGGGAAGCTGGGCATGAGGCTTTTTGTACCTCCTGGTAAAAAGAACGAGCTCCGTCTTTCCAGGATTGACAGCAAGCCCGCAGCTAGCCGACCAATTTGTGACCCTGTTTAGGTACCCTTGCATGAGATCGTACAGAGTGTTCAAGAACCTTCCTCTGACGATGAGTGCCACGTCATCCGCGTAGGCAATAACCCGGCATCCTGTCCTCTCCAGTTCCTCCAGGACGTCGTTTATCACGACTATCCAGAGGAAGGGTGAAAGGACGCCTCCCTGCGGGGTGCCTCTGCTTACTTTACGCTGTTCAGAGGCGTTGCCCCATTCCGCTGTGATAGTTCTGTCGTGCAGCAAGTGTGAGATGAGCCTTACTAAGTAGCTCTCGACTCCGAGCTTAGTAAGGGCTCTTATTATCGCCCCAGGAAGGACATTATTGAAAGCCCCCTCGATATCAAGGAAGGTACCCACTACAAAATCTTTGTTTTTAAGAGACTCCTCTATGGTTTTGACGATTGAGTGCAGGGCAGATTCCACGGGTCTACCTTTCAGGTAGGCGTGTTGAGAGGGGCTAAAACGCTCTCGAGGAATCCTGTTTCTTATGTGCAGGTCAATCAGTCTCTCAAAAGTCTTCAATAAGAAAGATGAGAGACTGATTGGTCTGAAGTCCCTCGGGGATACATGAGAGTTCTTCCCTGCTTTGGGGATGAACGTGACCCTTACGCACCTCCAAGCCCCCGGGATGTATCCTCTTTCTAGGCAGCTCGCATAGATAGGGGTGAGCCAGCGGCACGAGACCTCCACAGCCTTTTGCAGCTGCGCAGGAATGATGCCATCCGGTCCCGGGGACTTGAAGGGCTTGAAAGAGTCGATTGCCCAGAGCAGTCGGCGCCTCTCCAGTAATTCACCGGAGGAGGAGGTAGAGCATTCGCCCTTTCCAACAGCGATAGGTTCGCGCGGTGCAGGATTTTCTGGGAAATGAGTATCAAGGAGTAGCTTAAGCGATTCCTCTCCACTCATCGCCCAGTTGCCCTCTTCGTCCCTCAGGTATCCCAAGGGTACGGGATTCCTCGCAAGGATTCGCCTAAATCGAGATGATTCATTACAACCTTCTACGGCTTCGCAGAAGTTTCTCCATGACTCGCTCTTGGCCTTTCTTATCTCGGACTTATAGATGCCCAGTCCGATCTTATAGAGCTCCCAGTCGGAGTGTTGTCCACTCTTCCTGGCTTTATTGAACAGGCGTCTACTCGTCGCCCTGAGTTCTGAGAGTTCCACCGTCCACCATTTTGGTCGTACTTTGCCTCCCGGCCTACTCAGCGGGCAAGAGATTTCGATGGCACTCCTACAAGCTGATGTAAACTTTTCCACCATAACATCAATCGAGGCTTCGGTGCTTAAGCTCTCCTGGGGGGCCTCTGGGAGTAGTTCCCGAAGTTTTTTACTATAGAGGTCCCAGTTTGTTCTCCTAAGGTTCCTAAAGGGGATACTTTTGGGACGATCTTCGTCCAGAAAAAACTGAATATACCTATGGTCCGAAAAGGAGTGATCATTAAGAACCCTCCAGTCAGAAACGCGGGATATTACAGAAGACGAGGCTAGGGTGAGGTCAAGGACCTCTTGCCTTGCCGCGGTGATAAAGGTCGGTTCGTTTCCTCTATTACAGATACATAAGTCTACACTTAGAATATAATCAAAAAGTGACTCACCTCTTGCCTTTATATCTGAGCTTCCCCAGCACGAATGTCGTGAATTTGCATCCGACCCAATAATTACGTCGGCTTTCCGTCGCCTCGCTTCGGCTATGGCTTCACGCAGCAGTAATGGAGGTGGTTCCACCTCGTCATCATGAGCCATGTAAGCGGATATGATCCAGAGCTTTCCGGCACCGCTATCCAGGCTGACAGTCACAATGTCCTCGTTGCTGAAATTAGGTAGAATTAGTGCTTTGAGTTCGTTTCTGATGAGCATGCAGGATCTTGGTCTACCTGCTTGATTCTGCACCATCAGCTTGAAATTAGGCGTCCTGATCCCGGAGATACCGCTACTGCTTAGCCACGGCTCCTGGATCAGGACTACATCGGCTCCACCGTGCTCAAGGTGGATAAGGAGATTTGCGGACGCCGCCTTAGAATGTTGGAGGTTTATTTGCAGGATCTTCATCCTCCAAAGTCCGCTCCAGCCACGCCAGTTCGACGTCCTCGTTTACTGAGGCTAAGAGCCTCTCTTCCTCCGCCCTGTCGTAGAACCGTCCGATGCTGACGACGGATCCCTCCGTTGAGAGGGCATCGTCAGCACTTTCGGCCCCCGACACGACGGATTCCACCTCCATGCTCATGGAGGCTTCCTCCGCCGCGGGCTCACGTGCTTCCGGCACCTCAGGAGGTTGAGAGCCATCACCCCTGGAATCGGATTGGTAGACCCTAAGGACTACCCTTTCGAATCCATAGGTGATGACTCCCCTGGACTCAGCGAGAGGGCCGAGGGATTCCGCATTGAGTAGAATCAGCGCTTGCCGATGCGACTCCTCGGAATCCTCGGACCCCTCGAACCTGACAACCCTCCAGTTGTGCGTGGGCAGTTGCGGGTTGCAGTAACGGAGGATTTCCTCAATCTCCTCCGGTGCGGAGGGCTCGGGGGGGAGCCAGACACGGGCCCGCGGGCGGGCAGGAAGATCCTTTTCCTCCACGGCTTCCAGCTTGGCGCCCTCCCAAACCTCCCCCACCAGAGACACTGCAGACTTGTATAACGATGCCGACCGCTCGTCGGCGCATACAATTCTTTTGTGGATGCCATGATGCCACCCACCATCCTCACAGCGCGGAGGTGGACCAGGGTTTCCTCTGACCACCCTTAGAAAGACAGAGGAGATGGCCGCTGCCACGCGCCTCCAGTTTTCCCTGGATATGGTGCCATCTTCTCTGCCTCGATCGAGGACCCCCAGGGTAGTTGATCCCGTCTGCTTAGCGATTTCGCTGAACAGAGCAGGCGCAACCCCATTTCTGGGTCTTTTTGCGTGGGAGCCTTCTCCCTCTTGAGACCTTTGTCTTTTAGGACCCGTAGGAGGCGCACTCGCGTCTCCTTTCGTCGGGTTCTTAGCCTTCTCATCCCGGCCACACAGCACCCCTTTGGCCCACTCGAGCGTTTTCAGATGTTTCTCAGTAAGCTGAGAAGCATCTTGACCGCCATAGCGCTCCAAAATCTTGGTAGCCATGCGCCAGTCGGAGTAAGCCTTTCGGCCCGACGATATTTGCCGTTTAGGCATTCCCGAAGGCTTCTTGTAGGGAGCCTTCGAGGACAGACCCGGAAGACTGGGAGAGGAGCCCGCGCTGGTGCTGGCGATTCCGTCTAGCACCCCCCCTTAATCGCTCTCTCAGTCCGGCCCCTTGCCTAGAGACCCCCACGGAGTCCGGTTCCGGCACTCCTGCCCTCCCAGTGGCGACAGCACCTGCCCCCCCAGAAGCGTTTAAGTGCGTCGGCTTCGACGCGTTCTTACCCCCCGAGCGACCATCCGTTAAGGATCCCCCAGAGATGGAAATTGTAGAACGAGGCGGTTTCGCCTCGCGTACCGAAGGTGGTGCTGTAGCCCCCCCCAGATGAGCCGGCTTTGGGGGTCGGCTCCGACTCCCCGCCACCGCTCGAATGCTTATGTTTTGTAATTTTTTTGTTTTTTTTGTTTTCGTTATTTTCATTGTTCTTCATTTCTGTTGGGTCCCCACTCAGAGCCGCTATCCAAAACCCGAGCGTGTAGTCGCCTTTAAATGGTCCCATAGCTACCTCTGAACAAGACTATGGCGAGGGTTGACCCATGCCCTTATGGGGTCATGAGTTCAGAGCCGACCAGCGCAAAGACGGGAGTCATCTCAACCGCACCTACACCACCAACTAAACGGCGACGGGAATTGGAACGTACCCTGAGGCCTACCAGGGTTTTAACGGGACGGGGGCAGTTGCGACATTAGCCCACCAGCCATTTCTGCTGAGTGTCACCCCAGCATACTCAGGTGGTAGAATACCACAACCACCAGCTCAGGGATCGACAAATCCAAAACGTTTTCAGAATCGTAGTCAGAGGACGAAGCCAGGGTCGTTACCGTTCAGGTTAAGAGGCCGTGGAGGCCGCAGGCCATTTGGCGTTACCCAGGGTGCACCACGCGGAGGCGACCTGCTCTACACCCCCCACATCTGTGGGCTAATTTTGATGCAAATCCGTTCAGTCGTTGTGGCATATTAAATAAAGTAAACGTTTTTAACAGGTGGCAACTCTTAAAAAAAGAAGCCTATTATCCAATCTGGTCCATTTGTGGAAAGTCCATTCGTCGAAAAGGTTTGGTTTTTTTAATTTTTAATTTTTTAACTGACTCTGTGACGTTTGTTAGTGAAGTGGAACCAAGAACACTTTTAATTTTGGCAATCATGAAAAAATTGCGTATACTTTGAAGAAATTGGTTTTTTTAATGAAATAAAATTTTTAATAATTTTTTTTTATTTTATTGTTGCATTGAAACTCAACCGTAAGAAAACAAAAGCTAAATGAAATGTTTTACTCATGATACAAAAAAGAAGGTAGTTTCAATAAACAACTTTTTGATTAAAAAGCAGATTTTTGACAATTGCTCAATTGTGAAAAATACGAAGCGGCATTACCCAATTGTAAGTTTTTTGGTGTGGGACATTTTATATCCTAAATTTGGGATTATAAAGTAAATAGTTGTATTAATATATACCTTTTAAAACTAATCAATATCTTATTTTGAAAACGTTTAAATTTTACATTAAATTCGGTAACAACTTGCCAAATCATTATTTTAATATTAATACAATTTTAGTGAACATATTTTAAAATTATGTTAGTGTCCTCGTGTCATCTCATTAATTCACAATGTAGTTTTCTATATCGGATACGTGATTCTGATGTAATTCTGAAATTACACATTTACACAAATTACTGAAATTACACATTTCGATGTGTTATTTAATACATATTGTCTTTGCCCATTTAACAGCAATGGAATTTACTTTGGAACTCATGGGCCGTAAAATTTTTCTAGCAAAACATATTGTTTTCACATAAAATTTTGACACACCCAAAATTTAAGGATAAAATAAATAGATAAAAACAAATTTTCAATAAAACTGATTTGTCTAGTCCAGGGTCGTCTTTAGTAAATGTTTTGGAGGCTGTTTTAACATATCCTATCTTATTATATATTTCTTAGCTTTTCTACATTCTGAGAAGTTGAGAGAATGAAGTCTAATATTCTTTTTTGGTCAACTACGATGTTTGATTTCATTTTTTGCAATCATTAGTTCATTTCGCTTGAGGAGTCACAATGTTTTTTTTTAAATTTCCAATAATGGTTATAGGCTAAAAAAAAACCGATATCTAAAGGGCGTGTAGAACCTCCCATACAAATCGAATTTTTCATAGTGCATTTCTCTGGAAGTATTTGTGGTAGAGTCCTGGAACTTTGTATGGATATATGTATATGAAGTCAATCTTAAGCTCATGGAAAAATAAGAGCTTATTGGAAAATGCGGCGTGCCACCGTAGAACTAGAAATAGAGGTAAATGAAATCAATCCCAAACCTATGAAAAATGGGGGTATATGAAAACAATCTCGTAGCCGTTCAAAAGAGCTAGTGGTATAAGTCAAATAAACTAAAATTCTGTTGACGCATAAAAACCTCTGGAAGAATTTATTTAGAATACAGAGATAAGGTATTTTTCCAACGAAAATATGTACAGAAAATCGGGCGCCACACCTTCTGGAAAGTAACATGATCACAGGGTGTATCCCGAAAACCATTTTAAGCTAAACCTTCAGGGATTATATTCTTGCCAAGACGCACAGGCATAAGCCGAAATTGCGTCGCAAGTTTTATGATCGGCTTGGGTAAGGTTTAACCACTTAACCCCCCTTTGTTTTCGTCGCTACTGAATTCTATAAACTGTCAGCTTTCACACAATTTAAAATATACATGTGTATTTAAAAATGTCATGAAAATTGTGTTGCTAGCTTCATGTTGCAAAATGTTTCAAAGAAATGTTGTGGAATTTCACACTTATTTCTTGTTTATTTCTTATTATGCTATGCTTAAAAACAAAATATTTTTAAATCGACAAAACATTAATAAGAAAATTTGAAGGATTTTAGATATTGGGTATGGTAGCACGAAATGTCACAATCTGCTTAATTGTCAGGTTGTTAATATGGCGACGAGAAAGTGACAATGGAACTACTTTGTTTTTTGTATCATGGTTTTACTTGTATTTCCATACAAATTTGGAATTAAAACGGAAAAAAATGATGGCAAAAAAAGTTGACTTCCTTCGCAGTCGGTAGGATTCGAACCTACGCTCCCAGAGGGAATCTGATTTCTAGTCAGACGCCTTAACCGCTCGGCCACGACTGCTTGTTGACATACTACCACCGAAATGCAAGCAAACCACGCAGCAAAATGGCACGAACTACTATAGGTAAAGAAACAGAAGAAAACAGCAAAAAGCATTGCTACTTACCTGAATAAATTAACATAAGCATAAAAAAAAATACTCTTAATTGGTTTCCATAAATTGAGAGATACAATAAAAAAATTATAAAATTTATAAAAAGTAATGGGCTATGTTGGCTTTCTGCAATGTGCTAATGTAGGTAAATATACATGTATGTATGTATGTTAGTATGCATGCTGTAGTAAATAAATATAAATATGTATAGATTTGTTGTTATTGTGTACGTCAGTCGTAAATAAGACCCATGTGGTGGCGTGAGAGCTAAACGCTGACGTTTATACAAACATTAAAGATTAGATAAAAATGCACTTGAAATTTTAAATTTAAATTCTCAACTAATTAAGGGCGATATTGGTGTTTAAATGGATTGGAAGATGGCAAGCGGGGATTGTTTTTTTTAATTTTTTTAATGACTTGAAGATATCTATTATTTAATTAGTGACGTAGCGCGTGTTTGAATAAAATATCAAGTGCTGATAAGAAGCCGGTAAATATAAAAATTTACAATAAATAAGTAAAATAAAATAAATGAAAATATGTATTTATGTATATAAAATAAATTAAGATAAATAAAAAAGATAATATAGAACAAAAAACAAATATATTAATATAGATAAAGAAATAATTGTGAAGTGCACAGGAAACAAAAAAAAAAAGTATTCGCATTGTTTGTAAGTAATTTGCTAGCACAACACATAACAATTGCCAACATATAATGACTTTGCTTTGCACTCTAACATTGTTAACACTTCATTAACGCTTTGTGGCAAAGCAAAAAAGTGCCATGGAATTGATGGCAATATTATTACCTCGCTGGCTGGCAATCTTTCAATGCCACTGTGGCATTGTGACAATGTTGCACGGAATGTGTTACTGGTGACACTTGAGGATGACGATGTTGATGTTGGCGGTAGCAACAATAATGCTAGTGCAACTAGCAATGCAAAAAGTGCTTTGCGGCTTTTGTGGCAATCGCTAGTGATTACAAAGCGGGTTCACCACTGGTTGACTGGTTGGCTAGCTAGATATCCAGCTCTGGCTCCATGGTTGATTGGTTAGTTGGTTGAGTAAATGGTCGATTGAGTGCCGCAACAAATAACTTACCTTTGACTGATCGGTGTTCGAAATACATACATACATATGTAACTGCATATTATATACATACGTACATTTATTTATATGCAAGCATGTATGTAGTTCTGATTGTTGATTAAATTTACTGCATTTGTGTATGTTTGTCTTTGTTTAAGATTATTCTCTTTGTTATTCTGCTGTCGTTCTAAAGTTACAATTTTATTCCTCTGAAGTATTCAATCGCTTATCGGCGGTTTAAGATCAGAGACATATCAATCAAACGTTTTTATGTTCGGCGATCCTAATATAAAATCAGGCTAAGAAGTCAGCAGAGATGACATTTTACTAATCTGGGCCTTGAGTTCAAGGCTACGTACACGGTTTTCTCTTACAGAAAACGGGCATATGGGCCTGTCAGTTATGTTACCACGCACCCAATGATTGCCCAAATGTAGACAAATGGAAGCGGTGTCGGTCCTACTCTCAGCACCTGCAGATTGTTCAATTATATATATCGTCTGCCAAATGCCTGTGCCGTCTTCCCAGTTAATATTGGTGCTACAGAGGAGGCGATTGATTCTGTTCAGAAGCAAAGCTCCAACTGAAAATTTTCCATTATTTTCGCTCCGATAGTCAAGAAGTTTTGATAGAGAGATACTACAAAAAAGTGAAATTGGGAAAATTGGTGCCTAACTGACATCTCTGAGCCATCTCCACAGCACATTCCTGGGCACACACATCAGCATTCCTTAGGACATAATAAAACTAAATGCGAATTAACGATGCGAAGAGCCCTATACATTCACCATTTCCATTGCCGATTCCTGGGATGTAATTTTCTGCCGATGTGCTGTCTATTACATCCGTGCACTCTTTTTCAAAGACTCCATGTACCAATAACGGAATCAAGTGATCATTAGGACAGGATTTGATGCTAATCCACGGATTGTTTAAGCGGCTAGACACACGATTATGTTCATAAAAACTTTTCTTCCATAGTCCCAATATGCTTTACCTCATTGTATTTCAGCTTTCCTGACAAATAGATAAATTGGTGTTAGAGCTGGGTAAATCAGTAATTTTTCGCGAGTCCATATAGAGCTGTTGAACCATATAGAGCGTGTGAGCACTCTAGAGTTGGCTGGCGCTTTTGTGTTGTAAACAGTAATTCAGTGTTGAGTGCTGTAGTCGCTAAATGTTCAGTGTCCGCATAGTAGTGAATATTTATAACTGATCTACTAGCTCACATTATCTACAAGCAGTGATTCCGAGCATGAGTCCCACTCTGCTAGATTTGATCTACCTGCAAACAAACTATCCTAACACAGATGCGCCTTTTTTGTCTTAGGCTAATCTGTTAAGCTATGGTATTAAGACACAATCTGAGTTAGGACAGCAAAATTATTTTTGCATTTTTTTTAGCTCCTCCAATTACTATTGCTTTTTTTCGTGCAACCCTGCGTTGAGTTGAACGCATAGTTGAACAATGCAAACACTGTTTAATTTTAGCTTTAGTGGACTTTTTTCAATAAAAATTAAACTCTGTCTGTCTGTCTGTATATTTGTACGCGCATCACTCGAAAACTAATGCACAGAATTGAATGCAGTTTTCACCGATGCATTGATAGAGATCTAATTTAAAATATAGAAAGGAAAAAGATTGGAGTGTTGCCATCTAATTGTAAATTGCAGTCTAAGTAAATTTATCAGATAAAGCAAATATTTAAATATGGCTGCCAAAAGCAGCAATTTTAAGAAGGCTTACAGCCGAAAATATTTTTGCGGAAGGTTGCCGCCTGTTTGAAAATTTTAATTTAATTTAATTAACACGATAAATTAAAGGTTTAGTAAATTTTAATGCCAAAAATATTTTTGGAGAGGGTTGCCACCTGTTTGAAAAATTGTATTCAATTAAAAGGATGAAATAAATGAAATATTACAATGCGGGTATTAAACAACAATACTTTTAAGGCGCAGTGAAGCACGCCGGCTATTGCTAGTATAAAATAAAATAAAATAAAAGAAAAATTAATTATATAAGTAAAATAAAAAAATAAAAAAATATATAAATTTAAAAATTTATTTGTTGGAAATTGGTCGGTACGAGGATCGAACTTTGTCCCTACCGCATTGTGATGCGCAGTTTTCCCCATCCTGGCATCGCGGCTGTAGAACTCTCTTGCTTAGTTTGTTTCGTTTACTTTTCGCTCACTATATTTAAAAGCTGGCTGTTTTAGTCAGTGTAGTCTTCGTAACTCTGTCCCTTATCCACATTAATTTATAAGACTTAATTCGAATCAACTGCAGTTAATTTCCAAGATAATTACGAATTGACGAGTTGATCGGGATCAACGCTGCCGTCTGTGTATCCTTTTATGGTGTTCTGGTGTTTGAGTTCCTTATGACCTCTTGAAGTGTTTGTTTGGTGGCCTTTAGAAACGCGTGCTATGCGGTGAATAATCCTGGTAACATCGACTACCCATTTTTTTATTTCTTGCTGTTAATTTCTAAATGTTATCTAAAAGCAGCTTAGTGTCCAGAACATTTTTGCTGAGTTGCTTCAATTGTAATTATAAAAAATTTTGCTTTTCATCCGTTGAACAAACCAACCAGTCGGCTGCTCCGCATGCCATGTCGAATTACGGCCACAACAGTTTCGAGTTTTTTTTTCGCTTCATTTTACTTCACCATCTTCGTCGGAACACTAATCAAAGCGTGTTACAAAAATTAAACATAGATCACTTCACCGTAAATATTTTCCTTAATTGATTACCTTTAAAGGCTAGTGTCTGGAACTTGCATAATTTAGCATAAATATTGCTAGAGCAATATATATTTATGACTCTTAATTATATAACTATTTCATTATTTCATGTTTACCCTTCAGGTGTTGATAAGTTGATATGGTCAATCAAGAAATCCCCTAATGGCAGCAGGTCCAATTAGGTGTTACACATGCAGTGTTATACAATATTCGTACTCGCCGGCATTATGTCGCACATAAATACTTATAATTTATGAATGTTTGGAATGTGTTGCAAGTTGCACGCTCGGTAGTGATTTTTTTTTTTTTTTTATCAAAGACATAGCGACTTTCTTCGCGGCATGCATAATTCCGGTCTAGTCTCATTCACTAGCAACTCCATAAATAGTTCCTTATTGGGCTATTCTTTTTTATTATATATATAAATACATACTAGATATGTACATAGTAAATTATTAATTTTCATATTTATTGGTGTTGCATTGTTGGCATATTTGGATGCGTACGTGTGCGCTTGTGCGTGTAAGTACCGACAAGGCGCGTTGGTTCGTTGTCGCGCATCCGCAATGGAAATGTGTACTAGTCGCCACCGCCCCTCCTAGAAAGTGGTAGGTACTCACATTTGGTAAAAACAACAATAAAGATCCTACTAATAATAATAATAATAGTTTTAATGGCAACGCAAAATGCCTAACAACCAGTTAATGCGGCGGCACTTGGCACAAAAGGGTGCGGCTCAACATCATCGTCACTATTGCTACATAGTAGTTTATACATACATACACTGAGGGAAATAATGCATAGTAAAAATGAATACTTTATATTTGATTATCGTTTAAAAATGTTCGTATTTAAAAATAATATTTTCATACAAAATTTATTACGCACGTATTTGACTGTTCACATCTGAGTATGTATATGTAAGTGTACATACGCACCCCAGGCATGCAGAGCGCCGCTCTGAGAGCGGCAACAACACACACATCCATACATAGTATAAATCGCGTGCTGTGGTGTTGATGGATATTCAACATTTGAAAGCAAATTTATATGTCTGGGTGTAGCTGAGTGCGCAAAGATGCTTGCCACAAGTTGTTGATATCCGGAGATGGTCGGGTTCGAATTCCCCTGCAGGCAACATGCAAATTAAATTTTTTTTTTAGTTTTTGTCTTGATTATTCACTTCACGGATGCTTTTTCATAACGAACGCGGTCATTTTAATATGCGCGTAATTGAATTGAATATTTACCAATATACAGTATTTTCGTTGACGTTTATAGTAAGATCAATTACGTTTCTATTTGATTTTAATATTTTTTTCCCTCAGTGTACATATGTATGTATTTTCTGTCAGCAATGCCTTTGCCTTGTCAACGTTATCGTCATCGTCATTGTCAATTACCTGTTAATATTGTTATTGCTATTGTTGTTTTTGTAGTGGCATGCAACACACGCGTACTTGCTGCACACTACGCGCTGCATTGCAGCAATGGCAGATGGATATGCGCGCATCCGCCTTTGCAAAATTCCTGAGGCGAACAAAAGCGATTGACAGCAATTGTATTGCATGTCACGTTGCTGTTGTTGGCTGTTGCACACCTTCTTGTCGCCGTTGTTGTTGTTGTTGTTGTTATTGTTCTTGGCACATAGTTTTGTACTCACTGCTTTCGTTAATGATGATGACGCGCGTTCGATGGCTGCCATTGCCGCTGGCATTGTTGTTGATGAAATGCGCGCAAGCGCAGTTCTGGCGATAACAAACAAACTTGTCTACCCATTTGTTGCTACTGCTGATGTTGATACTAACCAGTTTTTTTTTGTTTCTTCATAATGTAATTTAGCGGTCACCTAGCACCGTGGGCATGCAATTTGTTTTAAAAAAAAAACAAAAACTTTAAAGATAAATATAAGAAAGTAATGAAAAAATCATAATCAACAAACGCAAACACCATCGCACGCTAATTGCAGTCGAGCATTATATCAAATGTCAGTCGGTCTTGCGGCCAAAAGCCGCGACCTAGTGTTGGATTTGTCGAAAGATTGGCATACCTTACAGAGCATAAAGAGTCAGAAGCGTTAGCAGGTTCATTCCTCAAGGAACTGTTGTTTGACACTACCTTAATTGACGATTTAGTATTTTTCAAATCGAAATAAAATCCGTCTCTAAGATACACATAAGCGTGGAATATTGGAGAACCACAAATTTGGATGCGACTGAGGGGCAGCAATAATCCTCAAAAGTTTCCAGATGCAAGGGTTCTGAGTTCATGAAATTGAGAAAACTGAACCTTAATACTTATGGCAAAGACAGACGGCAACGTTGATTCGGATTAACGGCGCAGTTGAACTGATCAAAATTGTACCCGGACAGACGGCAGTTAGGCGGATTATCGAACCGCGAGATCATGGGTTCGAGTTCCAAGGTCAGTAGAACTTTCATAAATTGTTTTTTTTTTATTGTTTCAATCGATACTTTTATTTATAACAAAGAAAAATAGAATAAAATTAAATCTATCTATGCATCAAATAAAATTTAAAATAAATAAAAAATGTTTGGCAATAGCTCCCACCAAGCATCGAACCTGGGTCTTACTGATTTGTAGTGCGCAGCTTGCGCCATTCGGCTACCGTCAAATTCGCTTGCTTTGATTGCTTACTTCTGTGTACATACATACATTATACGCCTTAATTTTTAGGATTATCTGCATGACTTAATTCGTACCAACAGCGGTTAATTCCCGAGATTCCGAATTGTCGAGTTGTTCCGGATCACTGCCGGCGTGTGTCTATGGTTTCAGACTTAGCTCTTCGTAACTCTTCGCTGTTTGGCAAAGTTGGCTACTGCATATATTTACTGTAATATAGAAAGGCCCTATCTCACATCGTCGCTGAAAAACAGAAAGCCCTAACTAATTAAAAATCCCAAATTCACTCAGGGGCGCGAAATTGATGGATATTTTTACATTACCATCCATGGGTGAACATAAGCGCCCGTACAGTTTGTCATTCCTGGTGGTCAAGTGAAAAGAACCATAGATATTGCGAAGAATCGTTTTGTCGAAATCGCCTACGTTTATGCGGCATAAACATCAAATGACGGACATCATTAGCAATTTGTATAACGTAATTTTGTTCATAGAGTAAGTAGAAAAAGTACTTTACTAACTACTGGATGACTATAGTTGTTAACAGTAAGTTGTGTACCAATATACGAAGACTCTATGTGTGTTGGTTGGACGTACCTAGTCTTGCTAGACCAACCTCTTTCGCTTCCGTCTATAAGCTGATAAAGGCCATTCTCCTAATGCTGAGGCCGGCGAAGTCATTTAGTCTCTAACGTCGCGGAGTGGTCCTTCCTAATTTGAACGGAGCTGAAAGTTGTGCTCATCGTCACTCTTCAAAGCTATATTAATTTTGCGAGGTTAACAAATTAGACATGGTGTCTCAGAAGCAGCTTCTTTTCGAGCTGTCAAATGCAGCTCTAAAATTGATGAAAAGGTGCGCTGATTTGATTATCAAAGGTCCCAATCAATTAGTTTACGAAGAGCTGCGGCCTTTCGCATCGAATAATCGATTGGACTTTATAAGCAATATATATATAAAGAGAATTTAATCCATAATACTCGGCGCATGTAGTAGGATTCTTGTAGATTGAGCAAAGTATACTGGGATTTCAGTAATCATATTCATCTAACCAAAGTGCGCTTAACAGCAGGTACTGACATATATACGCTTGGCCTGCTCTTCTGGGTTAAGTTTTAACAGCAAAGCCGATATACTGACGATAGACTGATCTACGGTCTTCCTGCTTCTACATCGGTGGAAGTAATCCCTAACTCGAACTTTCGTAGCGCTATTTGGCGCATAATCTTCATTGCATAGAGAGTGCAGGCGAACCTCGGTTAACGAGTTAGAGTCTGCATGCAAGAAGATCAAATACGGAAAAGTCTCTGGGCCAGACGGAATACCCAACAAGGCTTTGAAATCTGTGTATCTGTGGAAAATACCTGTTTAAACCGAGAAGAAGTCGTAGAGCGGGAGAGATATCGTTTTATGGAGATCAGGAAAAAGCGCCGGGATGGTTCGGAAAAGGGTAGGTGGACTCATAGCTCATTCCAGACATTAAAAGCTGACTGGAGTGTAGCAACGTTGTAGACTACATGTTGTAATCAACAGAGAACTGGCATGAAATATGCGCACATACCTCTAGTATTTGTAAAAATTTAGGACGCTTTGAAAAATCTAGAACCGATTAAATGACGTAGGGATTCTATTGGCCAACCATACCCGTGATACCTTAAATGGCAGTGTCGCGGGGAGAGTGGTTTGTGGAGAGGTTTCAATACGCAGGTGTACCTGTGAGGCTGCAAGTGGCTTCATATTCACGGGTGTCATCCTAGGGAAAAAAACATGCGAACCTCGGGTGCAACAAGTTAGTGATCTGAGTCGATGTTGGATCGACGATGTGAACGCGTGTCAAGAAAGCTCTTATCTTTCGCCTATCAAATTTTGATTAACTGGGTTTTTTGTTCTTTGGTCAGGGGATATCCGAGTGGCTTTATGCAACTTTCACTGCTGGTGTCTGGTACTACATACTCACTGCCATATTCCGCACGTTGGTGAAGTTGATAAGCCTCTTCTCTTTGCCAGATATATTCTCGTGAATACAAAATTTTTCGACTGTAGGACGAAATATTCCTCTGTTTCTACCCTAACGTTAATGCCGCCAAGGATTGTTGGGCTGAAGCGCTCATTCGCTTCTCAAATGGTGGTCCAAGTATTGCTTTTTAATGTCGCCGTCCTTTTGCTCCCTAGAGGTGTGCGCACAAATGTAAGCGCAATTTTGGGTATTCCCTGACTATTCGAGGGTGTTTGTGAGCATTTGGGGGATGTTGGAACTGCCTTAATTATAATGAACTCATAAATATTCACAGAATCTTAGATTTTATATTTTAAGCAGCAATTAGAAATAACACTCAATGCAGGCCGCATTTCTTTGGCGATGCCATGTGGCGTGTATTACATTCCGTGATCAGACCGTCTCGGTCTCGGTAAAGCTATGTACAACGGCACTGACTTAGTACCTGTCCAATTTACATCATCAGTGGCTCGCTAATGGACAGCGGACAGCATTGATTTAAGACTGAGCACGCGGCTACGTACCGCAATGTGGAGACAAGTCACCAGTATTTAGATAGCAACACACATAGCTGCAAACATACATATGTACATACATATGTACATGTATGTAAACATTTTTACCACACCATTCCTGCATGCCGACATTCTCTCAAGTTGCAAGCAAGTAACTACTTCATCTGTAACACGCTTGCATTGCTTTGCTTTGTTTTGTTTTAATTTTTGCGCGCTTAAACTATTTTGCTAGCTTTCATGGCTTTTTCATGATTTATGATGGGCAAAATTAATGTTGCTGTGTTGACGTGAAATTGCATTAAATTAGAAAATGAAGGTGCGATGATGACGATGATGATGGTGTTGGTTAGTGATGGTGGTGGTGGTGGTGCATATTGCTGCTGTCGTCGTTGAAAACGGCCAGTAGTTGCATTTCAATATACGCTCATAAACTTAAAATAAATTAAAAAAATTTTGCCGCTTGTGGTACCAGTATTTTGGTCGATTATGGCCATTCTAATAAAAACAAAAATAGATCTGGCTTTGTGCACGTTCTGGCAGTACATTTTTTCATACGGAAAAGGCTATGAGCCAGGCAGCCGCTATAATGAAGGCTCCTTATAGACACAGTGTTTAATATGTATATAAGCCTCCGCGTTCATATGGGGGCAGCTCATTACTCCCTGTTAGGCTATCTTCGTGTAGGTAGGTTGGTGAGCAGGCATGGCATGCAATTGTTTAAATTTTTATTGCACACCTGAGTACGTGTAGAAGTTTAGATTAGGCCGCCTTTCATAAGCACATTTAGGTAAGTGGTTCAATGGTTACTCAATTTCCAATCAAAATGTGATTTAGCCACAAAGACTGATTAAGCAACTAAATAAGCAATAAAGGCAAAAGGCTTGGAATGTTTTGCTTGAATGGAGTGAATTGCAAATATTTTAGGTAGCTTTGTGCAGCCAACACGCTGAGCAATTACAATGGTAGTAATGAAGAGAAAGAATATAAAAAAGGTTTTTTTTATAGGAAATGGAATTAGAAAAAAATGACGTAAATAAAATTGGCACGGAAAGTTGTACGGAAGTTAGTGCTGATTCGTGCTCAAATTTTAATTCATAGAGCTTCTACAAACCTTGTGTAATTCTTCTTGAAAAAATCGTTTTTTTTTTACAAGGAGGCAGCATCCAAAGCCTCTACCAGTCAATGTGGGACTCTGACCCGAACCAAACGTCCTTCTGTCCAAGTACCAAATCCCCCGGTACCACTGGAGTTGGTTTAAAGTTAGCTAGTTGGTGGAAAAGTTAGCTAGTCTCAATGGGTTCATATGCCGATTAAATCGAGGGGACTCAAAGAATACGTGGAAGATATTTTCTTCCACGCCACCTGTCGTGATGGTCCCTCGTCCGAAAAGAGCTCGATGGCTAGTGGTCCGGGAAATTCAGGGATGTTGTCTTTTTCGTTCGGTATGCTGTTGCTTGCTAAGCTGCCGCTAGATAAGCTGTCGCTGGGCGAACTACCGGTGGATGAGGCCTTATCTGTGTCGCTGCACTTTCGTAGGCAGTGTCAAAGTCTGTGGCCTTCCTCCCGACAGAAAAAGTGAATGTCGATGCGGCGGATACCGAAGGGCCAGGTGTGGCGCCGGCGTTTGTCGTGGTGCTGGCTGCGGCTGTGTACCTAGTAGCTGTATGAGCGGCGATAGCGTGCACTGAGATGGTACGGGTGGCTTCCGCGTGGGTAGCGGCGGCATATGCGGTGGCTGCGTGAACGGTGTCCGCACGCCTGGCGGCTATTTGGGTGCACATCGCTTGCTGCTAGCGCGTGCGTGGGCTGCGTCCTGTGTACCCATGGCCAGCTCTGACCACAGCATCAGGGTGCGCGGTCGCTTCGTGTTCTATTCCGCGATACGTTTACGTAACCTCTTCACACTGCTTTCCATCTTGTTGATGTTCTCTGAATTCATTGTTAACTTTGTGGTCGCTTAGTAGACGTTTTGATCTTTCGGTGGTTGACGATCGAGTGGCTGCTTTTTCTAATGTGATGGACTAGCTTCTTTTGTAATTAAAATCGGATTTAAGTGTTTTGTTTCCCTTTTTTCATTGCTAGGTCGTTCCGGTTTCCGCCGTGTTGTGTGGCTTCAGTTCAGCTATGTTCACCATTCTAGTCCTCCCATCGGTGGTTTTTCGTAGTTCCATGACCCTTGGGTCACGTTATTAGTGTCTTTCTCTTATCCACTGATGGTTAAGATCCCTCTGATACTTTTTGATGCCCGATATCTCATCAGTTGTCCGTTTCTGGATTTCAGCTACTTACGTGAGTGCGGATACATCCTCTATTGCCAGTGGCCAGTTGCTTCTTTTTCCTGCTTCTACACTCCCCGGCGGTCGCGATTCAGCGTTAGTCACTCTCATGGTTCCGTTGACTTTCTCCTTCGGTATGGAGTATAGGCTCTCTTATCTACCCTTTTTCCACCGTCGCTTTTCCCGCTTAACCAAATCCACATCGCCAGTCATGTATTCGACTGCATTTACGCTACTTCGGTGCTTTTCTTACTGCTATGTAGCGAAGGTAAAATTTGACTTCTGCATCACTTTGTCCATACTTGCTATAGTCATAGGGTGCCCCGGTCTTCCTGAGTTAGTAAAGCGGTATTCTGTTTCGACGGTGCCCGAGAACTTGTACATGTGCTCTCTGGAATTAGAGGGGGGTCTTGCCGACGAGTGCGCTCATTCTAGTCAAGCTGTGAACATCAAGCTGGGCCGAAATCACATAGGCAGCCTAAAGAATATAACCTCAAGTAACTTCCGTTGTTTGAAAGTCGGCTTTGTTTGCTTGCTCGAGACTAGGATTCGACGTTCTCGCTCTCGATTATAATAAAATTTAAACTCTGTTTTTACTATCTCTACGAGGAACCTGCTCATAGGCACGAGATACTGGGCCACATATTAAAAAATATTTATGACCTATGAGAGCGTCACTGGTTTTAAGATAAGTATATTTGTTGTGATGGGAAAGTGTTGAAAAATGTCAGTGGAAGTCTAATTCAGCTGCTTAGCATTTAATTAATTTCAAGTCACCATTATTATCTGCTATTGCTAATATTTGCTAATCCCAGCAATGCTCATTCTCTATTAATAGCCAATGTGTCTTAATATCGAGAATTCTTTTTACTAAGCATAAAATCATAGAATTTTAACTTAATCGTACCTGGGACATATTTGCTTTTAATGCATTTATGGTGATTAAAATACTTTTATGAGAATACCTCACAATTTTTCTCCAGCTATCTGTAGTCATTGATATACATACATATGTATGTGTGTGTGTGTGTGTTAAAGTTTTCAGCGTTTAGCATCGCTTGAGTGTCTTCAAAGATTTGCTAAACTCACAGTACACAACGTCATATGTATATCTTTTATGGTTACCACATCGCCTTGGAATTACACTGTCCTTCTTAGCAAGACAAATAACCAACTCAGCTGCCTTCTTAAAGACTTAAGTCAATGAAGAAGAAGCTTAACGCTGGCGGGCACTGATTTCAAACATAAATAAGTGTATACGACATACATATATGTAGTAGTATAGGGTGATGTTTTAATTATATAATTTCAGTTGTATATACTTATGAATATGCGTGAAAGTGAATGTACATACATACATGCATCTTTTGCATACCTTTGCATTCGGAAAAATAATGAGGTGTTGTCCCCTAGTCAATGGTGGTTGCTGCGCGCAAGCCTACAAAGTCAACCTGAGATTGTTCTTGCCTTGCAGGTATACTTTTTTTTTACATTTAGCCATTTTAACAAATTTTATTTTTTGCTTTCATTTTAACTCAATTTAGCTACTTAGCCCTTGCACTCTCTTTGCACCTTTTTTGTTAACTTCATTGTCCTCGCACATTTATTTGTGGTAAGAAAAAGAACAACTGAAAAAGAGTTATCGTCTGCCAAGGCCATTTACGTAACGCTCTTTTACAAATTTTGGGCTGAGCAACTCATTACTGTAACTCTTTTTATCTTCTCCAAATCAACTTGAGGAGCTCGCACGACAGAGAGTTATATTGTTCGAAGTCTCGCCTTATTCCAAAGAGTTGGCTTGCACTTACTCATCCTTTGACTTTAAAACAATGTCTTTGCTGTAAAATCCGAATCAAAGTCTTCCTTTTTTAATAGCATTTTTAATAAATTATCTTTAATGAAACTACTTTTGTTTCAAAATTAAAGGTAAAAGAATAAGAGCATGAACCAAAACAAAATACTTTTGCTAAAGAAGTGTAATTAAAATCTGAAAAAAGGTCAATAAAATAATCAAAAGAAACCACATCGTTATGCCAAACCACAAGCGGACAACTGAAATAAGAAAAACAATTACAATGCCCCAATGCTGCGTGCTGGCGCTTAAACCGGTTTACGTTTCGGCAAAACAATTCGCTAAGTTCATTTTTGATTATACACATGTCTAGAGATGGCAGCAATTAATCATTTGATTAAATTAATCGATTATATTTGTCCAAATTACGATTTATTTATATCGTAGTTTTGTGTTTCATTCATCGATTATTAATCTATTAATTGTAAACATCGTAAAAATAATTAAGAATTGTCCAAGTTCAGAGCATACAATGGTTGTGCATGCAAGCCCATTTTAAAGGCTACACACGTATTGATTTATCGGCGAGCCAGTTGGTTAAATGCTAGAAGTTGGTTGTATGTAGGCAAGTTAATCAACCTTTCAACTTTCGAAAAAATACTTTCATCCTGTTGGTACCTCACTGCCTGCTGAGTTCCTTTAAAAATTCGATTAATAGATTATAATTGCTCCATCATCAAAAGAAAGTCAAACCAAATCGCATTACAACAACATTTGGAACGAACACTTATCGCGCTAATAAAAGGGTTACGCATATGAAAAAGTAAAGTCGAGATGACAGCAGTAGTGATGTGCTGAGTCAATACTTTTAAGTATCCAATACTCTCGGCACTCGGTACCGAAACATTTAGGTTTCGAATAAAAGCGCACATAGGCCAAAAATATGGAAAAAAAAACGGTTCAGGGGAGACTCGCCTATCAAAACCCGAATGTAGAAGCCAATACAGCTTTTAATACTGATTCAAATGAAAGATGTATTTATGTCAGTTCGAGGCCATAATACAGAGAAACTCTTACTTGTTTGAAGCATTTTTGTTCCAGCAAAATCGGACAATATCATTTTTGTAGGCAGATTCTGTAACCAGTTAGCGACATATTCTGTAACCAGTAAGCGATAATTTACGAATCGGTATCGGTTTTGTTAACGATGATATGAAATATTTTTACGTCAACAACGGCGAAGGTTTAATGTAAAGAATCAGTATCAGGTACCGATAAGGAAGTGTTGGGTACCGAAACCTTTTTTAAGTACTGGGTACCGACAATTCCGCACATCACTAGACAGCAGTTTTATTTGCCGCTCTCAGTTGTCAACTCTACGGTGACGTCACGCCAAAAATACTCTCACGAATTCTGCTGCAATAGCTTCTATCGCTTCATATCAATATTCCTAAAACAAAAAAACATCTGAGGTTACCCCCAGTTCAGTTCAAGTTTTGAATAAAGTGTTTGTCGGGTCTTACAAGAAAGTGTTTTAATTGCTCCTTTATGGGATAGTTATCGACTTTATTTATGTTTTGGATTTGGGATGAATAACAAGGGCTATTGCTCCGACAACGTTCTCAAAAACTCGGAACACCGATCGTCGTGCCACAATAAAATAGAATGCAGTTGGCACATCGCATAGTGGGAAATAGCGGAAAAATGCTTGTTTCTTTCTTAGAATATCTTTAATTTCATGATCCTGACAGGATAATTTAATATTTTTATCAAAAATTTACTACGTCGAGTGAGAAATCATCAGCCTCACCTCAAAAAAAAAACAAAAAAAATATTTCTAACTATTCTTGATTGATTCCATATTTCCTAGTTAATTTTTGCAGCAGCTTGCTTCCTCCCTTCTGCATCACAAATTTTAATTTTTATTTTTCCCTCTTGAATTTTATGCCCCTAAAGTTTACTGTTCCTTCTGTTTTTGCTCTTTTTTCTGCACCAACTGACCTTAAAAGATTTTTGCAATTCCTTTTAGTCTCATCAATTGCCACTTTGCCTCGATTGACCGCTGCTTATTTTTTACCTTAAACCATCCTCCACTTTCTTGCATTTTATTAGCAACTTTGTTGCATTTTATTTCCACAAATGAAGTCATAAAAAGGAGCGAGTAATAAAAAGTATATTAAAAACAATGAAATAAGGTACGCCGAGGTCTTGTCAAAATGCCGGGCAACTAATAATAAAAAATACAAAATCTGAAACGTAGCAGGTAAGCGAAAAAATAAATTAAATGAAAGAATTACTCACTACGACTGAAAATCGTAGTACAGCCAACCAAAAAGTAAATTAAAACAACCGAACAGCCAACAGTGCCAATTCACTAAAACCACTACCACAAAATTATGCCAGGAGTAGACTGCACGAATAGCTTCGAAATAAAAAAGCAAAAAATAAAGAGCCAAAAAAAAAAAAATTACAAAACCTTAAAAATTGATGGATGTTCAAGCAGAAATGTTGGCGATCATAAAAAAATTAAAGCAAAAAATGAAAAAAAAATCACGAACTTGAAATTTAGATTTCAAGCGTAAAATGTGGAGAGAGTGGGTGCTTCATTGTTGTTGTTGTTGATGCTGCTGTTGGTCGTTGAATGCAGCAGTGTAGAGGGCGCGTGCCGATTTGTTGTTGCTGCTGTTGTTGCTGCTGTTGTTGCAATACAATGCAGCTACGACCGGTGTTTGGCAGCAGCCGCTGAGCCATCTAGTGCACACTTCACATTTATTTTATTGGCCACCGGAGGTATGTGTGGGTGCTTTGTTAGGATAAAAAAGTGCATACATTTCGGTGAGCGAGTCAGTGTTGCCATTTTGGCGCTAGATTTAGCTATTTATTTTTCTATTTAGCTTCGAAAATCGGGTTTTAGCTACTAGCTCTTTTTCTGGCTCTATATCGAATTTTTTTGAATATTCAATGTTCCTCTCTTTTGACGCGTTCGAAACGCAGCTTGCAGTGTTGTGAAGGCGTCAAAGAAGAGGAAGAGAAGTGTCATAGCAATAAATGCAAAGAAAAAAATGTGTGATGCACAAAAACTAATAGAAAACGTTCGTAACAATACTATTTTGTACGATATGGCGTGTCCAAAAGTGCAAAAATTCACAGAAAGAAGGAAAATTAAGTCAATTGTATATCGGAATGCGACGCGAAAAAATCGCACAAGTTCGCTTAACAAAAATATGTAGCTCTTCATTTTAGCTACTATTAGTATTATTTAGCTCTTTTATCCGACCGTTTCACCACCAAACGAAACTTTTCTCTGGCAACACTGGAGCGAGTGTATATGTGGCTGTTTGTGCTTTTCTACTCATGCCCAGACAGGCTCAAAAGGCACAAATGGAAATCATACTACAGCCGGGCGCGTAGTAAAAACTGGTAATTTGTGGGCTAACTGGATAGAACGTTTGTAAGGTAGAAGGATGGTATGCTGTTAGGCATAGAGCTTTTTGTTGTAGCATAAAGGAGGGCTTTACAAAAAATGCATTAAAGTGCAGATACGTATTTATTCATCATACATTCATACATAGACACACAGTATTTCTACTTAATCTTGCTTAGCTGGTATTGCTTCTATGCAATTGTATGCGTGGATGTCCGAAAATGCAACTTTGCTTGCATAGCTGGGTATGTGTGCGCATACATATGTAAAGTGCATTGCTGCAAGAGCACGGACAGTCACGACTCATAAACTTACTCGAATTCCCTTGCATGCTCAGACAGGCTTCATAGGTTTATTGATTTTTCATACCTTCAAATATACATACGCAAACTTACGAAAATATATTTATGCATACATATATACGTATGCACGTTAGGGTGGTCCAAGAAAAAGTTTAAAGTTATAAGTTTTCATCGCCCAGGATTTTTCTAAATGGAAAAACGTATACCTGTACTTTTTTGTTAAAAAAAATATATATAAATAAAAAATTAGGTATATGTAGAACTGCCTGAAGGTTTCCATGTATTTTATGCGGGGAAAAAACACATTTTATTAGAAATAATTTAGAACTGTTGAAAAGCAATATATTTCGATCGGAAACTCTGTTTCTCTTCAAGAGGCTTCCAACAATAATACCCAATTGTATACTATACCAGTTTTTAGTACTAACGATTTTTTATGGGTCCCCTTTTTGTATTTATGAGGGCTTTGCACGGGCTATGAAAAATAGTTTATCTTTAAAAATTGTTAAATAAAAAACTGGGTATTCTTACCGCAAGTCTTAAGAGTCAAGAGTTAAGAGAAGACAAGCAGAGTTTTCCGATAGAAAAATATTTTCAAGGATTCTGTAACATTTTTCCGAAAAAGTATTTTTTCCCCATAAAAATACCTTGAAAACTTAATTTTCTTCGAGGAAGTTCTAAATTTCAGTTTTTTTAAATAAAAAAGGGTATTTTTTCCATTTATAAAAACCGTAGAGGTTAGAGCCTTAACATTTTAAACTCCCCCCGGCGCGTGTATTTTTGAACCACCCTACTGTACATACATATGTGTTTGCTTCCAGAGCATACTCTTTTTTCAGCAAGAAACTAGTTTTCTCGGTCCTGTGCTTTTAGCTGTTCTTTTTCTGCCTTTTGGACGAGAGCAAAGTGCGAAATGAGTAAAAAAGAGTGAAAAAAAACCAGTAAAAAAGATAAATCAAAGCAAACAAACAGCTAACTTAAAATAAACGAAAGATAATAAAAATAAAAAATTAAAAAATATAATCAAGTAAATGATATTGTACGATTTATGGCGTTGAGCATATTTGAGCAAAATAACTAGAACCGGTTGTTCTTTTGGCTAGACGAATTGAATAATTATTGCTGATTTTTGCGTTTTTAACCTTTCACAAATTCTTACATATCTTTGTTGGTGTTTTCTTTTTCTTTATATGTATGGCTTGATATCCAAAGTTATTGCTTTTAAGTTCTAAGCTGATTTTTATGGTGGAGCATTTAAGTTGAATTAATATGTTTGCCACTAAACCGTAATAATAATAATAAACCGTAATTTTATAGATGTAAGCTGAGTAACAATGTGTGCATGCTTTTGCATTAAATTAAAAGAAAAATTTCCAGCTAATTCAGCATTTTTAAATTTGAATTAACTTTGGGAAAGTTTGTTCAATATTATGTAATGCCAGATAGCCGAAGTATCTCAATAAATAGCTGAAAGTATCATATCTGCCAACGGCACTGAGCTGGAAGAAGGGAAGGCATGATGCTGCCTTAGACATTTTGGTACTCCGCCGTAAAGTAACTTGTGGCTACAGAGACAAGCTCTCGGCTTTGTCTGGAGATCGATAAGATATCGAAAGGCATCATATGCGATTGTTCGCTATTTTTAGACAAATACTCTTGAGGCATCCCATTCCCTTGGGGTACCTGAGGAACGAAGGCGGTAAATTGGATAATGAGCTGCCGGGAGTGGTTAAAGCTTCTCAGTGACGCTCGTTTTTCATGTAATCCTTCTCCAGGAGAAATTTCCGTTGGGGCAGCGCACGGAGGTTGCATCTCCCCTTTCTGACCTTCTGGACGATCGTCACATGGCTTGGCCGATAAATTCATTCAAACCCTTTGAGTCGCCGGGTACCGATAGCATCATAATTGCACAACTGCAAAAGGCTCTGTCGTGGCTGTCGTGAAATGGGCTGGCTCCTATTTATGTGAACTGCGTGAAGACTGGTTACATTCCCATGGCTTGGAGGGTGGTCAGGACGGCCTAGGGCCAGAAAGGGCTCTCATGTTTCTCCTAAGGACTACAGGTCTATCAGTCTGTCTTCGTTTTTGCTAAAAACGCCGGATAGCCTGAAGGACTTGCACTTAAGGAACGGGAGTTTTTGGAGTCATTAACTACCCTTCCCATCCAGCTCAATCTTCCCTCATTAACATTACATTGCTTTCGTTGCATGGTTTCAGTGGTATACACATTTAAAGGGACTTTTCGCAACATGAACTCGTTGAACCTATTATTTAAATTAGCGTGGGCAAACAACAAAAGAACCTTTGCATTGTCACACTAACACAAAGAGCCAACCGAGAGGAGGTGGTACTAAAAACGAGCAAATAAGATGACCAAAAACAAGACAAATGGCGATGCAAGCAAACGTACACAAAAACCCACACATACACACTCGCCCGCCACTTTTGGGGGCAAGTTCGAGGTCACTGCATGCAGCCGCAA